>NC_073728.1:7074218-7380684 GCF_023634155.1 Falco peregrinus
CCGCTCCCGGCCGCCGGGGCCTTAAGCGGCCGCACGGCTGTTTTTTTCCTCTCTTCCAGCCGTGAAGCGCGCAGCGTTCCGGAGGGGGAAAGGTGATGGGCAGCTCCTAGCGCCAATGGGATCTGCCGGTGCGGCAGTGGCGGGTGGATTTGAGCCACTCGGCGGCTCCTGCCGCGCGCTGATTGGTCGGCGCCGCTTGGCGGGGCGGGGCCGGGGAGCGCCATCGCTCGGCATGGGCGCAGCGGCGCGGTGGGCGGGGTGGGAGGGGCGTGACGGGCAGCGCTCCGGCCCATTCAGAGCGCCGGGCCTCCCCGCCGCTCGCGTTTTTGTGAATGAGGCGGGTGGGGCTAGCGCTGTTGAAAGGCACGCCCCCTCCCTCGCTGGACCCGCCCTTTCCCTCCCCTCCCGGGCGGCCGCGACTCCTCCTTTCCCCCCCCCTCCCCCCCCCCCCCCCCCCCCCCCCGCGAGCAGCGCCGCCGCTGCCGCCGCCTCGGTGCTGCGCGGGGCTCGGCGGGGAGCGATGCGGGCAGCGGTGAGTGCCGCGGGCGGGGGCCGGGCCGGCCGCCCGGGCTGTGGCCGGGGCGTGGGCCCGGGGGCGACGGGGCGCGGGTGCTGGCCGGGGCGGCGGGGCGGGCGCGGCGGCCCTGCGGCGGGGGGCGACGCCCGCGGCGGGGCCCTGCGGCGCCGAGCGGGCCGCGGCCCGGGGTCGGTGCTTTGCCCCCTTATCCCGCCCCGGGAATAACGCGGGACTTGGGGAAAGTTTCTGCCGGGGCCGGCTCCGCCCGCGGCCCCGCCGATCGCGCTTCGCGCCGGGCCCGGGGCTGCCTGGCGGGGCAGCAGCTCCCGGGCTGGGCCACGGGGGTGGCCGCGACCCCCGGGGCCCCAACCCCTTAAAAACCAAAAAATATCCCTCAAACCGGCTTTCCTTGGGAAAGCCGGGAGGTGTTCCCCTCAGCATCAGGCGCTTTTCGGCAGTCCCGAGGTGCCGCGGGCTGTGAGGGGAGATGACAGGTCCGAGCCGAGCCGGGCTCCGTCCCCGGCACAGCCTGCGGCGTCCCCGGCACACGCCTTGGGGAGGGGGGGGCGTCAGCAAAGTGCCAGTGCCGCTCCGAAACGCGAAGTGCAACGCTGAATTCAACACCCCCCCCCCCACCCCCCCACCCCAAATAATAAGAATAATAAAAATAAATCCTACCGGGCGTTCGGAGGAGCGCGCAGGGAGGTGTTGCTGAGCAGTTGTGTGGGTTTTGCTGCAGGAATTTATCAGGGCAGATGCTGTGCCAGCCCCGGCCCCGCCACGGTGGGCTGCTGGGGGTCTGTGGCGTGGCCAACCCAGCGTGACAGCTCCAGCGAGCAAACGTATTTACACAGCAATTATCGGACTTTATAGCGCGGTGCAGCGTACCACTGAAAGGGAAGTAAACCTGCCCTTTATTCAAAACACTTGCGTAATTGCTGTGTGCACGCGTTTCACGATAGTGGAAGGTTTGGGTGGTTTTTGTTTTTTATTTTATTATTTTTAGTTGTTTGCTTGTCGGTAGCCTGCTTTGGGAGATTTGCATAAATTAGGCTTGTCGCTGCAACCGCTTGTTTTCTGGCCATAAGAGCGGATTTCATTTTACAGGCTCGCCTGATATTCCAGAATGGATTACAGGTCTAAAAATGTTCCTGAGAAGTGGGATCTGTGTTGGGAAGGTGTGGGTGGATTCAGGATGTGAAAATGGCTTGCAAATCTGGGATGGGGTGTGCAGCTCAGGGTGGCGGAGCTGGGGGTATGGGCGCTCTCCAGTGTTCTCCATTTCTCCTCAACAGGCAGCTTTATTTCGTGCTTGTTCCTAACAGCTGTGTTCTGTTGTCTTCATAATGCTAATTTGAGACTGAAGAGATGGAGCAAGTATTATTTTGGTCCTCTGTGCTACAGTGAATTTCACCGTTGAGTGAATAATCTCCTTGCCAGCGCATTTTGATTTACAGGTATTATGTACTGTCAATAACTGGGACTTGTGCTGTATTCGCTGCCGTCAAAGTGCTTTCGCTTGTTGCCAAAAGCTACCTGGAGTTAATTATCTGAATTGGACTTTTTTTAACAGCAACATTTTTAAAGCTAAGGAGCTCTGAAGTTTATATAATAATCTGTTTTTTGGCAAGGTTTCTATTATTTTTTTTTTTGTGTGTGTGTGTAATGCGGTCTGTCGCGGCACTGAGTTTTAATCGTTTCTGATGTTTCCACCACTGCTGTATGGAGTTTTCAGCCTAAAAGCTGCTGTTGCCGCTCCGCAGCTTCTGAAATAGTCGAGGGCATTGAATTAAGAAAGCTCAGCTGCTTGTATACAAATATACAGCAATTACAAGGCAACAAAGTTATTGCAGAATCCTCCTGTAACCATGGCAACATGTTCACTCAATTACATTTGGAAATGTAAAATGCCACCCAGTTAGAAAGAGTAAGTTTTAGCGACTGCAGATTTTCTGTATAAAGTGAAATGTGTAAGACATGGCTTTCCAGGATTATATACATTTCTTCATATTTGGATGGCGTGTTTTAGCATGTGTATTTGACAGATTTCCATTGCTGGTATTAAGCTATGTCCTTGGTTGTCTGAATTTGTGTGTGTGTGGGAGAAATCCCAAAATGTTTAAATCTTTAAAATGTAACTTTGCCATCTTATAATTTCTTTGGTTTTGCTCCAGGACTTGGCTTTAGAAAGCGAGCAGATTAGGAAACGCGTGAAATACATTTTGAAAATTACCTCAGAATACCAGAGGAATTTGTCATTTACTTAATGGGATAGAGGCATGAAAGGAGAGCATATGTATGGCATGAAAGCTTTTATTCCTTTGGGAGGACATGTTTGTTGAGCAGTCTGTGTTCATGTAGTTGATCTCCAATGGACTATTCTGAAGTAGAAGAAAACTGGCAGGTGTGAGCTACTGCACTTGTGGTCAGCCCTGAGAGAAAGCAGTGAAGAAGTTCTCAAGAAGCCCCAGATTACGAGACAGCAGGTTGAGTACACCAAGGTCCTAATGTGTGATGCAGGTGAACTCCTTAGTGGAAGTCAGTTTCATTTACTGCTTGCCTTTTGATGGAGACTTACTAGCAAAAAAAATAAAACAAATTATGTTCTTGCCTATGTTGATCTTTGTGTTGGTCAAGTGTTTCACAGGCAGTGAGCCATTAATGCAGAAAAAAGGAAAAAACAACAATACACTTAGAACAAATTGTTGTTTTTTCCCCCCCCTAACCCTGAGTGATGTATTTACAGACACCTGAAATTTACGAACTTCTGAAGAAGTTACCCAGTAATGGGAACTGATACAAAATATTTAGGTGGATGCAGACTGCGGTGGGTTGTCCTCCAAGAAATGAGTTGTTCCCAAATGTTCAGGGGCTTGAACTCCATGCTGTTTCCCAAACCCGGGTTGTATCTGGATTTGAGAAGCTTTGCAGGTCCCGTGGACCTGTGCTAGGTTATGGATGGCTTTGGAAGGAAGCTCTGTCCAACCTGTCAAGTCTTTCTGCTTTCACCACAAGCAGGTAGCTTGCCTGCCTTGTGGTTTGCACACTTCTCAAAAGCAGCAGCTTGAGCAAGTGTGACTTTCTGCTCCTATGGTGAGTGCTTGTTTTTTTCTTTGCCTTCTACCATGGGCAGAGGTGGAAGCATAGGAGCTGCCTGTTTATGGACTGCTGGAGAGGGGGCGTTCATCTCAAGTGTTCAACCTTAAATCACATGCTGAACTGCTAGGGCGAGGAGTAGGGCTTCTTAAAATTGAGCAGGAGTCCATGATTTTGGATTAGATTGCACTCTTAATCTTTTTGAAATAGTTTTGTGCTTTCTGGGGAACAGATTTCTTAAAGCCATCTTAAGGTGTATCTGTGATTCAGAAACTTGGTGCATTGCCTGAAACTTGTCCTCTAGGATCACTCGTAGGTTTCAAATCTGAGGAAGCTGCAGACTTTCTATACATGAACATGCCCAGACACATTTAAAACAAAGTGTTGAGACAAAAACTTGCCACCAAATACACAGTATGTGATAGGATTAAATATTCTAGGGGAAATTTCTTTCATCTTCCAAAGCTGAGAATAGGCAAGAGCTTTTAAAATGGTTTGCTCACAAATGTGCTTCTCAAATAACTCGTGCTAGAAGAAGTTAGTATGTTGAGTGTCTCTTAAACGTTACTGCGCAGGCTTACCTTAAGGAGGGCAAACTGACAGTTTAATGTAGGGCATTTGTGTTCTTGATCAGCTGAATATTGTGCATGCTCCACTGAAATACTACTATCTTCATTTCTGGGACTTTTGGATTGCTTGTATGCCGCGCCGTATCTTTGTAAGGTCATAGTAACTAGTCATCCTCATGTTTCCTCAAGGGTAGTGTGCGTCTGTCTGGGTTAAGTGGTGTGAGAGTGTGCTAACGTGATGCTCTCTTCAGGGTTTGAAAGCCAGAATGCTCGCTGCCCAGCTGTGCCAGCTTTATGTTGGGGTTGAAACACTACTTTGGTGTCCTTTTCCAGTTAAAGAAGTGCTTGTGTTACTTGGCATTGTATATATTTGTGTTTACTGGAGATAAATACTCCTTGGCGTTGTGTGTGTGTGTGTATATATATATATATATATATATATGTATAATATAAAACCCCAAATGCTCGGGACAGTATTTTTACTTGTCTTACTACTGTGTGTACTCAGCCATAGATGCATTACCAGAAGAGTTTATTTGCTGAATAGTATCTGTTGCTAGCCTGTTCCAAATGGCAAAGCCTGTTACAAACCACAAAGAAATATTAATTGAACATGTTATTTGGACACTCGTAACAACATTCATTAAATATTTGCCAAGTGTTCTTGACCCTTTTTGCTGGTTTATTTGGTGAGTCATCTTCTACTTCATTGTTCCTCCATTTCACCTTTAGCTTGTTTCCAGTTATCCCATTGCTTTTCTGTAATCTTTTTCATTCCTGCTACCTAGTCTACAAGGCCAGCCATTGGGTGTAAATTTTATCAGACTCCTGCTGGAATCCTTTGAGCTTGTGCTTTTGTGAAATTGTGTTTTACTGGACAGAGAAGCTGACAGGATGTGTCTTGTCACTGAATTCAAAATTGCTTTTCGGTTTTGAGTCCACTTCCCTAATGGATAGCTTCTGTTTTCCATTTACCTTTGCTTCCAGGTTTCCCAGGTTGAAGCATACCAATGATCCAAAAGCAACAAAAGGAAGCTGGTTCTCCTCAGCTTGCTTGCTGATCTCAGACCTCTAAAGGGGGGGGACGGAACCCCATGAAAATAGGTGGTTTAGCCTCAAATTGTTTAAGCTAAGAAACAGCAGAAACTCTAAAGCTGTCTGCTTTAATAATTAGAAATGTGGCAATTTTTTTACCTAGTAAAAAGGGGTAAATAGTCTTCTGAAATATTGAAGTAAAAGCTATGTGCGGTGGGGGAGGAAATGCATCTTGGCATTTTGATTTGATTTAGATTGTTTCTTACATATATTGTCTCTATATTCAAGTTCCTTGGATGAGGGGACTCTTCAGACTGCTCTAGTAATTAATGCCACTTGCATTTTAATTGTGTTATGCAGAAAACTGAAGCGGGCCAGGTTTACTTTATCCTGCAGTGGACCATGTTGATAAGGCAATATATAACAGATGATTCATGAAGTGATGCTTGTCATTGCCAGGACTGCTTGAATAGCAAGCAGATTTTGGGCAATGCTTCTTCACCGGAAAGACTCGGGCAGTTTAAACTGAGAGAAGAGACAAATACGTGCTGTATTTCTGGCCATGTTAAAGGAGCTGCCTCACAAAATATAGAAGAAGTTGGGGGGTGGGAATGGGTGAAATAAAGCGGGCTAGAGAAGCAGGAAAGCACACAGAGGTTGCATAATAATGTTGAAAAAGGGAATAATTAGGAAAAGACTATAAAATCTCTTGGAAAGCTTGTGTGGTTTTCCCCTTGCAAGAAATTATAGCTTGGTGTTCCTCTAAAAATTTGGCCCTTTTTTCCATGGCATTCATTACTCTAGGCACTTCTTGATCAACATATTTTTTTTCCTGCATGTTTTCCGGTTGGATATTACTTATTAAAATGTGCTTCAAACTGCCGTCTAGTACCGCAGAGGAATGTGTGTTGACTTGAGATTGCGGGCATACTTAGCTGTCTGTCCATATCAAATGATTAAACCTTTGTTTCTCATACAGGACATATTTAAAAGAAGGAATTTGCAGTTTGAAAATGGATCTTAGGCTACTAAGAAACCTTTTTCTAGTTTGGTCAAGGTTAGGTTTTGTTATTTTATTTTATTTTTTTTAACCCAAAGAGTCTTCTGAGACAGCCATTTGGTTTGGTTGAGGACCAGAGAGGTGTTGGGAGGAGCCGAAGGCCATGTGTGCCGCTAATGTGGCTTATCCGCGGTCTGAGGAAGGAACAGCTCCTTTCTTTGGGGCATTGTTACAGTAGTTTAGACAAGTCCGTAGGAGGTGACAGTGTTGCTCGGGCAGTGTGTTGCTCATGAGATGATGATGTCTAGGAAACCATCTGGCAAGTTTTTCAGCTGTCCGTGTTGCAGATGTGACTTGCTGAAATGGCAAATTGAAGACCCTGCCTTGGGCACGATCTGGCTGTCATGTCTGGGTTTGTTCCTGTGTTTACTCTCTTGTTTTCTTTTGAGTTTGATCTCCTGTAAACCTTTGCTGGATGTGTGTGTCTGTATGTTTTATAACAAGGCAGTAAGCTCTTGGATGAGGAATTGTGGTGCAAGTTTTTTTTTTTTTTTTCAATCATAGGATAAAATGATGTATGGGAGATTAACCTCTCAAATTGGGTGCTAGCAGCGTAGCAATGTGCTGTTTTGAATGATCTTTTAAAGTGTGTCACTCATTCTGGTGAACACTGACATCCGATTGAACTTAACTCCATTCGTCTTTTATGAATAGTGAAAAATTTTGATATTTCACATGTAGGAAATAATTTACTTTATTAATTTTTCTGAAGAACTGGTGCTTTAATGAGGTGTCTGTCAGTAAGACTTAATTACTGTAAAATTCTGTGAACATTAGTATACTGTGGCTTGTTCTATGTAAAATGGAATTTCATTTGTCAAACGCGCGTGTTAGCGTTAGTTTGCTGATATAATTAGCGTTAGCTTAAATTTGAGAAATAGCAGTTATTCATAACTGACCTGTCACTAGTAATGGTGTGCAAGATTTAGCAGGGTGCTGTACTTACCCGAACTGGTGCTGCTCTGCCCTCTCTGTGATTGCGCACAAGGACACTGGTGGCAAGGTGTAGCATCACAGCTGCGTCCGCACTAATGTCTTTGAACATTTCATGTTGAATAAGCAGTTATTCAAATTTGCTCTTCAGATTAAAGGTAGAAGAGCACGTTACGCTGTTCCCCTTAGTTTTCATTTTACTTCAATGGAAACCTGTGTCTTTCACAATGTTATCTCTAGTCAGTTAACGTACTTCTACTGTGTTGCGTTTTCCTAACATGCTAAAACAGCTTATGTTGCATGTGCTCAGTAGAAAAACGTTCAAGTTAGTTCTGGTGTTGTGCTGGCAAAACTTCCCATCTTGTGTGCATAGCTTCAAGAAAAGGATCCAGAATGTAAGCCTGAAACAATGAATTAATTCTGTTGCATGTTGTTCCCAAGAAGTATTTTGAAAGAGAGTGTTGTTGGGAGTATTAGGAGAGTTACATTTTTCCCCACAGGAGCTACAGTTATCTAGTTTTTGTTAGTGTTTGTCCCAGATTCTGTTAAAATAGCAAATACAGGTAGTTCTTCTAGTGAGCAAAAAGACAAAAAAAAAAAAAAGGGGGGGGGGGTGGGCAAAAAATGTGCCTGTCTTCTTGCTGCAGGTTCATATAAAATGTAGAGCAGTGAGATTTGCTTTTCTGCTCAAATAATGTGCGTGAAAATGAAGTGTTAAGTGAAGAAAAGTTGCGTTATTAACACCTTTAAAACAATGAGGATTCTGAAAAATGGAATAGTCTGCGAGTTTTAACCTTGAGAGGTTGGTAGCTCGGGGCAGTGGGAAGGGAAGAGTCTACTCTGGAAACACAGTGGCAGTGGGGTAGGTATCTGTGGACACCGGCTGATTTGGAAGATGGGATGAGAGGGAAGATGAGCTCTTGGCCTTGAGGCCTTGACTTTGACTGCAGTGAGTGGCTCAAACTGCAAACGATGAAGGGTGTAAAGATTATTTAATTCCCAAGGACCAGCGGAAAGGAAAGAGCTGTGATGCAGACTGTCAGGCAGGAGGGGTCCTGGAAGGAGAATTTAGGCAAAACTGAGCTTTCCTGCAGGCCACGTTATATTTTAGAGCATTGCATAGGTGGAACTTTCTTCAAACAAAAAGAGAGTTGCTTGTCCATCCAGCTAAGGCTTTTAAAAAAAAATAATAAATAAAATGGCTGTACCCAGTGCTTTGGGCTGAGTCGGGAGGGGACTTCTCCCAGCCCTGGTGTGACCAAGGTAGTTGGACTGTGATGCAGAGGTTGGCCTCTTGCAGCACAACACACCCTGCTGGGAGGCCTGGCTGCTTTCCTTAGGCCATTTGGGGAAAAGGGAAGCATAGACATCTTTCTGGAATACCTGGGAAGATACAGGTCATGTTTCTTGTGGAGGACTTGTTGGAGGGGATGAATGACGGCGCTGTCAAAAAACTGCAGAGGGTGAGAAAGCAGTAAGGTGCAGTTTCCTGCTGCCTTCCCAGGGAGACGATGCAGTTCCTGAGCATGGTTTGTGCTGCCATTGCATCTCCAGGGGCAGTGAAAGAAACGGCTCCCTACAATGCTAGCAGGATCTAAACACAGCCCTTTCTTGCTCCATGTGCAAAGCAGAAAGCCTAGTCTGTTGCTGCTCTTTTCTGTTGTTAGTCAACAAATTGACTCCTGGATTTCTGTAAACGTCACCTCTGCTGTAGGTAGCTGGCGGTTACAGTCACAAATTAACTGAAGTTCTCCAAGTTTAATTCTGTTGCAGCTGCTCTTACTCAGTGGAAGCAAGGCCCAGATGTGTGTGGTAGTGAGTATGCTCAAGATTTTGTCTTGTCTTCGTTCTGTGATGAAGAGGAAGGGAAGGCAAGATGAAGAGGCCATGTGCAGCCAGGTGGTTTTGAATCTAGTGTTGGGTATCTTGCTGGGTAACCAGTCCTTCCAGTGGATTGGAACAGAAATTGGCTACCATGATCTGCATTTGCATTTCAGTTTTTCCTCACCTACTTGATGTAAATGAGCCTCCTAAAATAAACTCTTTTCCATATGGATTCTGTTGTGCACTTCTCCTACCCAAGACTGATTTTCTGTTTGAATCTGGTGGCAATGGTTTGGTTGGGAGAAAAATTTATTTGCTTATTTCGTCCAACTGTTACCTGCTGTCAGACTCTGGTGGAGGCTGAAGGATACATGTGAGTGAAGACTGCCTCTCGCAGGATTTTTAGCCTGGAAGCATGACAAAAGGAGGAGGGGAGGGAGAGGACTAGAAGTGAACATCAGGGTAGTTACTCTGATTGCATGTGGTATGTGTTGAATGCTTTGTTGGTTACAGTATACCTTGAAGAAGACAGCCTTGTAAGTTGAAATCTTGTTCAGCGTGTGAATCGCTGAAAATAAAAAACACTTTTACTATGCAATTTTATGAGCGATCCATGCTGGTATTGGGTGGATTTACATAGATTACATGGTCTTGTTCACCTCCCTGGCTGTATGTGGGTATCTTATATTGATATTTCCTGTACTAGGTTATGCTTTGTAAAGAGCAATTGGTGGTGGTACCCAGTAAATCTGATTCTTGTGTCTGATTCGTGGTACTGCAAATGTAATGATAGCTGGTGTTCCATTTAGGGGTGGGGATCAAATCCTTCTCGGTGCAGAAAGCTTGCACACACGTGAAAAACAGAACACAATCCATTCTCTTAATGGAGAAGTGAATGGTATGAATCCCTTTTGGGCAGAATTGGGCTGATCTTCGCAAATTGACTGGTAACCCTGGGGGTGGTGGTGTGGGGCAGCTGGGAGAGTGCTGCAGTGAGTGCCCGGGGGTTGACAGTGGTTCTGGATGGCAGACATGTAGTTAGTACCAATTTCTATGGCCCAAGTGTTCTTACGTCGGTTATCAACAGTATTAGAAATCTCAGCTGAATTCAGTTTGGCACTGAAAGTGTGCTGCTTCTGGTCTTTGCTATAAAAATGCTGGTCTAAAAATAAACCGACGTGCAGGGGAGCAAATGAAGAACTTGTGCACAGAACATAAGGCAGAATGCTTGACTGATTGTGGAGATGGTATCACAGAGTAATGCTGACCATGGCGTGAATGAGGTCAAAGGAGGAAAGTTTTGCACAAGGTAATAATTCCATTGTAAGAGGAGAAGGAAGGAAGAAAACTGAGCCTTGTAAATAGGCATTGAACAATTCGATAAGCCTACCAGTGGCTGGACTGCCACACTTCAAAGGATATGTGCCGTAAAAGCCCAAACAGCAGTGGAGTGAGGAATATTACACCCCATATATGAAATCTTGTAGTGTAACAGCTAAACCAGGCTGTCCTTGTGCAGGTCCTGTTAGAAATTTGAGTTCGGATTGTACAGACAGTATTAAAAAAAAAAAAAAAAAAGCATTTGTGTTTAATTAGGTATTTACTTGGTTTAAAGTACCAGAAAACTGAAGCGACTTGAGATGTAGCCATCTAATGCTAGAATTGTGAGCATCTTCTTTGCATGAGGCTTATCACCCCTCCTCATGAGAAGGATATCCAGTTATTGTAAACTTTCCATTCCTAGATCTTCCGAAGTGCCATTATGAATGACATTCCCCACATTCTTTCCTTTGCTGGAAGGAGCTGATGAAGCCGGGAGGTTGGGAGGCACACTGGAAGCTGAGAGATAGCCTAGTGAACTAGAGCCTGAGCCTTCTGCTCCCTCTTCTGAAGGTATTCCCAGTGTGGTATCCCCCCAGTCCAAGGAGTTTGACATGGACATGCAATCCTCCTTGCTGTCTTTTTGCCCCAGTAAGAAAAATCTTCAGTCTCTGCATTCACTAGAGCAACTTTTAAGAGGAGCAAGTTAGGCTAAATTAAAAAAAAAAAAAGGCAAAAAGCAGCATATTCTTGGCAATAATTTAGACTTTTGCTGTAAACTGTCTACATTCCCTGGGGGATGAGGTTTCCTTTTGTGAAAATCTGTTCTGGATTCAGTATGTTTGGCAATTTCTCTGTGTGACTACCTTCAGTTTTTCGTTTTGGTGGTGTAAATGAGCAGACTAATATGTGTGATTCTAAGTACTCAGATTGTTGTTTTTTCTTTTTTTTTAAAAAAAGAAAATAACCTCTTAAGTATACTGGGGACTGATGAGGCTTGCATTCATAGTATTGCAGCACAAGGTGTTCTCTGTTTTAGACTGTAAATATTTATCTCTTGTCAAAGCAGAGCAGTTACTATTGGGAACTGATCTGGCATGCGAAAAGGTTTTCCTTGAGGAATTTGTTTCCTTTTATTTACAGTGTTATCATGTATTTAAATTCTGGGGCCTCAGTGTATAGCTCTGAGGCTTGTTCTTAACATTGGCAACAAAAATCTAAATTATCACAGCCTCTGAATACGGTTAAGTGAATTCTGAGCATATGCTGTAGCCAACCAACAAGTGTGGGTGTGAAATTCAAGCAAACATAGGAAAAGGTACAGATGTTTTCCTGCAGCTACAGGAGGCCTACTAAATGAGAAAGGCTGCAAGCCCCGTCACCGGGTGCTTTCTGGGCAGTAGGTGCCCAGTGCTTGGCGTGGCTGTGATGGAAAGAGCACGTATCGAGCACGGGTGTTTCATGGTCTGGCATTTTGCAATCGCTTGTCTCTCTCCCCCTCCTCTTTGCGTGGCTCTTCTCTCCTGGAGCAGACCCTCACAAACCCTTGCTGTGTCTCCATTTAGCCTCCCTGCCAGCGAACATGCTTTGTCATAACCTTTCTTCAAGAGCTTCAGTGCTGTGAGTTTTGCTGAGCGATCTCTTGTTAAATTGCTATCTGTTATGTTTACCGCAGGTATGGAGAGATCTAGAGATCGTTTCCTGCAAGTAGCAATACCTGAATCCTCACTGCTGGCTAAAGGTCTTGCTTTTGGAGAGTTGTAGGTTGCTTTAATCTCTCTGCAGTGGCTTACATTTCTGGATAAATTGTTTCTGTTGTATTGTGCCATATGTGGGAGGCTTATTCAGCCTGGAAAGGTCTGATTTTTTTCCTTTTTTACATCTTACTAGCTTCTGTACATATTTTTTGTACTGGCAGTTGCTGAAGTTCAACTGTGCTTGTTAGGTAGCTGACTTCCCCGCATACTTTGTCTCAGAAGAGAATCTAAGGGCTGTCAAGCAGGTGTCCTAGTTGGAGTACTTCCCCCCCCCCCCCCCCTCCTTTTTAGGAAACAGGCTCGTTGATTGAAACAAGTTACTGAAGCCGAGTTCAGCCCCTGCCATTGTAGGGAAGAACTGCTTTTGCTCTTGCTTATGAATGTGCAAAATGCATGTCTCGGGCTGTAGCCAAAACTGGCCTTTGAGCTTGTGCCTCTGATTTAGAGGTGGTAGGCAGATAAAATGAAGTGAAAATAAAAAAAAATGCTTTATTTGGCCCTGGTGTTTATATATATATATTTCATATATATATGTATCAGTCACATATATTTCATATCTATACATTTCTGCATGGTGTCTCTCTCAAAACTTCAAGGACAGTGGATGGATGTCAGAGTAGTGCCTTTTTGAAACGGCTCTCCTGAGTTTATCATCTGCTATCAAGTCACGTAAACTTCAGATCTTGCACTGTAATATCTGTCTTCAGGGGTGCATGGTCAATACAGCCTGTATTTTCTTCTCTCTCTGACATCTTGTGTGAAATTTGCTGTTTGTGGCTTCAGGGCATCAAGCTCTTTCCTGGTTTGTGGAAGGGTTTGTAACTGGTAATTGATGCAGCTTTGTCAGGGTGGTTTATAGCTTTATGTAGAGTCTTTTATATAGTACTTCCAAATTAGACTCCTAAAAAGTAAATGTCCAAAGTTATTCATACTGTGTATTCATGAATGCTGTGATATTCGAAGTGGTGACATTTTCTGAATAGAAACCTTTGTTCAGTATTTCCTTGAATGAGATATAAAGCTGTTCTGGTGAAAAGGAACTGTTCTGTATAGTTCTGTGCTGGACTTGTGTCTCTTGCGTTCATGCAATATATTTTAGAAGAATTGGAGTTGTTACTGGCTGCCTATTTGCATATTTACTGGCTTTTGTGCATCAAGATATGTCAGCCGTCTCTGTTCCTTTTTGCTTGATCTTATCTCTCCATTCCATTTCAGGAAAAAATTCTTAGAATCTCCTTCCCCCCGGCCCAGCCTTGGAGTGTGCTTTGCATGCAGAATGTTTTGAGGTAACAGGGAGTCACGTTTGCTTTGCACTGGCTGCATACTGTTGCTTGAATTTAAAACTGGTGCTGAAATGTAAATTTTCGGAGATGACTAAAATCCAAAGGAGTTATTTGTCTTTTGTAGTGCACCGTAGCTAGCTTTGCATTTTCACTGACTTCTTACAGAAAGGGGCCACAGTTGTTGCTAGTGTTGGCTATCAGGCCATTTTCTTTTTTCTTGACATAATGTAACTTACTAATTATTGTGTTCATGGTAACACAAGACGCATCCAGATTAACATTTAAAAACAACACAACCAAAGATTCTGGCAGTATCTTGTATTCCTTCCTGTTCGTTTAATTTAGAGTATTCCAAGTAGCAAGTGATAAAGCAAAAGGAGATTCTGCACAGCAGAGCTTTGGGTGGGTAACGACAGCTTCCAGAATCGTGGAATTGTTTAGGTTAGAAGAGACCTTTAAGATCATCAGGTCCAACCCTTAACCCAGCACTGCCAAGCCCACCACTGAACCACGTCCCTAAGGGCCACATCTACGCGTCTTTTAAACACCTCCAGGATGGTGACTCAACCACTTCCCTGGGCAGCCTGTTCCAGTGCTTGACAACCCTTTTGGTGATGAAATGTTTACTAATATCCAATCTAAATCTCCCCCAGTGCAACTTGAGGCTTTGTCATCTTGAAAGCTGAGGAATTCCTCCTGGTGTGGTAGCAGAACTGTTAGTGGGAAGGTTTCAAGAGGATATTTAGGAGCATGCAAAGGTGCAAAATCCTAAACCCCAAAAGAGTGAATAAAAGAGCCTGAAGTTTGGGCTATGGTGTTTTAAAAATGGAGAGAGATGGCTGAAGAGGGATGAAAGCAAGTTTAAATTTCTTTGCTTGATTCCTACCCTGAAAAAGGAATGTCTTACAGGAAGGAATATTGTGTCCATGCTATTTAGTGTATGAAGCCATAAATGGCAGTATAAATTTTAATCTAGATCATAGAAAGTTAACCAAATGTGAATCCTTGCATATCCGAGCAAGGGCTCTAAGGCTTCCTTGAGGATACTGAGTTGAAGTCTGTCTTTTCAACTGGCAACTGACAGTGTTTTAAACCCTACCTTAAAAAACCCCCATGGCAGATACTGTATCAGTCCTTGAAATATGTCCCAGTTTTTGTGGCTTTACAATCCAGTTTTCTTATTTCAAGGAACAATTCCAATTTGTCTTGCTGTGTTCGTGTTGTGCAAACAGACAAAATGGGCTATATAAAATGCTGTGTAAATCATAAAGTAAATGGAGCTCTTCCTTCACTCGGGTAAGTAAACTCAGAAGTCTGATGGCCTCTCTCTAAAGGTAACCTGCAAGTGTTTCTTCAAAGGGTTTTGTCCTTTTTTGCTTTGATGTGTTATAAAACAAACAAATAAATAAAAACCAAGCCCCAACCCCCTCAAGTATGATTAGTATCAGTTGTTCCTTCCTTGCTTTTCTTGCTTGTCAGCTGCAAGCTTGAAATATTTGACTGAAGATCTATTTTTTATTAAAGGGTGATATTGGTTATTAAAAAAATTAACCCTGCTTAGAGGGTTCACAGCACAGGGATGTACATTTTTCTGGTGATTGAGTTAATTTTCTATTCTGTGTTTGTGGCTTGAGAGTGTGACTTGTAATTTAAAAATGGAGCAAGTGGAAAACCTGCAATCCCTATGAATATAAAGGTATACATTTACTTAGCCTTCCATAGGGATTGCTGCCTGTTCAGTTACCAGCAGACTTGTGCTTGAAGTCTCAATAGCTTTGGCGAATAAGCCAGGGACTGAGCAACGTGCCCTGGGCTGCCCAGTGTCCCGAGGGGTGCTTTGGGCACGACCCGTGAGTGGCAGGATGGTCCATGGGGAGCTGGTGGTGCTGCTTGCTGTGCATTCCCTGCCTGACAAACCTCAGCCTGAAAGCAGTATGTTTCAGCAAAGGTGGTTCTCTGGATTTTTCCTCAAGGAAAAAAAAAATCACTGCTAACACGTCACATATAATTTAAAATATCATTTAAAGAAAAATATTCTAGCTAGCATTTAAGGTTTTTTACATGGCAAAAATAACTTTGGACTTAACTGACGGAGTACTAAAAGCTGTCTGAATTTCAGTGTTTGACTGCCAGCTCTGTCATGCTGTTACAGGTGTATGTCAGCATCACTTTTCATATGCAGACAATGAGAGCAGAAAAGGTTTTCCCAACAAATAACAACAGCAAAAATTATATTGCACTTTGCCTTGAAAGTTGTATTTTTTTTTTTCTCTTCAATGTGGTATCCTCTATGCGTATCTGTAAAACTTGGGTTTAGGTGATGTCCTGATTGAGAACCTTTGAGTAAGAAGATACGCAAAGACATAACGCACTACGGTTATACACACTAACACTTTTTTGTTGGCTGTAGGAAAACAGAGGCACATTAAAAGGAGAAATGGAAGAGTGACACCACAAGTTCATTATGAATGGGGTCTGGATTACTGCGTTGCTGTGGGGAGTGCAGTGTTTTGGTAACGGTATCAGCATTCAGTGTAAGGCAGGAGTAGTAAAGCATACAAAAATGTAAACTTTGGATCCCATGATGCTAGCTTTTGTGGGTGAGGGTGTGCTGTTGTGTGATGAGCTGTGTAACAGCCAGAGTTGAGGGTGCTTATATGAGGTCTACGTGCTTTCCTGCAGTGTGTATTGGCAAGCAGAGCCCTGTTCCTGTGGGACAGACTCGTGGGAGATGGAGTTCAGGAGCGGAAGGGGATGTGTGTATGAATGGTGGTAGCTGGCAGTCGGTTCCTGCCAGTGGCATAGTAGCTGCATTAATAGGTGTGTTTTGCAGGGGCTATGTGTCATCTGGATTTAGAAAGTGGCATCGGTGTTGTCCTCAAACAAAATAGCTTTTTGAAGCTTGATAATGAGTGTTACACTACTTAACTGGGGCATGAAAAAATGTAATAAATAAGTGGCTCTTCCCAGGGAGTGTGTCTGGATGAGGCTGGGTGGGCAGTCATGGGTGTGTAGGACCCTTCTGCCTGGAAGGGGGGTGAACTCCTGCGCTGGATAAGGGGAGATGGAGGTGATGGGGCAGAGCTGACATCTTCAGACGTCATTTTCTGATTCTGAAGCAGTGGGAGAGTCCAGAGGGAAGTTTGTATCATGCTGTATGAATCTTAACTGATGTTAGTCTGTGCTGCTAGCATGATAACACTTGGTTTGTTATTTGGATTTTCTTTTACTGTTTTCCCTATGCCAAAAAAAATATTGGGTATCCATGTTGCTGATGATTAAAACACACAAACTGTTCTAATATCTCTCTTTCTGTGTTGCTATTTTGCAGTGAACAGCAGAGGGCTAAATGTCCACTTGAAAATGATGCAACTTGTTTGGGGAGACCTTGGGGCATGTTTCTTTCCAAGAGCATGACAAAGGTCAGAACTTTAAAAGCACGGTAGTAGTAGGTGGGAATGGTTAGCGTGGTTAACATCGTGCACTGAGTACGGGGTATTTGTGAACATGCGTAACAAAGTTTCTGGTTAAACTTTAATGCTGGTTAAAACTAGCATTGCCATATAGTCAGTTCCAAAAGAGACTTGGGGAAGTGTTTTACTAGACAAAAGAATTGTACGAATTATGTGACAGAATTGTTTTACTGTTCAGACTAAATTATTTTCTCTTGGTAATCAGATAGCATTCAATTAAAAAAACCCACCAAACTAGACTAACCTTAAACAATGTTTGTTCTTTAAAAAAAAAAGTCAATATTTTTCTCCAAGTTAATGAAGTAATTAACAGTGATTGATGACACATGTACTCAGCTATTTTGTGCTGGTAGACCAGATGGGTTAGGCACAGCTAGTGACCAGTAATTCTGATTCTTTGTCAGAAGGAACAAGAAGTTCAGATGTGGGCTGTAACAGCTGAGGTACATGAATAGAAAAGGTGGATGTTTTTCTTTCTGCCTTTCCTTACCTATGCATGAGGATTTGAAAAACAACCCCAAGTAAAGAATTGTGGGTTGTTCATTTCTAGTAGTTAAGAAAGCTGAGCTAGAGTGAAAATGTGGTTGGTAAGTTGAAGGTTTTCAGTTGTTTCCCAAAACTAATTACATAAAGGTGTCTGTATCCGCGCCCCCCCCCCCCCCCCCCTTTTTTTTTTTCTCCTGGCTGTATCAAACTGTTTTGAAAGAGAAGGAATGATGGTATGTCTGCACAAGCAGTTGAAAAAATAAGCCCCTGAAAGCTGCATCATTGAGGAAGCCTGTGGAAAAACGGTGGCTGCATCAATGAACTTTTATTGTGATCCAGTTTTTCCCCCCTTGGTGTCTGCTACGCTAGTAGCGTGGAGGGAGACGATTTAGCGAGTATCTTGGTACGGCACGCTGAAGATGGGTGTCAGCAAAGCAGAGAGATCTCAGTGCTGCTGAAATGCTTTAATGGGACTTCGGTATAGTGATACAATGGTATGTTTTAAAGTGTTGGGATACATGAGAGGTTTCTGAAACTTTAATTCGCATGAATTAGGGGGGAACTTAATATGTTGTCAGTGTTGTGTTCAGATCACAGGCATCAATAGGAAGCTTCAGCTGTTCTGGAGTTTGCATGGGAATGCTTCAGTCCGTGAGACGAGCTTGCTGTCTGCTGGTCACACAAACTCTTCCTGGCACTGAAAACATCGTCGGGGGATTTTAATTAAAAAGTATATAACATTTTTTTATCACTTTCAGTCAAGTATTTAAAAGGAGTTTTGATTTTTGTGCATCTGAATTACTGTAGCTAGGGTGATCTGCAAGGAAGGAACGAAGAAATGAGACGGATGTTGTCCGTAAACTCACAGTATTAATTTCCCTTCTGTCAAGTGCTGCTTTCAGCTCTCCGATTTGACTGCTTTCAGAGGCAGAAATACTAGGATGGAGATAAAACACGGGATGAGGGAAGAAGAGGGCTTTAGAAAAAGTGAAGACGGTAGATTTTTATAGGTAACTGTCCAATTTGTACCAACTCCTCCAAGGCTTCAGAGCAGCTGGAACAGGCTCCCGAGGCAGACTTTTATCCTTTCTCCCTCCCACGCGGATCCATCTGTGAGACTGCTTGTTCTTGCTGCTCTTGCTGAGAAACTGGATCGAGCTCAGAAGCATCCTGCTCTTTCAGACCCTCTGCCAGAGTCTTGCTAGTCAAGGAGGGCTCTGTAATCCCGCAGATCTACATATTCCCAGGTTTTACACACAGTCACTTGCATTTCTGAATCTGCAGCTCCTATAGAAGAGCTGTATTCTTGCTTGACTAAAATTTTTTTTCAAGCTGTTGACCACTTCATGTTGGAGTGTCCACAGGGTGAACCGGAGGTATTTCTACAGTTGCTGGGGTTCCCAAAGATGACTTTTTGTTCAGTCTTGGATTATGCATTGGAGTATTTATGTCCACTCATCGTTTACTTGGTTATTCCCAAAGCCTTGTTTTTTTGCCTCTACGAGTATTTGAGATACTTGCAATGCTGCTTGGACGGCAGTGCTAGTTGAGGTCTAAAACCAGAGGAGGTATCAGCAGATCCTCCAATAGTATTGCTATTGGTGTGAAATCTGTGGAACTAGAAATAATGTTAATGCTCTTGTGTTCTCCTAGCAATGAAGGAGAAGGGCCATAAAAAGTTCTGGGGTTTCATGGTGTCCACCGGAAGATCTGAGGTTTTTCTTGGACGTGGAGGCACCTTCAACTTTCAAAGCAGCTGTAACTGTTGATCAAGGTGGTGATTTGCAGAAGTGTCTGTAGATGGGACCATGAGGAATTTTGTGCAGAATACGTAAAAAGCATGTTCTTCCAAGCGGTCCTTGCTTTAAAGCTTAGTGAGGAAAACTTGCAGACTTTTGCTAGGGGCAAGTTCTAATAGTGGCAGGTATGTGTTGACTTAACATTGAAATGGGTGAAGAGGTCTTCACTTCTACTGAAACATCAGTGTCCCCTGTGTTTTCAGTTTGGGCTGGTGTCTTAGCATTTGGATTTACATAACTGAAATGCAAGGGCTGCTACCAGAGATCAGTCTGAGCAGCTGACTTCACTTTGAAACACGACTGAAAGGAGCCTGAGCAAGGCAGCCTTGAAGAATCTGTGTGCTGTGGACATTAGTAGTGGAGTGTTTCTTGACAATAAGAAGCAAAAGGGTGTGAAACTGTAGAAAGCAATTTTTTTCTTGATTATTTTTATTGAGCATTTCTGTTACCCATAATTAGATTAATTAATTCTGTATAGGTTTGCTACCCTTGAATAGCTGTGGATTAGTTCCGTGTTAATAAAGTAGCTCACAATTAGTTAATAGAGTCTTGCCATTTGCGGTGACTGTTAATTTTGCTTTCCTTTAATGTCTGATGGTGACTTCGGTACATGTATAGCCCTGCTTATATTGCAAAGGATTGCTTAACAAGCCACTGCCTGAAATAATAGCAGGATTGCTCCAAAAGCAACTGCCAGGGACTGTCTAGCAATGTATTATAGCCTTCTCTGAAAGAACTGCGTAAATACAGAGTAGGTGTTGGTTATTCTTGAAGTCTTAATGCACATATACTGTAATTTAACACTTAGGACAAATACGGTTAGAGATTGAATCTTTTCCTGAACATTATACCATACAAAACCTGTCACAAAGTTAAAATGTTTAGTGTGAGCATATAAGCAATAAATCTTCATAGGGTGTATTTGAAAGTGGAGGTTTAAGGGAGAGGTAGGAACACTGTATTTTTTCTACTTTAGGCTGTCATATGAGAATAGCACTTGTAATGGCTGGCATTGAAATGTCAGCATTTGCTAAACAAATGTACTGTGTTTTAATTCCTTGAAGTACTGGGTAATGCTTCTGTATTTTTTAAATGGTTAGTACATCTGGTTTATTGTGTCGAGCTTTTGATCTTAAAGGTAGGTATCTCTGGTTTTGCTGCTGCAAGGTAAAAGTATGAAAACAATGAGTTTGGCAAAGATGGGTTGCCTTAGTAGTAAGGGCTTGGCTGGTCAGCCTGGGTCTGTACTGACTGTGACGTGTATGTACCTAGTGTACTGTCGGTGAGAAGCTATTTGATAACAGCTGTATTAGGTTGGGTTTCCTGTTTAATTGTTAGTTACACAGTTATAACTGTAATGAAGGCTTCAGGTACTCTGATTTTGCTCTCTGCTCTTTGAAGATACCGGAGTGCAGTTTACATACTCCCACCTGCCAGTTCACTTGAGTGTTTTCTTTCACTTAATGATTGCAGGTGTACTCACCACTTCTGTGGAAACTAATTAAAGAGTTTGGTATGCGATTTCAGTGCAATATAAAAAAGTTATACGGAGTAAACTTTGTATTTTGCAAGATGGGACTGTCACATCAGTGTAGGACAAAGCAGAGTTGAGTTGATTTGGTGACGCTAGGTTGGTGTGTAGGTGGGCATTCGTCTTTAAAGGTACTTGATTGCCACATTCTCCAGCAGCATCCAACACAAAGTACCTTGGGAGGTGTTTCACAACAGGACATGCAAACGGTGACATTTCTCTGAAACACTCTCCTGTGAGCTAGTGACTTGTCTCATGGGTTTCCTGGCCATGTGCAGAAGCACTTGGTGTTTGTCCTCTTGTCTAAGAAGTTTGTCCATTTGCTTTGGAATTCAGGAAGACTTTAGCTTTTTCCAGCACCCCAGGGCAGAGTTTCTTAGTGCAGCTAAGAAGGGGCATGCAATGGTCTCTGCTTCAGCTTGCCACCTGAAGTTTCTTTTCTGATACCTTCTCTCCCTTCTGTGTCCACCCAACCTCTCTCCCAGAAAACAAATGGGAAAAACTTTTTGCTCTGAAAGAAACAGGTGGAAAGCAGAGTGATTGATGACTTCTCTGTTTTAATCATGATTCTGCATCACTGTAATATCCTTAAGTCACCTCTGTCTTGGCTGAAGACTTACCTGCTTCACCTGTATGAGAAATTTGTGCCATGCCTTTCCCTTTCTTTTTCTTGTCCTTTTGAAACTCTTATACTGTGAATTTGGAAATGGAGGGGTAGTATCCAGATCTGCAAAAAATATTCATGACTTTGGAGGAACTGGGCTAATATGGCAGCAAATTTGCTGTTCCGTTTTTATTTTCTATTACTGTCATGGTATTCTAGTTTCTCTTCTGTCCACAGCTGAGCATTAAGCTGATGGTATATTTTACAGTGCAGCCTGTTATTCCTGCAGTATGTGTTTAAAGACAGAAACTGTCTTCGGAGACTTAAAACTGTTTGAGAGGACGTCTGATGTTGTTTGAGGCTTGGAGATATGTTTTCTGGGGGAGGTCTGTTTGAGTATCTTTGAAACTGTAGAAAACCAGCACTTCTGTAAGTGGGCGTTGCTTGTGAAACTTGGTCTCCTGGGACAGATTCAGTAAAGCTGTATTTTGCTTGAAAAGCAGGAGTTGAAGTGATGTTGTCAAAGGGTTCCGTGGGTCCTCAGGACTACCGCTACTTTTTTTGTCATCTTGCAAAGTGGTAGCTCTGGGGACGTGGTCCTTAGAGAGAAGAATCAGCCTGGGAGACTGTTTCACACTGCCTCTGCTCTAAATAAAGATGCAGTGAATCATTTTGTGGTCACAGTAAGTTATTATTGTTTTCAAACAGCTATATGCCTCTTCCTTGTCCCCTCCTCCTTTCCTCTATAGATCCTATATTGGCAGTATTTTATAAACAACCCCTGAAAAGCAAAGGCAGCTTTTTTTCTTTTCTCTGGGTAAAGTTCAGGATCTGTTGTCAAAGGAAAGATTTAATCAATAATCTCCAACAGAGGCACTGCCTCTCATTAGCTCTGTGAGTCTGTGCAAAGCACATGCATGCTGCAGCGTTGTGTTGTTGGCAGGCTGTGTGTTATGAGTAGGAATTCAAGCAAGCATCAAGATGATGTTGTCATTATCTTACATGGAGCATGTGGCATTTAACGATACTATTTTCCTGTTAATGCAGGAAGGAATCTAATAATGGTTGACTATTTTTTTGGGGGAAAAAAAAAGTGTTACTGGTATTTAATCTGCCGTGTCAGGCAGAAGGATTGGTGACGATGCTTTTTGGAACATGGGTGTTTCCATGGCTTCTGGAGACCAAATTCTGTGGTGTTGGAGTGCTGCTAAAGAAGTGCCAGGATGTGAAGGGTGTTCTAGCATCCTTTTTGCTGTTGTCTTCACGGAGCTGGCTTCCTTGTCCTGCTAAAATGCAGTGTCTTCTGCAGAGTTTTTAACATTTTTAGGGGTCTGAAAGGCAAAGCAGCTTTCTCTGGACCTAGAAGTAACCTTCAGAGCACAGGCGATGGGTATAGTAGGTGTATGACTTACACCATGTTTTGATGCGTTGAGTCAGCGAGCAGTTGGGTTTGTTGAACTGAGGTTTTAAAGTGATCTTGTCAGCTGGTTGTAGTGTTGATGGTATGCGTCTGAGAGGGCCAGCAGATGAAGCAAGGTCATCGATAGCTGGGTATCCTGAAGCAACCAGGCTGACTTGGCTTAAAACAATCTTGAAACTTCACCCTTAGGCCAAGATTTTTATCTTGGCTGAAGTACCATAGCAATTTAGGCTCTGAAAAATAGAGCTTTGTAAATAAAGCTCTATCATAACTTTAATTACTGGTTACTGCACATCTGTACTTGTGACTAGTAGAGAGGCACATCTGGAACGGGCTAGGAAGAGGAGGGTGAACATTCATACCATCAAAATATTTGTATGGCAGAACTGTAAGATTCCTGTTACTTGCTGTTTTATTTTTGTTTTTTTAAAAGGTTTCAGTAGCTGCAAAATGTATGGAAACAGAGTTGGAGAACTGTTGGATTACTTACATTTCCTAGTTCACGTGCAGTTCTGTCTTAGTCGTTGCTTAGATGCCCAGTGGGGAAAAAGGGATCTTAGAAAGCCTGTGGAAGGAATAGTGTAGAACCGAGTTGTGGAGCTATTGTCTGTGGTTTTGGGGGGCAAGCCTGGTCATGCAGTTGCAGAAGAAGAAGGTGAGGGACCTTCTGGTTTAGAACGCTGTTTAATGGTTTTGTATTTAGAGCCATGTGCTTTTTCCCTATAGGCGTTATTCCTGTGTCGCCATGTGTGGTGGCCCGGCCTGTTGACAAATTTGCCACTGTTTTCTTTGCAGCTTCTGGAAGAAACAGCCGAAGTCTCATGAAAGTATTTTAAGCAGACACATTCCTTCCCTGACATAACTGCTGGAAGGTCTGCCTGCCATACTGCTGAGGACTGAGCGTTTTGTGTGATGTACTTACTGGTAGAAGATAAATACAAGAAGAGCTAAAATGGCCAATAGTCCCCTTAATCTAGGGAAAGCGCATAGTAAGGGAGGGTTAAGGCACCAAACCAACTGAGAAATAAGGGGCTTTTGCTGAGGCTGCAGCCCCTCAGTGTGTCTCTTACTGTATGGTGACTGCAGGTATAGAGGCTCGTTATCAGCTGGTGACAAGGAGGTGACCACACACTCAAGCTGTGGCTAACTTCTGAACCAGAGATGTGATGAGGATCAAGCAGCAGATGCACCAGCTGGCATGGTTTTATGGAGCACGTGCTCTTGGGCGTACCCTGGTAGAAGTAGGCTGAAATAAATAGGCATTAATTTGCTCTTTGTGCTCCTATTCCAGACTTTTTAAAAAAAGCAGCAGGTACCAGACCCTGAACAATTCTCCTGCGAGGCAGGAAGCTTGATCATACCAGTTCTGTTTGCTACACCGTATAATATAAGAGTGTTCTACACACTTGCTTGTCTTAGCCTACGGTTCTGCTTGGTCTTTCTGCACCGTCGTCTGAAATGTGCAGTGCCATCCACAGTCCTGTGTGGACACTTTGGCTGCCCTGTGCTCTGTGCCTGGGGAAGTACTCCATGTGAAGTGCCAAAGCTGGCACAGGCACTATGCCACCGATTGTTGTCTGCCAAGAAAATTCACCTAACCGGCCGGCAACCCCGGGGCTCGCTTGGAGACGGCAGGCAGGCTAAGCACGATCCTCCCGTGGCAGCAGTTGTCCATCTCATTCTGCACCCTGGAGCCCAGTGAGTCTGACCTGAGCATGTGTGCATGAAGCCTGCTGTGCCCGTGATCCCGCTCCCCCCAAAAAAGAAAGGTGAGAGACACGTCTGGCCAAAATAGTTGGTTATGGAGTTACTCACAAGAGGATCGTGCTGCTATAAACAAACATGTACTCATCCCTATCACATACGGCGTGTGTCTGGGTTAGTAGTGGGCAGGCTGCCTAAGCTGCTCATCCCGGCCATGACCCAGTCCTTGCTGGTGCCTGAAGAGTTTGCAAGGAACGTGCTGCTGGGTGTGTGGGGTGGACTTGCTGTTCTTCTGGCTGAGATGTGCAGGCCAGATGGGATCGCTCTTGTCCTGGAAGGCAGTGGAGTAGAAGTAAAGCAAGCTCTGGTTTTTGCTCTGTGTGTTTGTTTTTTTTGGTGGGGTTTTTTTTTTTTTTTTGGTTGTTTAGTTTTGGGTTTGTTGTGGTTTTAGGTGTTTTGTGTTGTTTTGGGATTTTTGTTCTTTTTGTTTCTCGTCGTTGTTGTTTTTAAAATCATAGAATCATTTAGGTTGGAAGAGATCCTTAAGATCATCGAGTCCAACTGTAAAAGGAGAGCATTTGTTTGGAAAATCCTATAGGGCTCCAAATATCTTAGACAAAGGGGTAGACAGCATTTTGCTTCTCCCAATTTGGGAAGTGTTTTTGTGAGATAGTGGCAAAATGACAAATTTATGTAAGAATTGTTGCAGGTAGGGGCCTGACAACAACTTTTGACTGCTTTGGAAATGTCTCATTGGACTGCATTGAGATCAGTACAAGTGGTAACTGAAAACTAGAGTTTGGTGGTGGGATGAGTTGGGAAAGGACTGCTATCTGTATTCTGGAAAAGTCCATTTTGCTTATACTTTCCTGCATTTCTTCCAGAAAGCTGAGTAAACATTAAAAAAAAAAAGTGAACTAAATCCATACCTTTTCCATCTGATCATGGTTACTTTGTGATCTCTGCTCTGACCAGCCACTGGTATTACTAAATCATGCAGAAGCTTCATATTTTGGGTGTGTCTCATGTCTGACTGAATTTAGATAGACCTTTGGGTGAAGAAGTGGACTAGGTAAACCAGTAGTGTTGGTAAGTGGATTTGCTGCCACTGTTTCAGTGCAGTTTTGTTGGGAAATGCGTACACATCTTCTCACTGTTCATGCACCATATTTCCTTCTTGCACTGTTAAAACGAGTAGACAGAAATCTGTTAACTCTGTTCCAAATCCTTCTTGCCTACAGCTGAGATTGCTTATGCTGTGGTTTTTATTGGAAATAAATGGTGTTAATATTTTTGCTAATGCTTGGTCTAAACAGGATGTGCAAATTAATGGAGCTGGAAGATGAACGTTTGGGATGGCAGAGATCTGCAGGGATTAGAAATGACACTTCAGTAATTTTCTCTTGAATTTGACATGTAACATGTGATGCGTAACATGAAGGAGTGTCCCAGGTCTCTAAAAATGCAGGATGGGCAGAGGAACTTGGAGAGTTGTAATGCCGAGATGCTTGGGGTAGAGAGAAGCAGCCGATGAAGGAGGCCTGTCAGTGAAATACAGCAAGGAAGGCCTCTTTGCTCGACAGCGTCTGCTTGGGCATTGTCCTGCACACCAGGGAAGTACCATTATAAAGCAGGGCCCACCGTAAGCAATCGTGGTGGTGTTCAAGTCAAGTCTTAGACCTGGTTTTGCTGCCTTGTTGGAAAGGAACACGGATATCTGAGCATGGTGAGAACTCTTCTGAGAAGAGGTGGGACTGCTTGAAGTGTACTGGCACAGGTAGACTGTGTACAGATGCTCATTGTGCAAGCAGTAGTAGTTACTATCGTAATCATCCCCCGCCCAAGTGATATTGCTGCCTCTTTGCTGGAGGTCACCACACCCTCAGATCTGCTGGTGGAGCAGTTTGGGGTGAGCGCTCCCTCCTCTGCTTTGAGCGGAGTCAGCTGGATTAATTTCGATGGGTTAACTAGTTGGCTTCTGCCAGCACGCTGACTTCATGTCTGAAGTGGGTTAGGGAGTGCTGGTTATAAACCGTTCTGGCCAGCCAAGCCCTGAGGGCAGAAGTGCCTTGTCAGGGCAGCGAGGGACTCCTCTGGGTGCCAGCTGTCTGTTAGAACGTCCTCCTGGGTATCCAGGAGAGGTTATCTGTTGGGAGCCTCAATGCCGATGACTTTTTCAATGCAAAGAAGGGAAGTAACCTGTGGTTGTGAAATACTTTGCATAAAGGACACAATTTGGTTTAATCCATTTCAGTAGCTTTTGCTGGTAGCATGTGTCAGCGGCAGGCCTCTCTATGTATGTTAAAACAGCAATCTCCCCGATACACCCTGCCTGTAAAACATGGCTGTTTAGAAAAACTAGATGCCACTTGGTATAGTGCCACACACCCACCCCCCAACCCCAAAAAGTGAATTTCAGGACACCTTGCACCAGGTTCTTTTGGTATAATTATTGCTGGTTGCATTAGCCATAACCATCTGTGGGGGTTTCTATAACCTAGGGTGTCTCCTGCTTTTATATTTTTATTTTGGGGTGGGGGGCAAGGGTACAGTAGGTTGCTAACTCAGTGGGTTTTTTCCTCTCTTCTTCCATCTAATATTCAGCTTAAAAATAATTTGGAACAGTGGATTTTTTTTTTTCTCTTGGGGCAGTATGAAGTTGCTTCTTAATAATCTGCTGGAGGCTCGGGTCGAGTGGGAGTGGAATTGATTGTGTGGGTTTTTTTCCTTCCTGCTCCAAGACCACTTCTTGGCACTGAGGAATTTTTCTTTAGACTTCTTTGGGGAACAGATGCATGAAGTACAGTTACCACTCATACATATGGCTTTTAAAATATGGAAGCTGTTGGACTGAAGTGGCTTCATATGGTGCTGTTGGAGAATGAGAATTAACACACAAGTTTGGGTCGTTAAAGACTTGAATGTGTAGTTGAAAAGTTTTTTTAATTTTTTAAGTAATGTTAAATATTACCCTGCATTTTTATGGTTATTAATCAAAATTACATCTGTAACTGAAAATTACTGTCTCTGCAACCTTGAATGCCTAAAATAGTGCCCTAGTTTAATCTTTTCTTCTGGGGATAAATATGTTATATAATGTTTAATTTAAATGATTGTAAATCTTAATTCTCTAATGTAGACATCTTTTTCTTTAATTGCAGGTTCCCATTTTGAAAGCCATTAGAAGATATTCTGCCACCCTGTTGGATTACTTCCTATACAACTCAGCATGTCACTGTGCCCTGGATTTTATAAGGTGGCCATGATTTAATCCCCACTTCCAATTTCTATGTATTGGTGAAGCATTGGAGCTCTTTAGAGCTGCTGTTACTTGCGTGGAAACTGATCCGTCTCAAATCCTTTCTCCAGAGGACTAGACGTTACTAGCAATGAGCTCCCAAAGCCATCCAGGTAAGGGCAAAACCGCTTCAAATCTAGTTACGGCAGCAAAACACCATGTGTGTGTTACACGAACAGACTTTTTATTGTGTTGAAATGATAATCCAATCCCTCTCCCTGTACTGCTGCTTTGTTTAAAGCAGAGCCTTTGTGTGAAGGTGGAAAATTGTGTTGCTGTTACCAGTTACAAGGAAATCTTGCCATTTTAGGTTTGTCATTGCTGCAGTACGTATCACTGACAGTTGGAGGTATTTTCTAGAGATGGTAACCAGATATTAAATTTGTTAAATCTATGCTGATAGATCTTAACGGCATGTAGTGTACCTCCAAGGAATGGTCATGGTTCTGCTGGTGTGTCTTTATTGATATTTGAGAAAATCTGACTTTTAAAGTGCTTTGTAGTAGGAAGGTATAGTTTTGCTGGAACAAGAGTCAATTGATCCATCTCATTGTTGTCTGGGGGATTATCCCTAATGTGCCTTGCAATTTAAGACATAGGATTCACCCCTACAAAATTGCATGTTTCTGGCTGTCAAGAGGATCTATAGATACTCAGTTACCTGATTTCTATCTTAAAGTTGTCTCATACGCTTGTATTTAACTGTGTTAGGCAGAACTTTGTGAACTTGTGCTTTGGAAGAGGAATTTTAATTGTGCTCTGAAATGCTTGCTTTGACTATTTCAGTTTATGCTAGAGAGAAGGCTGGGAAGGAAGTAATCCAACAACGACAAGGCACGTGAAAGTACTTACTTAACTATGCCTTTGAGAGATTACTTTTGTGACTTCAGTTTAATCAGTTTTGGGTTAACAGTCAAATAAGACTGAAGTGTTAAAAGCCAATGAAGAGCTCCCGTGACTAACAGAACTGTGTATTTGAGGGGAAAGAATTTCGTATTTGCTTCAGAATTACTTGTAACAGCCCATTTGCGTTTCTGAGGCTGGGAACAAGAAACTGCTGCAGTGAATAGGGATGCTGGAGTTTACAAGCAGCAGCATAGAAAATCTGATCCTTGTGTAGGAACTAAAAGGAGTATCCAATGTTACCAGTATTACCAAAAAAATATATATCTGGCTTCTACTTTCATAATGTAAGCAGTCTTTTAGATTTTGAAACTTGCTTCTGGTACTATGGCGAGTTGAGAAACTATATTCAGAGGAGTAGAGTGCACATAGGTATCCACCTGTGACACACTTCTTGCAATGTCATGTTTTTCAAAGAACTGTTCTTCAGATAAGTGGATAGTTGCTATTTGAATACTTCCCTGTCTCAAATATGAGTGATACTGAGGAGCTAATGGCCACCTGCTTTTTTTCTCATTGTGGTGGGATAGGTTAAATATATACCTATATTCAAAAACCAACAAACAAATATAACTTGATATTGCTTTACTAATAATGAGTAGCTCTCCAGATACTTGGGAACGAGGAATGTCCTTCTTAGTTTGGCTGTTCTATTGATGTAGGAGTATTGAAAGCCTGCTGCTGACTTAACTTATTTTCCTTTAATTCATCTGCTACCCGCCCTTTTTTTATGGGCTTTTCTATTTTTTTTGGTCTTGCCTGTTTTTACTGGTTCTGCTTCTTTTGCTCAAGTTCTGTGCTGATGGTGTAGCAGGGAGTCACACGTAAAAAGGGCTGATGAAAAGAACAGAGAAGCTCCTCATGTAAGAAGTGTTTCTGTAATCCTAAAAATTGATTTGAGCCTACATTTTCTAAAACTGTGTCTCGAGTGGCTCTTGCAGAGGAGGTTGGTCTAACCAAAACCCAGGGGAGTGGCAGCTGAGCTGGAGGCTTTGGACATACGTGTGTTCCCCTGTGCTGCTGTTCTTAAACCTTCTTGTCACATAAGACCTTAGGTGAGGTGTGGGATGGCTCAGTAAGAATTAAAACTGTGATTACTGTATGTTTTGTAGAAAATAAGACTACTAATAAGGGAAAATATTGTCTGCTCTGGTAGTTAGCCATTTCAAATGTAAAGAAACTATTGCAGTCCTGTTATTTAGAAATACACTTAAACCTGCTATAGATAGTGATACTTGAAATGAAAGGCGTGATAGAAACTCGATGCCTGTCATCAGCTGGTTCACTTAAAGATCATTTAAAGGTTGAAGAACTTTCGTACAACTGAAAAAGTGGAAGAAATGATCTTGTGGTGCTATTTTTTTTAATGGATGGTGTTCTGTAGTATGGTAGATGGTGTATGGATGGTGCTTTGTATGAAAATATTTTCAAATGGTATCAACTTCCTCAAATTCAGGTGAGGCTGCATCTGGAGTACTGTGTCCAGTTCTGGGCTCGCCAGTTCATGAGAGACAGGGAACTACTGGGCGGGCCCAGTGGAGGGCAGCGAAGACGGTGAGGGTACTAGAGCATGCCTCTTTGTGAGGCAAGGCTGGGAGAGCTGGGCCTGTTTAGCCTGAAGAAGAGAAGGCTGAGAGGGATCTTACCAGTATCTACAAATACCTTAGGGGTGAGAGTCAAGAGGATGGGGCCAGGCTCTTTTCAGTAGTGCCAAGCAACAGGGCAAGGGGCAGTTGGCACAAACTGTAACACAAGAAGTTCCATCTGAATACGAGGAAAAAAATTCTTTACCTTGAGGGTGGCAGAGCCCTGGCACAGGCTGCCCAGAGAGGCTGTAGGGTCTCCTTCTCTGGAGACATTCAAAACCCACCTGGACATGATCCTGCGCAACTTGTTCTAGCAGAACCTTCTTTAGCAGGGCATTGGACTAGATGATCTCCAGAGGTCCCTTCCGACCCTGATCATTCTGTGGTTCTGTGAAAGTGTTACTTCTTATGAAATGCTGTTGAGAAATTCTCCCTGTGCCCTTTCTAGGTGTTAGGTTCTTATTTTGGTGGTATTTCCAAGTGTTGAGTTGAAATTCTAGCGTATCACCATGGCTTTTTACCCCTGGCTTACATTGTGGTATTCTTACTGCTTGTTTCTCTTTTAGAGTCAGTTTTATAATAATTGGTAGAAATACTTTAAAAACCTTGCCAAAGATGACATCTGGACTTCTCATGTCAGTTATGATAGCTATTTTGATTATACAGCTACAGGTAATTATTACTAATGATGTGCATTGTTTAAGGGAAGGCTCTGGCTTAACTCAAGAGCCTATTAAACCTTGCTTCAATGGATATGAGCTTTCTTCTCTAATCTTCTCGAAACCTATCACTAATGGGATGTTTTAGGAACAGTGCCATAAAATTGTTGCAGTGTAGATGAATGGAAGTGGGTTGGGTATTTTTTTTTTTTTCTTTCCTTCCACTCTGCAAAGCTCTCTTGTGCGAATTTTTGGGTACGGAAGGCTTCTCACTGAACAAGGTGAAAAAATAAAGAAGACTTTTAAGTTCTCCAAGAAAAGTATTTTTGTCCATCATCACTGCTATTTCTTTTGTAATGTTTTGGGTAAGCTTTCTTAGAGAGTAAGAAATAACTTTTGGAGAAGTAAGAATACCCAGGCGGGAGAAGTTAATTCTCAAGAACTTCCAATGGGTAAATCGATCTGTCTTGAGCCCTAGACGTAGGGCAAAGACCTTGAATTTTGTTTTCTGAGCCAAAGGCTCTCTCCACAGTCTGCTACTTGAGCTTTGGGTGAAGACCAGTAGCTCTTGTGAACTTAACTTGCCACACGGAAGCATGAGGAGTGGGAGAAGCAAGTGGGCTGCTGGTGCCCCTCTTGCCACAAGCACCCTGTGCTCGTCACCGTGTGGTGCCCGCTGCTGTGGAGAATGACCAGCTCCCTTCAGGTGTTGGTAGACTTGGTGGGTTCCTGGGCAGGAATGGGAATGGCTTTGGGTGGCCCTGCTGGGCAGGGGGAGGGAGGGGGGAAAGGGCCTGAAACTGGGGCGTGGGCTGGCAGGAGGACAGGCTTTCCCCTGCGGTGGTGGACCTAGTTAAGACAAAGCTCAGAGGCATCATGTGCCCTTTGGCTTTTGGCAGACGAGTCACTGCTTCTTCCAGCGCTGGAACAAAGCTGAAAAAAATTGCTGAAATTGTGCTATAAAAGATCAAGTTGCTGCAAAGTATAATTAAGAAAATTAGGCTAATTAAGATAACATTTAGGATTATGACAAAGCTTGCGGGGGGGAGGCAGGGGAAAGCGTGTTTAATTTCACTTCTTAAACTGTTAAGTTGCCCACAATTGAAATTTACCTTACATAACCTGTGGTACTGCTGCTGCTCATCTTCCCCAGGCTGGCTGGGCTACAAGTGTGTGTGGGGTTTTTTTTCCTGGTTTTCGGTTTGGTCTCGTATTGTGTCGTGTCCCACCCCCCCCCCACCCCCCCACCCCCCCTTATTGACCTTAAATGATTTCTTGCGGTCGCTGTCTACCTCCCCCCGTAATTTTCAGTGGCTTGAGTTCACTATCATTTGGTTCTTTAATCAGTAAAGATTGTTCTGCTGATACTAGTTATACATAAAGATTAGTTTAAAAAAACAAAACACTTAAAGTTAATCACTCAACTGATTTGTATTTGTTTAAAGTTCACTTTCCTTTGTAAAAGCTGAAAATCTCCATGTTCAATGAAGCATTTTGTTTATGAAATGTTATCTTACAGGAATTAACCAGTCTGAATGCAAATGCTATATTCTTTCTTCAGAGCTACTCTTGCGGAGATGCAAATTTCATTTACATTTTGAAATGCTGAATGTTTGATAATTAGGAATATTGAAGTTTAAGAATGAGCTGCCTATCTGATATGGAAAAATCTGCAGCAGGATCATTAAGACTGAGAGGAGATACTAGAGAAAGCAGAAAGCTTCATGATCACACAGCACTGGCAGAATGAGTTAGCAAGTCATGTGCTGTGATTTGCTCAATTGATAAGTACTTTTGTATGGTGTTTTATCTGCCGAGTGCAAGAAGCCACTCTCCCTTCGTACGCCATGGCTCAATGAGGCATGGAAAGCCATTTCATGCAGTATACATAAAAGCTTTCCCTGTTAGCCTCTCAAACATCTTGCACCATCCAATAAATATTTTATGTGTTCTCTTTTTAAAGATTAAGAAGTTTCTGTGGAGATGCATTTCAAACGGGCTTTAAATGACACTGACCTACTTTCTGGCAGTAATGAGTCTGTTTCTGTAAGTTATCTGGGGGCAAGATCATTCTTTCAATAAACATAAGGACTAGAGGAGTAAATTCCAGTCATCCTTTAGCAGGGCTGGGGCACAACTGATACTTGGTGGCTGTTGTCTGGAAGAACATCTGTACATGGTGTATCCCTGCTTCCCCCTACCTGTCTGGTGCTCCAGTTCATTGCAGCTGGATTATTCTAGACTGGGTATTCAGGCTCCTGTTTACAAGGACAAGTAAAATACTACTAGCAGTGAATACAGGTAGAACCTCATTATCTCTAATGCTTGCTTTTCTCTGTCTGGAAATAAATATTTCTGGAGACCTGTCCTCTTCCAACACTGCCACATGTGTGCTTCATGGGAAGCTGAAGTTTTGGGGAAAAGTGCAGCAGTTTGGCAGGCCCAGCAGAGGTAACGAGCTCCTCTGAAAGGATGCTGCCACCTGCCCTTTACAGCAGTACAGTAAGCGTTGAGCGTGTGGAGTAGGAGCTCAGCAGCAAGAGCTACTGCTGTGCCTTGCAGCTCTTGCCCTGAGTAGTCTTGTCCCTCAGATTTGGGGGGACCTTGAGGTTGGTTGAGAAGTAAACTCGGCAACAAGATCTGACAGTAAGAAGCTTTGGTTAGAAGAGCTGAAACCCCTTGCAGATGGAAACTGGGCACGTGTCCATTTACTTTTCTTTCTTCAGCCCATGACAGAATACCTACTCCACCTGCATTCTCATTCTTATGCATGTGTAAGCTGAGCCTGTCCTGGATTTCCTCTAAGAAAAACAGTATCGTTTTGAGGACCCTGAAAGTTTGAAGGCTGCTACCAGGAAACCTGTGAACTTTTCACTTTCTGGAGCATCAAATGGTCGACACTTTCTGTACAAGGTTTTTATTGTACCCTCAAAAGAGAAGAATTGTTTTGTTCTTCAAGTTGAACCCCAAGTTGAAGTTCCTCCTAGGTCAGCGTCCCTGCTAAGTACATTCCTCTCATTTCTACTTTTTCTTTAAATGCGGTTCTTACACTTTGGAATTCTTTAAAAGCCTGTTTCTAAAGTAAGTTTTTTAGCCTGTGATGTATCCTGCAGTGCAAAGATGAGAAGCAGGTACTTATGATGAGAGGCAGAGAACTCTGAATTATTTTTGAAAGGTACAGGGTAGGAAAAGGATATAAAAAAGACTGTACTTTTAAAGTCAGATGATAATGTTTAAGATGGAGCTTGCTTATCACTTGGAAAGGAAAGAAACCTTTCTCCCTATGGTTACTACATTTTTGTTACTCACTTTTGGTCAACCTCAGTTTGACTTGTATCATCTCATGTATATTTCCCCAAATCAAACTTGTTACTGGACTGTAACAAGTATATTCTCAGTGTTTATTTTGAATTATTCAACTTGTCATCTTTGCGCCAGGCTCTCGCACTGATGAGGCTTGTTTGTGTGCCTTTGATGTGGTCAGATCAATTAGGACAGAACTGATGTTGAAGGAATCATTTGTCATCCCACTGATTCTGAAAGTGATTCAAGAGCAGGGGCAGAAAATCCACTTATTCTCAGATGGATATTAGCCATACATGGCATTTTTCATCCTTTAAGCCTAGAAATTGGGCTGTCTGGCTACCTGTGCTTTGACAGGTACTGCTTACTTTCACTGCAAAAGAAAAAAAAATTGCCTTGTTTCTGAAAGGTATTGGCTGAAAGCTTTTGGTTGGTTGGTTGGTTTGTTGTTGTTGTGTGGTTTTTTAAGTTTTTACATTGTTGCATTGGAGAGAAACAGTTGCAATGATGTTTATTTTCATGTAGATTTTGTATATTTTTTTTTTATCTCTTAGCCTCTTTAGAAACTGACTTTACAGTCAGGAAATAGACAGGAGTGACTGAACATGGAGTACCTGACTGGAGAAGGAAAAATTGTGGATATGTTACTCTGATCCTTCAGTAAAGGCTTGACAAGTCCCTTTCCCCCATAGGTTGCTATATACCAGGAATATCCCCCTCAGCCTTTGTTCTTTTCTATTTCAGCTGTTAAGCAAAGGCAGGCTTGTAAAATGCACTGACACCTGCAAGGTTTGAGTTACCAAGTGAAGTGGTCAAAACTCTGGGTAAAGCATGGAATATCTTTCTTGGCCAGGCTGTGATGGCAGAAATCTGTTATTGCGAATAAACACGAATGGTCTTAGTCATAGGTAACACCTATGAAATACAACTCTGCGTGGATTTTATGGTAGCTTTATATGGCTGTTTTCTAGTTTTCATGAATTTACACATAGGAACTTCAAAGATGCTCAGTGGGGTTAGATCTCAAATAATTGATCTAACTAATGAACTGGTGGTGTTGCACAATGACTGAGGTAAAATGAGCAGAGTTCAACCCTCTCTGCAGCCGTGTTTCAGAGTAAAACTGCAGCTACCACTATGGTTTTTTTTAATCTGGCCAAATGGAGACTCTGTGGCCATTTATTCAGTGCGGTGCAGTCATCTTTTCTATTCCTATCCTTTCTTTTTTTTTTTGTTTTGTTTTGTTTTTCCTGATTTCTTGAATTGTGGTACTTGCTTTTCTTTCCCTTGTCCATTGGTGCTTGAGAGCTAGAGGCTGGCTGGGGCAGGGGCCATGGCTCCAGTGACTTCCCTGCAAGAACAAAATAGCAAGGTGAATCTCTGTTAGCAGCTTTGACGTGCTCACTACTGAGAAACAGGGCATACAATTCATTCTTCTGTTAAGAAAACTGAATTTAGTATATCAGCAGATCTTTTAAATGGTTTGTTTCTAGAACCAAAATCAAAATACTGTTGTTTCATCACTGAGTGGAAAATCAGATACTTTACCTGCAGTGCCCTTGGCTGTTTTGAAAATACTCAACAGCTCTTGGTGTTCCCTCTGGGAACTACTGTCATGGTTGGCTAAATGATGCTTGATAGTGATGTGCTGAAATGTTGAAGTAAATTTTTAACCTTTTAAAAGGATGAAGCTAATATTAAATGTTGCACCTTTTGAATGCTGAATTGCATATAGGAAAATACTCGTGGGCTTTTTTCAGATCCTGTCTCCCTGTGATCTCTTTAAAACTGAACCAGATGAAGATTATTTAATATGTTCTTGCAGACAAAAGAAATGTGTGCTGACTGCAACAATTTAGGGATTTGTCTTGAATTTCAAGCACGATTCAAGTTTAATTTTTGTAATGCTTAGAAAACCAGATGAGTAGTATGTTAAAAGCCCTTCAGAACTAGACCAGATCCAGCAATACCCTGGAAAGCTGCTGTTGCAGCTTATGAACCTTAAAGCACAGCCACGTTCTGCCTTCACCTGGCTCCATGGGTTACCGGCTCGCTGACTTCCCATTCCCACTGATTTCAGCCCAAGGGGAGAGTCTGTATATCAAGACCATAATTAGGAATGTTTGCTAGTTAATACGCTCTTATTCACAAGTTCTGGAGCTAAGTCTGTTTGTAAAGTGCTGCTAAGCTGCTTCGCTTTGGTTGTCATTTAACTCTCCTACGGGGGGGTACAGCACATCCTTCTGATTGTGAAGGGCTTTTCCCTGTCCGCCTGTCAGCCAGCATCTATGGAGAAACGCAGCTTGAAGGTACCACTGGTGGCACCAATCCTTCTGAGTTATCAGAAGTGCATGCATGTGTGTCGGGTTCAGTGGGCAATGTTAATTCTCCTTTGAACCCCAGCAGCACAGGCTTTGCCAGGGAATCCACAGACTAGACTTAATCTTCCCAGTGTTTGTATCTGGTCTGCTCAACTTTGATGTAGCAACATCAGATTTATTTTGAAGGCATGAATTGTGAAGTCTTGAGTATATTCTGCAAGGATGGCTGTGCAAGGTTAGCCCCTGGGGAGACCAGGTCTTGGGATCCTGACCACATCTCGCTGTGGATGCCTGGGAAGGAGGGTAAAAGCAGGTAAGATTGTGGCAGCAGCCATCAATACACCTTCTCAACCTATAGCTATCTGTGACTTGGAATTTTTTTTGGGGGGACTGGCCGTGCTAAATTTTACTTTCTTGGTCCTTTTTCTGTTTCTGTCATCTGCCCAGTTGCTTCTAGAAGCTGCTGAAATTTTGGCATTTGCAGGGAACTGCACAGTTGGACCTTGCTGCATGAGGAACATTGCATTGTCTCTGTCTGCTTCAGAGCTGTGTGTGTGGCTGAAATAAATGTTTTTGAGGTTCTGCTTCCTTCCACTGAGGAGTGGAGTAGTGACATCTGAGCTCTTCGCTATGAGCACCTGAGCTGTGTGCTGGGATGCTGGTGGAGATAAGTTCTGTAAAACCGTTCCGTCGGTTTTGTTTTGCACTGTTATGGTTGTATCAAGGGGTGAGTAATCCCAGCACTGAAAAAAAAAAAGTCTTCCTTTGTGTATTGATGCTTGCTGACTTGACGATGAGCAAGCAGCATTTTGCCAGTACCACCTTCTCCTCCTGGAGTAATTTCTAACCATGGGCAAGGCAGAGTTGCTTGCAGTGGAGGGGAATACTGGAAACTCTCACTGTGCTACAGCTGTGCTCTGTGGTAGGGCTGGGATCAGGATGTTGGAGAAATGACAGATGATTTCAAAGAAATAATTTTTTTCAAAAAAAATCAATCCTGACCCTTTCACTATTCAAGAATCTATGTACTCATTTTGTTTGTAGCTGTTATGTTGCCAAACCACATAAATAGCTTTGCAGGGAAAATTGTAATAGGAGCGAGGTCTAGTTTGTGAGCTTTGAACTGCTAGCCTTGGCTTCAGGTAACCATTTTGTCCTGAAAGGCGGCTGCTGTAGTCAGTCCTGTAGCCCCATCAGACTTTGTGTAATAGCAAGGAGCATGAGCCTTGGGGCGAGAGGGTTTGGGGCTTGCTGCCTCCCTTGGCAGTGTACTCATCGTATTGTGTATTTTGACTTTTTTTTTAATAGATGTTGTTGTCTATGAACTACTGTCTAATGACTCTTTGCTGTCAGGTTTCACCTTCTAATCAATAGACCAAGATCAATGCAGTTATTTGTACGTGTGGTCACTTTAGACATCCAGTCAGCCAAGTTGGGTGCAGCTGGAGATGGGTAATGCTCCTTCAGTTGGTTTATTTGTTGGGAGATCAGAGGGAAGGTGTTTTGGGTTTTTTTTTATCCCTTATATAAAGTTGGTTTCAGTATTTTTTTATCAATTGACCATCTTTAGGCAGGAAACCCTTAAAGCTTGGTGATTTTAAGATAAATCACTGAGAACAATTTTTTCGCTATTCTACTTCAGCATTCAAAACTTGTACTTTCTAGTTAAACAGACTTCCCCCCTTCCTTTAACTGTGATCTTTGTTTTATGCTGGCTATAAAAAGAAACATTAGTTTAAACTTTTTTTGCACTGGTGTGCTCCTGTTCTATAAAATGCTTGAGCTGCTCTTGTGAGAAGACATAAAAGCCTGAACTAGACCAGCCTAATACCCTGTTTCTTCTCTGGTCAAAAGTAACCCAGAATAATAAAAAGTCCAGAGCCCACATGCCAAACTCCAATAGTCCATCCAAGGTATTGAATCTTTGACTTTTGTCACTTTAGGAAAGATCTCTGCAACTTCCAAGTACTTGCTTTTTTCTAAATAGGGTACCACTGGTCTCATACAACCTTTGCCAGGAGAAGGCATGAGATTCTCTTACAGCTTAACAAACCGAGAAGAAGGGCTTTGGCATCTGTTCCCTGCCAGCAGCAAGTATCTGATTGGCATTAGATTTTTTTTTTTTTTTCTTCTTTTTTTTTCTTTCCAGCAGGTGGAAGGCCTGTTCTGCAGGCTCGTAACTCTTTGACAGGTTTATCATGATGGCTTCTTGGCAGGTAAGGGTGATGCTGTTCATTCAGTCTGCCTTAAAGAATCTTGCTGCTTTTTTTTTTTTTTTTTAAACTGTAGCTCTGTACAGTAGCTATTTCAAATAGGTCATGGGACTTTTGCCTCTGGTTTACTTCTTTGAATGAAGAATTGCAGCAGCTATGGCCAACTTGCAGGGTCAGTATACCTTAATCACCGCCTTGACCTCCCCCAGATGTATTTGAGGCAGGGTGATCTGAACAAACGTAGCATCGGTTTGTGTTAACAAAGGTTTAGGAGCTCTCTGAATTAGTCTTACCATGTGCTTTCTTCTTCATGAGGAAAGGTACGTATAATAGTTCTTTTCAGGCACTGGCTTGTGATTTTCAAAGTCTTTCTAAAGGGCTGCTGTGTAGAAGCTGCCCTTTTAAAATTTATTTTGTTCTGTGTTGTTTTAAATCATGTTTGTCGTGCGAGACTTCAACTTGTTGTTTTTAGCAGTTCACCAAAGCGCTTTCTAACCGGGTGCTTAAAGAGAATTCCTCCTCCTCCACTGATTAATTTCTGGCATGGAGCATGAAATAGCTCTTGCGTCAATAAATCGTCACAACCTTTGCTTGTCTCTGTCAGCGTAAATACAGTTGGACTCTAACATGCCTGAAAGTAGGCCAGAGGTTGCTAATTTTGCAGCTGCAAAGTGGCCGAGTCCGAGAGTGCTGTGTGAGGTGCGTGCTTGGTGGGATATCAGACCTGCTGCATTTCAGGTTACAAGTTGGGCCTCTTTCCCTCCCGTTAACTTTTTAGCTTCTAGAATTGTATTTCATAAAAAAATACATTGTTTTACAACTGTCTTAGAGGATAATGTTTTTACACGTGTTTGTGTCATTTAATAGAACAAATATGTGCATATTTATAGCTATGAGCAAGCCAAATGCCTTTGTCACTGTACCTCTGTTGCTTGGGTTAAGTTTGTGCTAGTTACGAAATGGAGATCGCCAGTCTGCGTGACCCTGATACTCAAGGCTTTGCTGATTTTCTTCAGTGAGCTTGGGTGCTCCTCACACCTGCTTACCTCTTGCTATCCTGGTATGTGTCGGTTGGTTGTTTCACAGCTTGGCTGCTGCAATCCTCCGCTCCAAGATTGCCTGTGGGTTGTCACTTTGGAGAAGGCAGCCAAGCTCAAAATAGCATCTGTGATGGTTTATGGCGGTGTCTGCTTCATGCTCCCCATATTTGGGGGGGGCTACTGAGTGAGTCTGGGACCTTGTTTCACTTCTTCACCTTTGGTCACTTGGGAAGACTTGCTTTTGAGCTGCTTGCTCAGACTGTGCTTTTTTCCCTAGTAATTCTGCAGAGCAGAACTGGTGCTTGCTTTTGTCAGGGACAATATGGATAGCATTGCACAAAAGGATGGGATGTTTTGGGAATAATTGCTCAAAGCAATTGGGCAACAGTTACTTGATCTTTAGATGTTCTATCAATCGGATGAAAGAAACTTCTACAAAGCCATTTGCTCGAACAACTGTTGTGCAAACCGGGTGCTGAATGCTTCAAGAAGTGGAAGGTAAGGAACTTGGTAAATAATTTAGCAGATTTTAAGGATAGGGTAGAGCTCAGTTTTTGGGAAATGTAGTGCCTGTGATTATTGGGTAGGAGTCAGAAAACTTGGATTTAATTGCGAGGGAGACAGCACACTTCAAGTAGGCCAGTCAGTGCTATCTGTATGCCTGTCTCGGTTAAGAGATCCAGTTGCAAGCCTAGTCTCATTTAAAAAGAAAAAGAGTACAACTGAACAGTAAAGTGAATACTCATCTTCAGGTTGCTTTTCTGTTGCAAAAAGCAGAGCAAGGTGTTTTTTGTTTGGGAGTTTTGTTTTTTCTTTCTTTCTCGGAAGTACAGTCCTCTGCAACAAGTTTACTATTGGTGATAAGCAGGATGTACTGAATGTAATCCATGTGTTGCTGTGCTCCTTGTGACAAGCAGTGGCAGAATAAGACCAGTTGTGCCTCTCAGCTCACGGGGTGCTGTGGACTCCTGCAGCTTGGTGTCAGTGTATGGCAGTGCCTGAGAGCGCTGCCTCTTTGCTGGAGTAGCTCACTAAAGCCATGGCAAAAAATGTCCGTAGGTTTTTGACAGTTCCTCCCAACTCACAGTAAAGCAGGAAGGAAGCAAAGCAAAAACCCGAGGTGTCTGAAGTAACTGAATGCTATGAAATATTGGTCTAGCGATTAAGGCATGCTAAAGAAATGTGTATAAGTGATGGACTTAGATGTAAAGACTTTCCCCCATCACAGAGCATCTGCAGTCTGACACTTCAGACTCAGTCTTCTTTCTGCATTTTGATTCTTGAGGAGGAGCTTGAGGGAGCTGCTGAAGAGGCTGAAATGATACGTGTATAGCCGCCTGTCAGTGCGAATCAGGTTGTTGTGAAACCTGCTGGCTCCTGAGACTCCAGTGCTTTCTTCTCAGAGAGTGCTCTGGTGAAGCAGCCTGTTTGGTCTTTCTGGGATCATCTTCCTCCTCCCACTAGCATCCCAGTACCAATGCCCCTGCAGCTCCCCTACCTGTAAACTAAGTAGTTGAATAGACTTGATGGACCAAATGGCAGAGAAATGTTAAGAATATTTCTGAAGTTAAGATGTATTTTCTTTTTTATTCTCTTAACCTGTATCTAAATACAAACAAAACCTACTGGTGGAGGGGCAGGGGAAAATTCCTAGACATCCCGCTCCTGCATGAAAGCTTTTAAAGTTGGGTTTTTTTTGCCAAGTTTGAGAAACCAGCTGTAGCTGCTATCAAACAACCTGTTTGTTTCATAGTAAACTTGTGTAAATAATCTTTCTGTCCTTTCAAAAACAATCAGTCTTTTGATCCCAGTGCCTGTGTCAGCCTATTGCAGGCAGGAGGAAGCCTGAAAGGGCAGGCCTTCATGTGATTTGTATCTTTAATACTTCCAGAGATACAATACCTTTCTATTTGATGAGAAAACTGTCCACTTAAAGTTGACTTTCATTGCCAGAAAGGAAAGTGTGGCATATTCTTAGCTCAAAGTAGGGATTTGACAGGGTCTGTATTTTCTAGTACAGGGTTATTCATCTTGTGCCAAGTGTTGGAGCTACAGCGTGGATGTCTCCTCTTTCCCTTCCTCCTCCTCTCTTTAGTTGTAAACTAATATTCATGAAGAGATTTACATGTTTTGGTCAAACTTAATGCATAATATGTGCAGAGAGTATTTCTCCTCCCTTTTCTCCTATTAGAGTTGGAGGCTTGAGAATGAAAATACTTTTTAAAAAATATTTCACTGTGTAGTTTCTCTGTTCCTACGTCAGAGATGTGCCTAGTTGTGCCAGAGAAGCCACAAGATGTTGAACGTTGCAGGAAGAGGCAGCGGTGGTTATGTCACTGTGGCACTTCGGCAGCTGTTTGCCCATACCTGTGTTGGTGTGTAGGCTGTGTGTGCTTTTCCATCTTTTAATTGTAAAGTCAGATGGCGGTGTTTATGCTTTTGTGCCATTCCTGTAGTGAGTCTGTGCCTAGCCTGAATTGGAGGATCTTGGCAGAAAGTGGCTGCTCAGGAGTATATTATACTGTTAGACAGCAACAAGACTGTTTTGAGTTGGCTCAGGGATGTGGGGCTATGTGTATTCATGTGCGTGTGTGTATCTGTGTGTGTATATGTATGTCTATCCTAACTCTGCCTTGGTTACTAAAGCCTGAGTTAGAAGGATTTTTTGTTGAAGCTGACTAGAGGGTCATCTTTTGGTTCAGATACTAATTCTGCAGTGGGTACAGATCAGCTCCTGTTTGCTAGCATGCGTGATACTGCTCCTTTGCCACTTGTCTTTCTGGGCTTCTCCCATCGCCAAAGTTTATTCCTTAGGGCTGTGTTTGGCTTGGGCTGTGCTTTCCTTGGATTGGGATGTTGTAGCCTGCTCATCACATGCACACACCCACACACACTCATTTTCCCTGTTTCAGGTGCCTGGAATACCTTTAAATAAATGGGGTATCAGCATGGTGTGGTATAGACAATAAGCGGTGTTGGGCTAAAGACAGACTTCTTAATTGCTGAGTAAAGCTGTGCGTTAAATCAAGGTGTGCTTTGCTTTTCCTTTTCCCTGGTCGTGAAGAGCTAGATACTAAATACCCACGTTAATCAGGTTGGACATGGAATGGTTGTTTCCTTTCATGGAGGTGAGGTTTGGTTCTGGGAGCTTTCTGCGCTACTGTTTGATCAGGGATGGAAGGCACCTGCTGCTGGCCATTACATTGAGTTGTCTCTGACTTCCTTCGTGCCCGCAGTCCTAAGAGGTGTCCTCTGAGAAGTTGCTACTGTGTCTAAAGGCTGCTGCAGTTTTAGCCTTCACCGGTGCTCGTTCCTGGAGTGTCCAGCATGCTGGTTGTGCCCATCACAGGATGCACAGAGTGTGGCAGGATGCACCTAGCAACATTTTTGTAAATCTTTGGGTTTGGCCACCTAGGCATCTTCTAGAGAAATGCCAGCTTTGGTGCGACTCAGACTGGATAAGCAAGTTAAAACTGGACGCATGTAGTGCAGCCTTTGCCTGGCCAAAGAGTTATTAATGCATTTGCTCTGGGCTTGTAGGTGTCAAGAGTAGATGACACTGCTGCTTGAGTAGATGCTCTCATCGAAAGCCAGTTCTTATTTGCTTTGCTGTTGTCCTGTTAAGGCTATAATACCTGTCAGACCCTCGGCAGCTCCTCATCCATATTGAGCTGTAAGGAGGACAGACCACCGCAGCCCATGCATTGATTGGGACTTTCAGCAGGAGGAAGGAGCCCATGTAGCCTAAAACCATACGAGTTTCCTTCCTTCTGGAAGGAATTTAAAAATACCTTCATATAGGCTCTAAAGTTCCTTCTTTCCTGCTTATTTTGGTTTGTATTTTACTGTTGAAACTACTTTCTTCAGGAGAGGCTGGCTGGCGAATATTTGTTCAGGAGCTGCCAGTCACGAGAGTTGGATTTCTTCAGGTGTGGGAGCCCAACTCTGCTGGCCTGTGGTGCTGTGGGATGAGCCCTCCCTCCTGGGAAAGGTGAGCTGGGAGCCGGGCTGGAATAAAGGGGTGTGGTTGCAGTGTTTCATTTTGCTTTTTTTGCTCCTGAAGCCTACAGAGCTGTGCAGAAGGAGCTTGTTTTTATACTGAAATAATTATGCTTGTAGTTGGTTTAGATGTATGTATTGGTGACTTCAGCAAACAAGAGTATGAGGCATTGTTGTGTTGAAAGATGACTTTTGTTGTGCTAGAAAATCCTTTTTTCTCTTGCAAGAAACAAGTGTGCATCTATTTCTTTTGAACTGTAGTGGCTTTCCCCCCCCAAATACCTTAAATTGGAATTATTTTGAACTAGGGAGAACTAAGTAGTGTTTAGAAACTGTTGTCAGTGAGATTGTAACTGGCTCTTATTTTGAAAGAGGCAGAATGCTTGGTATTTACTCTCTTGAAATATTTTTTTTTCTGACCATTTTCCTGCAAGGCGGCATTTTCATCATGTCTGCAAACTGGACTGTTTTTGTCACACTTGCAAGTTGCTAATATCCTGATTTGTTAGTATTTTTTTTTGTTTTTTGTATTGGCAAATTTAAAGTGATTTATCAGCTTAGATTCCCTCTATTTACCACTCTGCAACTTCCAAGTTAGTAATTTTGCTGACTAAGCGTGCAGAGGATACCTTTGTGCACAAGGAAGAAGCAGGGAGGAAAACTGGTGTGTTTCTCTTCCCCCCTCCTCCTCCTTCTCCCAGATTGAAACTGGGGGAGCCTGCTGGACACTTCCACTGATCAACAGCTCATTCCTTTAATTACAAGATTTCTGACTTGGAGCTTCCACGTAACCTGATTCATGTGTTAGATGCAGTCAGAGATATTTCTGCTGTAAGGCTCTTATAAACATGACTAAAGCAGGCGGCCCTGCCTCTGCTAGCCAATGCTGGGCTGCACGCACTGTCGCTTCTCCAAATTTTAGTTTCAGCTTGAGCCCTTTTTTTAGATGCTGAGAAAATAAATTCAACTGTGCTGGTTCTGCCCCCCCCCCCCCCCCCCCCCGCCCTGATATTGGACTCACGAAATGCTGCTGTGGACCTCTTTCCAGGATAACAAACACTGAAACATCTAATTATGGCTCAGCCTCTCATTCCAAGCATCACATGCTCGTAGGGCTTTCTGATACGTTACGCAGATTCTTCAAACCACTGACCTTTGCAGAGTGCCCTTGGCTGTGCCAGCAGAGAAGCATGCTGGCAGCTTAAAGATGTTTTGTCTGGCATTTGAGCAGAAGTGAAAAGTTATTGCTGGTGGAAACAGATGAGAGGGCAGAAAACGCAATGTGTGCCGTGGTTTTGGATGTCTGGCATTGTCTGATGGTGAACGGCCGTGGCAGTTTGTTCTTCTGTGTTGAAAGGTGACGTTAATGTTGAAAGCTGGGGGGGTTAAGCACAAATTGGACAGTTGTTGCGACAGCTGTGTTGTCAGCCGTGGTTTGCGGGCCGCGTGCAGCTCTTTATTAATTGGACTGTCCTATAAATAAGCAGTTGTACACAGTCTTACACACGCAACTCTTTGCAACGCTGCTGCGTGTCGCAGAGCAGCCAGATGTCACAACTAGCTCCCGATTGCTCTCAGCAGGTAAAGCTGCAGGAGAAAAACACCTACAGTTCTGGAAGACACAATAGCTGAGTGGAGGGAGCTGGGGGTGATGCCTGTGAGGGATATGTGATTTGTGATACCGGAGGCTTAAAAGCAAAAATAGCATCATTTATAATAGTAAAAGTGAAGGCTTCTGCTCTACGCCTTTGCATTCTGCCAGTCTGTAATGAATGGAGGAGTAGTTTGCTTACACATGACAAGCAGGAATGAATAAGCACTTAAAATTTTGATGCTGAAGAAACAGCTTTTCATCTTGGCCTCCAAGAAAGTCAGAGCCATGTAGCCCCTTTTGTCACACTGTTGCATGCTGCTCTAAATAAAAATGTTGGAAAGTGTAAAATTAAAACTCTCTCTGCATCCTTCATCTTCCCTGTGAGGTTTACCGTTCTGCTCTTGGGGTGCTCTAGGGCTTGTTATGGCTAGGGCTGTGTGCTGATTTTTTGGGAGAGGACCCCTTTGCTGCCTGTTTTCCCGCCCCGTCAGCGGGAGGAGGTATTCAAAGAACGATTCATGGCTTTCAGCTTCTTCACCAGCTACAAACATCTCATCAGCGTGGGCTAGGAGATGATGTAGGCACGATGTCTGACTGGGAGTGAGTTAAGGTAGTGCAAGCAAGAGTTCGGCTCGAGGATAACTGAAGTGAGTCAAATTAGGTGTTAGTTCATCCACGCCAAAATGTGAAGCTGTTTCTCCTTCTGGCTATCGGGTGGTTGCCCTCTTTGCCGATGGGATGGCTTCCCCCAGGAGTGCGTTGTGTGTTTCTGTCTTTAGCATGAATGTTTCACAGAAACGAAAGCTGGATCCATTGTGGGTTTTGCAGTCAAAACAGTGGCTGGTGCAAATACAGCTTTCCTTGCTGACACAGGGTATTGGGAACTGGTTGTTAAATTTTTCCTAGTCCAATGATGGATTTTTACCCCAACTGCAAATTTTGCCTTACCAAACTACCAAAAAAGCAAGCTACTTCTGGGTAATACACCCAGCTGCTGCAGTTTCTTAGGTCTGCAAGAAAGCTGTTGCAGTGAAATTGTTCTAGGTGTGTTATGCAACCCTGATGCGTTTTAATAGATGGATACCTAAAGATCTTTTATTAATTATGATGCTTGGAGAACAGCAGCAAAGTGAGGGTAGGTATAAGCTGTGTGCTGGAGTATAGAACTGCTGTCCCTTGAGGTCTCATCTGAACAGCACTGGGGATGTTGGCTAGAGCAGTTTTCCTCTGGGTTATGTCTGTGCTGTATTTGCATGGAACTTCCTTAGGAGACCTGTGGTATTTTAGTGGATGGTGTTTTGTAATGGCAGGTGGCAGTGGTTTTTTTTCTTTTTTTTTTCTTTTCTTTTTTTTCTTTTTTTTTTCTTTCTTTTTTCTTTTTTTTTTTCTTTTTTTTGCTTTCTTTTCCTTTCTGTTTTCCTGTAAGCCCCTATCTCAAGTAGTTCTTTCTGGGCTTGCTAGGAACCTAGTCCAGTGCAGAAACGTTCAGAGGGGGAAAAACACCTTGTGGTAAGAAAATGAATACACCTAGTACTGTCTTTTTGTTCCAAGATTACTACTATTAATTGCTTGCTTGGTGCTTAGTGATAAACTTGTTAAGACATAGCCAGAAGTGATTCTTTTACCAGCAAAATACCCATTTTAGTTTTGTGTTTGCCAGAGCTGGCAGCAGATACTTTTAGTACCTGAGGGATAGACTTCTTTAAAACATGCTCCAAAATACCATAGTTTTCTACTTATCTGCCCGTGACTAACACCTTCAACGCTTCTGCTGTCACCTGCTCACCATGTAATGTAAATGTGTGCAGATTTATGTAAGCATAAGGTGGGGAGAAAAGCCGGTAACTGGCCTTTGGAAAACTGGAAAGCGGCATTAAGGTGATGTCTGTCAATGCTTTTATTATTTTTGTGTTTGCCTCCAACTTAAATGTCACTAACCTTCTACTTGGAGAGGTCCTATTCACAAGGACTCTTGGCAGGCATTTCCCAAACAAAGCACAGGGGTATTGTCCCTGCTCTTGTTGGTTTGGTTCAGATGTCAGGGCTACCCGTCAGCTCCTATGGCCTGTAGATACCAAGATGTTTTGGTAAAGACAGAGTACAGGAAACCTTTTTAGAATTTTTTTGTCAGTTCTAAGGATTAAAAATGAGTTTTGTTCCACTTCTCCTAAAAGCAGCGTTAGATGCCTGTAAGCCTGACGGTAGGTAAGTGTGCACAGGAGTCAGTCCCTGCTGTTTGAACTCCTTTTGGTAGGGTGTTTGAAAGAGGAGTTGCCTGCAATGTTATTCACTGAAAACTTTAGGAATCAAAGGGATGTTCATTCTGGAAAATTTCCTGCAAGTGGGCTTTCACGGATGAAACTTATAATTAATTCTTGTAAGTGGTTGTGCAGGGTGCACAGTTAAAGGCTGCATGTTAGGAGTGTATGTCTGGATTTGTGCAGCTTACACTGTGCTTTAGGCCTCCTTTTCCTCACGTAAAACCTGTTGGTCCCCTTACAGGACAAAATTTACACCGTCAAATTGTAGTGATTGTTACTCTACCTCTTCTATTCTTCTCATGCAGAGTGGGTTCCGTGTTTGCTTCTTTTGAAAATAACTTGTGGTGATGAGGTTGCTGTAGGACAAAATGGGCAAGTTCCTGTTGGAATTGGTCGTTACTGAAGCTATAAATCCGATCACAGTGTGTTATACTTGAGCAGCCCGAAGGCATATCTAGTCCTGTGTCCCACCTGACAGCGAGTGGTACGAGATGTTTCATGCTGCGAAGAATCAAAACAAGAGAACCTGAGATGAGTGTAGAGTAATATAATAATTGGATTAGATGATTATGTAGTTCTTGCCATTATGGTGCTTGATAATCACAGAATGGCTGGGCTTGGAAGGGACCTTTGGAGATCATCTAGTCCAACACCCTGCTAAAGAAGGTTCACCTGGGGCAAGTTGCACAGGATCATGTCCAGGTGGGTTTTGAATGTCTCCAGAGAAGGAGACCCTACAGCCTCTCTGGGCAGCCTGCTCCAGTGCTGTGTCACCCTCAAAGCAGGATGAAGTTCTTCCTTGTATTCAGATGGAACTTCTTGTGTTGCAGTTTGTGCCTGTTGCCCCTTGTCCTGTTGCTTGGCGCTACAGAAAAAAGCCTGGCCCCATCCCCTTGACACTTGCTCTTAAGGTGTTTGTATACATAGGTGAGATTCCCTTTCAGTCTTGTCTTCTCCAGGCTAAACAGGCCCAGCTCTCTCAGCCTTGCCTTATAAGAGAGATGCTCCAGTCTTCTAAGCATCTTTGTAGCCCATCTGGATGCTTTTGCTGGCCCAAATGTTCTACATGCACTTTGCAGGACATAAACTTATGCAAAAATGCAGGGAAATGTGCAGTGGGAAGCTTGAGGCTAACTTAGTTTGGGGTCACTTGCTGCATGCTCTAACTGTGGGAAGTATTTTGTGGTTATGATTTTCTATGAATATGGGATTTGTAAATGATACAGACTTGTTCCAGATAGAACTTGAGCATCCTGTAGAAAGAAGCACAGAACCATCACAAGCTGCATAATTTGGCAGCTCTTGAGGTGTTCATTCCTGTGTGTTGTGTTTTGGGGAGGAGGAGTTTGTTCAAACCGGGAACTGGGGATAAAATTGCATGTCTGAGCACATGATTTAGAAGCCTCAGACATGCTATTGTACATTAGAGTAACTCCACAACTGCATTATTACGTTCTGTTTCTGAGATGCAGTGTACTCAGATCCAATCGTTTTGTTGCATCTTGCAGTGCTGAGGGAGGAAGCACGTGCAGGTACATGCTGGAAAGAAATCTGTAATCTTTTCTGATAAAGTACACTACAGGTTTTGCGTAGTGAGGATGAACTGAAACCTCGCCGGCACGTTGAAGATCACCTGTATTTAGCTGAATCAGCTTTATAAGCACGGCATGACTTCCTGAATTGCTGCAAAGGAAGGATGTGCTGTTGACTCAGAAGAAAGTTTATAATGTGTGTCTAGGGGCAAGGTCAGCAAAGTAGATGTCTGATTTTGAAAGTTACACGTTTGTCATATAGTGATTCACAGTCTTAAGAGCATGACAGCAGAAGTGCCTTAGAATTACCATTGTCTGGGGAAAAAACCCCACCAAAATACCAAACCCAAAACATTTTATAGACCCAAATTAGGAGGTGGAGAGGGGACACAAGCGATGTGGAGTTGCATTTTGTTAGATAACAGTAATGTGACAGGGCAGAGTGGATTTTGTTTTTGCATCATTAAATTTGGCACTTGCTTACCTAACTCTTTCACCCGGGTGTAAACTTGTGTTCCCTGTAGCTTGTTCATATAAACTTTGTCTGCACAGCTGCAAGTGCTGTTACGTGCAGATTCAATTTCTGAACTGGATTTTGAAATTGAATGTTTTCTATATGGACTTAAAAACATGCCTACCTCACCCTCAAATTGCTCTTACTTTTTCCTTTGAAAATTGCTCATTTGTCTTTGGTGCCTTTTGTCTCCTTCAAGCATGCCTGTGTGTGTGGCATAGCTTAGATTTTTATGAACAAGAATGTAAACAGCAAATCTGCACAAGACTTGCAGAAGAACTCTGTAGCTGTAGTGCATCATCTGTTTGTTATGTAATCTGATATAATGGAAGCGAAATAGAAACCAGATGTCAAGGCAGAGCAATTACAATTTTTCATCTGCAAGTATTACAGTAAATGTACTTTGTATTCCTTCCCCCCACCCCTGAATACATGGGGTTTTATTTGTTGGGGGGTTGGGAAAGTGCTGCAGGGGACTTCAGAGCTCTCAGTATGGTTCTTGCTTAAAGACTTTGTTATTCTGTACTTGTGCTCTTTTGTGTAATTAAAAGTCTGTATGCTACTCCAGATCTGCGACCTAGTGTATTTCCAATTGGAAATGAGCTGGACAAAACTGCTTAGTCCTGGGAGACCACCTCTGTATGTCCGGCTCTGTGGGTTGTAACGTCAAGCTGCAGACTTGCACCGAATTTAGCGTTCAGCGTGGAGCTGCTTTACTTATCATGCTTAAGTTTTGTAAGAAAATCCTATCAAAACAGGTTTGGAGCAGACTCTGCCATGGATTCTTCTTTAGCTGAAGAAACATCTGGGAGGAGAGCAGATGGGAGCTGTGGTTAGCTCGTTTTCTCAAATTCGCTGTGTGACTAGGAGGATAAAAGGGAAAATGGATAATCATTGATTCTTTCTGTTGGGGAAATGGATAAACTAGCAGTGGAAGAATCCAAGAGGTTTATCTCTGCTGTCTTCCATTGAATAAGGCATCCCCTTGGTTGAGAGAGAGATCGATAAACATCTGTCTTCATCTTCACATGCATCTTCACAAATGGAGGCATATATATGATCTCACGGAGCGGTAGCTGATTTTAGTTTTCTTCTTCTCATTTGTTTTTTAACCTCCTGTTTTTTGGGGTGGTTTTGGTGTGGTTTTTTTTTGGTGTTGCTGCAGATTTATTTTCTTCCCTTCTGTTATCACGCTGGTTAGGCTCAGAAGCCAGCAGTTCCTTGCTGGTGGAATCCATGCTTGGAGGCAGTCACGGGGGCTAGAGGTGCAGTTTGTCACAGGGAGCATGAGGGTGCCTGGAATCGCGTCAGGCATCCCAACTGCATCCCGCGGGCCTGGCTTGGCACCACTGATTTACGGCTCCTCTCGGCATGCCATTTCACTGACAGTTGCAAGCATGTTATGGATGAAGCTTTATGTTCCGCTGAATAAAAATCTTTCTGTTCTGCGCCAACAGCTTTTTACTGGGTGGCTGCTGCATAGCGTACCTTTAGATGCTAAACAGGTCTTTACTTTCTGTGTCTCTGTGAGGAATAATAAGTCGGAAATCTTTCATGAAGCTGGTATCTTCATTTCTCTGTTAAGTACAGATAACTTCAAGAAATCCTTAAATCAGTTGTATGTTCCAGCCGAAGGAAGCGCTGGCAATGAATTAAAGATTCTTGCTCCTTTTAAACAGCAAGTTTCTTTCTTTAAAACCCAGCAAAGAATGAAGATAAGAGATCAATGTGAACACCTGCTGCTAGCCACTACAAATAGCATCCAATCTGTACCACCTCTCCTGTAAAGGACAACCTGGGAAGAGAGGACTTGGGTTCATTATATGTGGTTACTGCTCAGCTCTACTAACACCAGGTAATGACTTTGGCAAGTTCCAGTGATGAGGGATGTAAGCTTACGTGTGAAGAAGTTGTTAATATTTGTGAGCAAGCCACCCTTAGAAAAAAACCCAGGGGATTCTTCCATTCTTCCATTCCTGGAAAACCAGCAGCAAGATGGGCTTAATCTCAAGAGCTTTAGTAGCTAGTACTCTGCAAGCTGCTGGAGAACGGACAAGCAACCTTGAGATCACTACCATGTGGGATGGTGATGAGTCTTGATAACGACCACTGTACCTGGGCTGCTGGAGAGAAGGACAGAGGGGACTTCAGGACTTGGTGTGTGTTCACTTTGGTTCCAGTTACCATGCTCAAGCTTCATCCTGTGTTGAGTCTGTACTGAACATGGCTTGCACGGACGGTGGCAAACATTAAGGAAAGGAGGCTGGAGGGGATGAAAATGCGAAAAATAATCTGTGTTCCTCATATGGTCTTCAAAAGAACAACTACAAAATCCTCTGAAAAAATTCTGTTGGGAACAAGGACTTAGCTGTTGAAAGGTATTTGGTCGTTGCCTCCTGAAACGATTCTGTTCTGAGTATTTAGATTCAACCTTGAAATACAAATTTGCAGCGTGGGTTGTATTGTCACTTTGTACGGCCTGCCTTTTCTGTCCCATCCTTTGGCCAGTTGTCTCCTGCTGTTGCCTCCAGTAAGGCTGAAGCTTTGTGATAGAGTCCATTCCCCTAAACTGAAGATTAAACTATTGAAGACATTTTCTTTCCTCCCACGTGAAGCATTTATAGAAAACTTTACACCTGCAAGGAAGGAGTGAGGCCTTTTGCACCTGTGAAGTCCTTGAGGATGGCAGTGAAGCCAGAGCTGAAGGCAGCATCAGGCATTCCTAGTTGGAATAGTTTCATTTCTAAACGGAGACCGTGGAGCCCAGCCTGAGTCCTCCAGGTCACCACAGAAAACATCCCCTCAAGTTAGTTACTGTGGACGTTCGGCCATCTCGCTTACAAAGGCACCTTTCTGAAGGTAATGATGCTCTTCCCTTTACACTAGTGCTCTGCAAGGCTAGAGGACTGGGAAGCTCTGTGGCTCGGTCCATGTAAACACCTCTCGCGCCATGCTGACTCTCACGTTACTGAAACTGGACCCTGTGGTAATGGGGCTTAAAACCATGGAAATGCGTAACGGGAATGTTGGCCGGAGCGTGCTGGTAGACAGGAATAACTGTTTTCAATGCAAGTCAATGGAGGATTAGTTCTAAGAAGGAGAACAAGTCAATCAAGTAGGTGTTGGGCTTCATTTCTCTGTTGTGTCACTGTCATATTGGTTGTGACCAGCCTCTGTGACCTTAATTCTCAGCCAAGGGAACGTGGTTGTGCGGCGTGTTTTCTGGGGACAAAAATACTAGCAATAGCAAGTCGCATGTCGCCAGGAGCTCATACTATAAAAACAGCAGCTCTGCTGAAAGCGACCTTCAGCATGGCTGCGAACGTTCTCGGTGTTATTTTTAACCTGTCTGGGTAAATATCCAATACAAATGCTAGTGCCAATCTGATGTGTATGCTTTCACAAATCCTTATCTTCTGCTTTCTAGTGCAGTGACGCATCAGATGGAAAAGCTAGTTTTTGGGGTTCAGTATAGCTTCTCTTTTATGTCTGCAGTACCAGAAAGAAATAAATACTTCAGCTCAGTCTTACTGCTATATAGAATATTTTTAAAGTTTTTTTTCTTTTAAAAGATGAGTTTTAATGATACCTTTTTTGTTGTTGTTGTTTTTTTTTAAGAAAAATTCTTTAACTAGGGTTTAAAAATAGATTAAGGTTGTACTTTGATTAGGTTGCTTTGGCACTGACGTCAGCCTGTGACATTTATCTATGTATGGATTTGTTGCCCTGTTGACTAAGGCTGTATTTACACAAATGGGGATATTTCTGTCCACTGTGAGGGGCATGAGGAACATCTCTGCTCAAATTGTGTCCTTGCATTTAGTATTCTTGAAGTCTGGCTTTCTCTCCTACTGCTTCATTTTTGTGTTGGGATGGCAGCAGGGATTTTTTTACTGTGTTGGAGGATAGTGTTTCAGGCATTCATGTTGCCATCAAGGTCCAGGCACTACAGTTCTGTCTTGGTGGGGAGCGATGCTGGTAGAGCAATGCTGAACTTGACTTGGACTTGGAGAGGTATAGCATAAGGTATGAGCCTCTATGAGTTCTTACTGAATGGCTTCATTAATAGATATTCTGCAAATAGGAATTACAGAAAATAGGTCCTGCAAATGTAAAATACAAGTGAAAAGCAGTGAGCAATTTCAGATTAGCATGGTTTTGAGTGTGGCACCTTTATTTCTCTGCCACTTACGATTTCATGTTTTTATTCAGAACAGCAGTTGTAATTCACTTTTTTAAAAATTATTTTTAAGCTTTAAATATTGCAAAGTTTTAAATCCCTTTTTAGAAGGAGGCTGAAGCTAAAGCTGTTGATCTAGCAAATAATGAATTGGATGTTCGGCTGCTGGAGCTTCCCAGACCCTCTCTCCCTCTCCTCAAACTCTTGGGGTTTCCGTGGCCCCAAATCCTAATATTTGTAGCAGTAGCAGAAATGACTAAATGGTTTTCTATAAGCACTCTATCTAAAATCTGGTTCCTGGAGCATGAGGTTTCCCAAAAGTAACTTTTTGAAGACATATACGCAGTTGAAATGAAAGGGCAGAGAAGGAATACTTTTAAAAGTTGTTCCATTAGTAGCAGTATGCATTTCCAGTGTAAGTATTGTGTATCTTTATAAAACTTGGTTCTTGCTTTATTAAGGAGTTGCACGATGCAGGAAGGTACGATGGCATTCGCTGACAGCTCCTGTCTGTGGCAGAAAGGGTGATCTGCAGTGGAAGGGCTCTGATTCACGAGTGGAGGTTACTGATGGTGAGACAAGAGGGGTTAGTGTTTGGGCTGCATGCCCCAGCTTTGCTGCGAGTGCAGCTGAGCACAAGCCAAGGAATATCCAGAGCAGCTGCAGCTCAGCCTGACCTTCCACTGCAAATTAAAATTACTGCTGTTTATGTCTTTCAGACTTTGCTCTGTAAACTGTGTTATGGGGAAACATTTTGCAGGGGAGAGATCCCTCTGTGGAACGACGTGCTGTGGTTGGTTGGGGATGGTAACTGTTTTGGATGTCTTTGCTCTTGAGGTAAAGCCCCAACACATTTTTCCAGTGCCGTCACAATCATCCAGAAAACAAAGTGCTTCTGCAGTAGGTTGTTCCTCTTCATGTGCAGCAGTTCAGATCAAATAAATTACAGATCCCAGAGTACCATTGCAGCAGGTTGTGCTTAGGACTAAAGGGCCAATGCTGTCTTAATGCATCTCTTGTTTCTGTTTCCATTTTCTGCTTCTTTACCCTTTGATTAGAAAGGTAACATACTGGTACTGCAGTCCCTTTTGAAATACTTTTGACCAAAGTGTGGGGAAGGAATAAAGAGATGGGTAGACTCTTGAGCACACGAACAGATGGAGGTAGGAGAACCGTTAGGATGTTTAAAGCTAAAATTCTTTTAAAAGAATTCTTTTAAAATTCTTTTAAATCTAAAAGTTTTTAAATCTAAAAATGTCTAGTGTACTTATGGGCTCCTCAGAAGGAAAAATAAGAATCTGGCTGATGAGCTCAATACGCTGGCCTCTTAACAGAGTGGGTTCTTTATTTTGTTTAGGGTTTTCACTTTGGTATTTTGTTGTTTTGCAATATTGTTCCTGCCCCCCCCCCCCCCCCCCCCCAGTCACTTTTGAAGTACTTGGGCAGATTTTAAGTCTAAAACCTCTTGAAAGATTTAACTTTTTCTATGGGAATTCACAGAATCATATTGTTTAGGTAGGAAGAGACTGTTAAGATCATTGACCCCAACTGTTAACCCAGCACTGCCAAGCCCACCACTGAACCATGTCCCTAAACACCACAGCTATGCGTCTTGTAAACCCCTCCAGGGATGGTGGTTCAGCCACTTCCCTGGGCAGCCTGTCCCAGTGCTTGACAACCCTTTTGGTGAAGAAATTTTTCTGAATATCCAATATAAACCTCCCCTGGTGCAACTTGAGGCTGTTTCCTCTTGCCCTATTGCTTGTTCCTTGGGAGAAGAGAATGACCCCTACCTTGCTACAACCTCCTTTTAGGCAGTTGTAGAGTGATAAGGTATCCTCTCAGCCTCCTTTTCTCCAAGCTAAACACCCCAGTTCAGATTTTGCTGTTTGAAACAAGAGGAGTGCAACTCTGGCCTTGGTTTTGTTTTCAGTTACTGGTTTGGGGTTTTTGATGTATTCATGTGGAAGCAGGAGCAGCTCCTGGAGAAGAGGTGTTGAGGCTGCCTTAAAAATCAAACTGACTGAACTCAAAGCCCTTAAATGCTCTACTTGACCAACAAAACACAAAGGCTGCAACACGTCATCCTGAATTCCCTAAATACAGCCTGAAAGATACGTAAAATCTTATGGCTGTAAGGACAAAACTACCCCATGGTGCTGACTTGAATATGCAGTATGGCTGAGAGAGAGGCTGCTGCATTGCAAAGGTGTGATTTCTTAATCGCGCTAAGTACAGAGCAACCAAAACATCCGCATGAGCTAATCAAAATGTTGGATGGGATCTTGTGCTGGAGGAGGAGTGTAGGATCTATTGGGACTGTATTGATCAGCAAACTCACAGAAGTTTGCGTCTGCACAAAAAACCCCAGGCCATCCCACCTCCAACCACCAAATCACGTTTTCAAGCATGTCTTAAATGATTTGCATCAAAAAAGTTGAAGAAAGTTCACCTCGGAGTTTCTATGTCTTTGAACCTCATACCAACCTTGTACTTAGGTTGGCTTTTATGAAAAATTTCAAGCTACTTCTAGAGATGCTACAGCTTCTGGTATTGTAATACCTGATTAAACAAACTGGCTAATGCCAAATAATTGTGTACCTGCCCTGGCAAATCTGTAGGCAAGAGCTGTTGCAAATCAAATGCCATATTGTGCCCCACAGGGCTGTCATTTTGCTGAAATGAGTCTAGAAAACAGAGAGGAAGGATCAATACCTTCCTTGTTTCCTGTGTAGGAGAAAAGCTAAAGGTAAAAGGTGCTCTTACTGTGGAAACTTGGGATAGGGTGGTTAGTTGAAGCTTGAAAGAAATGGACCTTGGTCTCCAGGTTTTTGGTTTCTGACTGTATTAGGCAGCAGCTTGTAGGTTGGGCTGTTGCGTAGACCCACCCTCAGAAGTGCAAGCCTTGTGGTTTAGGTTCCAAAAAATTCATCACCAATTCCATCTTTTGGTATAAGGATTTTGTTATATGGAGGCTTTGCTATTTTGTCTCACAGCTAGGTGGGATGAAAGCACAACTCAGAAGAATTGGCCACGTTTCTGGAGGTCAGGTAGGTTTGGTCTCAGCTGCACGTGCTGTCATTAGCTGTGGTGCAGTTTCTCCTTGTGCACCAGGCTTTAAATTTGGATGCTGCCATCTTATATCCATTCCACCTCAGCCCGTAATCGCGCAGTTTGCCAAGTGGCTGTGCAACCCACATGCCAGCTCTGTCTGTTGGGTCTGTACCTGCCTGTTCTGTAAAACACAAATGCTGTTTTCCCAGTGTCTGGTTGGTAGAGTCCTAATCCCAAGGGAGCAAGTTTAGCCAAGGGTCCCTTGGTCCCGATCTGGAAGAGGGAGTCCCAGCACCACCTTGTGTTGCAGAGCTTCTCAGGGCTGGGGGTTGTCCAGCCGTGGCAGGTGAGCTGGCCAGGGAGCCAGGGTGTTGGTGAAAGCTGTGAGAAAACCCCTCCGTCTTATCAGTTTCCCCAAACCTCACTCTAACTGGAAATGTGAATTCACCAGTGTCTTAATATTTGCTGAGGTTTTTTGGCATCACCTTTCCAGTAACGGTAGGATGAAGGATTCAACACACCCCCTGCTATTAGTCCATGCAGGGTGAACTGTCAGAATGATACTTGTCGTCCAGAGTGAATTTCTCCCCTCCCAAACCAGCCAAGATGCACCATATGTTTTGTGCACAAGAACATACAACCTCCAGAGAAAACAGGCAAGAAAGTGCAATTTGAGGGGATGCGTTTGGTCCAATATAGCCAGCTGATTTTCTGTCCTATCTATTTATCCTTTTTATTATATACAATCTAAACCTTGGCAAACTAAAAGGAGACTTAAGCTTCTATTAAAAAATTATATAGGATTTGTTAAAATTTCAAGGAAATGCATAGAATTTTATTTCTTTAAAATAGCGTCGAGTCAGCTCCTCTAATAATGAAGGATGTGTGTTTGTTCTCTGCTTTTGTAAGTCTCGGCCTTCAAGGGAAATGTGTGGCTGGACTAAGAAAAAAAAAAAAAAAAGTCGAGGGAGAGTGCTTTGTGGATTGCTATTGAAGGGAGCTGTTAAGTCAAACTGCTGATCCAAGTCAGGCAATTTTTTAAAGCCTGTGTCTCCGGTGGATGGTACTTAAGGACTGTCAGGTTCTGCCTACTCAGACTTTAAGGAGAACATTAATTTTTGCACCAGTTGGTCTCCAGCTCTGCCTGTTGGTCTCTTGCCCCCTTCTGGACAGCCTCAGGAGAAAGCCCATGTCCACAGGCAGCAGCTAGAAGATAGGAGATCCCATGGATAGGAGAAGCTTTCACGTATGTGTAACTGAAAGGTGATGGCATTACTTGAACTTGCGTGTGGGGCCTTTGCTTACATGTTTGTGAGCTGTGCTGAGGAAACATGTCAGTATCGGTGGTGAATCTCAGAGATGCTTGTTGCTACAGGGATGCACTTAGCATCTTTGTCGTAACTTTTAATTTGTCCTTGATGCTGAGACAATAATAAAGGAAAACTGCTAGAAACGGACTTGATTAAAGGCCGATACAAATTAACTTGCAGACTTTGTCAATTTGTCATACTACCACAGTGCTGTGGCAGTCTATTTTCAAATGAAATGTGGGTTTAAATCCGTAAGCCTTTTCAGCCCTACAGGGGAGGAGGTAGCTGATGTCTGCTGGCTTCAGGAAGGCATGAAATTTGTTGCTGTCTTCTGAAGCTGTGAGATTAACTGTTTCACTCCTGCATGATGGGCGCTGAATCACAGATTTAGCGGATTAATCACACAGAGTTTTGCATAGCTTTTACCTGGCCCTTATCCTTTGGCAGGAGGTAAAGGAATGCTAACTAATGTCCTGTAAACAGCCTGCTGGTACAGGAGTAAATTTTGGTGCTGGTTTCAGACGGTGGGTAATGTGCTTGTGGAATATTACCCCCAGATTTCACAATGGATGAAACCTGCTGAGCAAAATGTCATTATCTCCGCTGCGAACCCTTATATGTTTGGGGATTTTTTTTTTTTTTCCAAATAACAATTCTTTAACCTGCAGTCACCTGCAGGCTTGCTGCCACTGCTGAAAAGGATGTTTTCTCTGTGAGCCGAAGCATGGCACAGAGTCAAGTCGATCATTTCACATTTTACCCCAAGGCAGCTGCTAGTTTCTAAAGCTTTGTAATCTTTCCCTAAAAAGATGAGGGAGCTTAGAGGAACTTCTCTCTTCTGGTGGCATCCACGCTGGGGAGGGGGCTTGCTTTCATCCACTCACCGCCTTCCCCCCAACCCCCAACTTTTCCAGTAACTTGCTTGATGCGTGTCTGCATGAAGACTGTAAGACAAGGTCAATAGTACACTGTTTTTTGGGGACATCAGGCAGATTAGCATAGCAATAAAGCTTTATCTGGCTGCAGAAGGGGTTGGGGCTATGTATTCCGGATGGCTGTCAAGGATACAGGGCTTCCCGCACCGCACAGCTTTCACTTGAGGATCTTTGTGCCTTGTGGTTAGTAACTCAGCACGGCATGGGTCCGGCTTGCACAAGGTGGGGCTGTAGTCTGTGCTTTGGGTATCCATGACACACCTGGGACGGGATGACTTTTGGAATGTGATGTATGTTGAGAAAGTGTATTGGAGAGATGTCGTAAGGGGGGAGCAGCTAGTGATACTCTCCTGTGAATTTTAGAAGATGAGGTACTATGATCTTGGACAAGTGCCGGTTTAAGCTTTTGTACTGTTTTGCACCTCATGTTTTTTTCCTTAGAGATATAATGTATTGCCCTTGTGCACAATCCTCACATTTATAAATTTCTTAATCTGAGCATTCATGGAGTGCAGATGTTCATGAAACAGACATTCATGTCTTGAAAACTCCACTTGCCTGTGGTGAATGGGAAGCTTTCCCAGGTAAGCTAGAGCTCACTGTAGTCGGTTCCTGAATAAATAAACCTTTCATCATTTACGGGAGGAGTGGGGGGAAACACCACCTTTCTGTGATAGATGCAAAGAGCACCTTCCAGATGCTGACATGATGCAGGCGAGTGCAGCACCATCTTCTCTGCTGCTGAGCTCAGGGGCTCCAGCAGTTGGGAGCTCCCTGCAGCAGCTCTTTAGGACAGGTGCCAGGAAAAGGATGTGGAATATAACAATTTTTTGGTATCTGTGCAAGCTGTTTGCCAAATAAAGGTCTGAATTGAAGCAATATCAGTGGCTAATGGGGTTTTAATAGTAAATGGGAATTACTGCTGCTGTTAGATATGCTTATATACGCAAAACACATATTGAACATGCATACATGCATGTATATATCAATGCATATATGCATTTCTTCTGCAGAACAAGCATCTCGCCTCCATGTCCTGTTTGCCCAGAGGGGGAGAGCAGCCAGCAGCGACATGTGCAGGGACACCACTGGTGAAACAGAATAGCTCTTTCACACACAGATATTTTGCATAAAATCAGCTGAGACTGACTTGAGCTTGCTCCTTTTAAGATGTAAAGAGAAAAATCCCCATCCTTCTGGGCACTTCTTGTTCAGATATGGGCTGTGAAGAGGTGAATGACTTCTCATCTGCTGAGGCTGCAGCAAAATGTTTGTGGACTCTGCATTAACATGGAGGTCGAATGGTTTATGGCTCTTTGGGAAGGCAGCTTTCAGGCTCAGAGGGTGGAATAATGGATGTTTAGGTATTTCTGTTCAAACAGGCCTGCTGTTTTAGTGTTGGCTGGTCAGTTGAGATCCTCTAGGTGTTAAGGCAGATGCTCAGATGAGAACCTTGTGAACCCTGAAAGACATCAGGGGAGTGAATATATGTTCCTGACTAATGCACTACCCTTAGTTTGGTTGTTGTTTTTAAAATTGATGAAAAATAGTCTCTAGCTTTTATGGGGGATTTACGAATGTTTAAGTGGTCACATGGTCCCTGTAAAACGGTGTTCTTCACTCCTCTGTTCAAAGGCATTTTGGTGTAACTGACATTCCTGACTGCTGATTTGGGCGTTAGACGTCTGACCTGTCATCATCTCCATGGGGCACGGCATCACAATTCAGCTGTGCTTTCCACATCATATCTTGGAATAAGCTCCTGTTCGAAGGTGTTTACATCTGAACTAATTGCAATAGAACCCCCCAATTTTTTTTTCTCCTCTAAGCTAATGTAGTACACTGCTGCCTCAACTGGAAGAGGTGAGTTTTCTCTAGCAACACCCAGTATTAACCTTTGCATGTGGTTGTTTGCTACTGTTATTGTATGAATCCCTGAAAAGCTCTGTGAAATAAACATCTCGATCAGCGATGCTGTTGCAGGATAGAGCCAGGACTTGATTCAACTCTGTGAGATGGGCTTCCAAGTCTCAAGGCATAGTGAAGAAAGAAAGCTCTACTGTCTCTCTTTGTAGTGTCATTCCTGAGAAGTAATATCTGTGGGCTTCTCACCCCTTTCTCCTGAGGTGCTCTGCAAAGGCCCATGGACTTGTTGCCAGGGTTAAGCGTGATGTGCGTGCTTATCACAAAACGAATACTTGTGGTTAAGGACAGAAGCTACTCCATAAAGGTAGAGAAATGAGTTGCTAAACCCAGAGCTGAACAAAGGAGCACAGCAGTGGTGTTCATTGCAGTCATCTCTGCAATAGGTGTATTCTGCACTTTTCCTTCTGTCGTCCTGAGAAGCGGAGCTGAGTTATCAGAGCTGAACCAGAGGGAGCTTGCAAGGAGAGGAGGTATTCCTGAGTGTGTCATCCTGCGCTCTCAGCTTCAGTTGCAACACAGTTATAGACTGTATTGCTCAACAGGCAGGCAGCTCTTTAGGTAAGCATTGATTTAGCAATGCACAGCTAGGAAAATTAAACTGGGTAAATCACTGATGGGAAAACAAGTTTGGTGTTGTTTTTTCTCCTCTCTTCCAGCGGCTTCTATCTGTGGAAGAAAGTGAGTTTCAGGGCTCCAAGCTCTGAATGTATGCTAACCAGGTTCCAGCCTTGTTTCTCTCCTCCAAGTTGTCATTAAATTTTAAGATGGAAAAGTGATTAGGTATCATAGTGCAGGGGACATTCTTCATACCATAGAGTTAAACTGTACCTTTTGGGTCCTGCTCTGATGAAGCTCTGAAAATCTGATTAAACTAAAAGAGATGAGATGTTACCTTGTTGATGCCAGGTAGAACAAAGCAGTTACACATATGGTGAACAACTCAGTTGCTTCTTCTCCACCAGTTTGTAGCAGCTTCCCAGCCTGCATTTGCTCCGATACGGTGGCTGGAGTGTGCTGTTGGGTAGCAGCAGCAGCAGAGGCAGGTGCTCTGCTGGGTTGGCCCTGCAGAAGATGTGGCTCCAGTCCTGTGCCCTGCTCCTCCTGTGAGGATGGCAGTGGTAGTAAAAGCAGCTTCCCAGCCTGGCACAGAGCTAGCTTAATAAATAGGTGCAAGAAGACATTTTCTTTCTTTTTTTTTTTCTCTCCAAGGGGCTGGGAGGGGAAGGAGGGTTGTCTGCATTTCATTATGTTTCCAGACCAGTGTTAATTGCAAAGGCAGATTTAGTTGTAGTCTGTGCATATGTATTTAGCACTAAACGTGAGCCGTTGCAGTAACGAGTTGTTTATCACGTACCTTTGACCACCTCACCCATTGATCTCTGTCTGCACGGTCACCAGCTATTCCTGGTGCTCCAAGCCTGAGCGGCAGCAGTCCCCAGAAGAAGGCGGTCTCACACGCGGTGGTTTGGGTTTTTGCTGCCGGCGTTGATTTTCCCACAGTCTTAAGAAGTGAAACGCTTCATTTGACATTTGAGGGTTGGTCCTGCACAAGACTGTTTTAAGGCAGGCTGGTTCACAACCCTGCCGAGCGGTATGTTACAGTCCTACAGCACTGAAAAGAGAGAGGTGGTCAGCTTTGGACACGCTGCGTTTGCTTCCAGGGCACAATATAGCTGTGTCTTCTATGCAGAGATGCAGAAAGGTAAGGATAAAATTACAGAAAATAGCAACCTTTGGAAGTGGAAGTAATAGCTTTAAAAGAAATCAGACCGTTTTTTCTGAAAACAGAACCAGTGTACCAAGTTTACCGTCAAAATATTGATAGAGACTAGTGTAGATATGCTTAAGCAAAGATTTACGGTGAGCGAAACAGAAAATTTGCTTTGTTTTTTTAAACAGCAGAAGAATAGTGTGGAAAGAGATTACCGCTCTCTGCTGTGTCTGCGTACAGCTGCACGCGAAGGCTTTGCAGCTGTATTTTCTGAACATCTTTCCAAAACTCACCTAGAGTTCCCAGTTAAAGACCTTGCAGCTGCTAACAGCTCTGCCGTTTGAGAGCAGCTGCCGTATTGACAAGTGCATTTTTATCATGGGAGATGCTGGTGGAGTGGAAATGAGCAAGAAACAACTGTTTATATAATCTGTGCCGTATAGATCAATTACTGCGAAAACAAGCTGTTCGCTTGTCTGCAGCAGCATGCACCTTGAACTGTGCTGGCTATAAATAGCTGCAACACCAAGCAGCAGCGTCTTCCGAGAAGTGCCAACTTGAGCGCCTTTGTGTTCTCCTGGTGCAAGCAGGGACGCGGTAAGTGGCTCTTTTAAGTGAGAGTAGTTCCCACAGTGGTGAAAGCAGGTGCCGCGAGAGTCTCTCTACTCCCACTTGTTTTTTTGGGGGGTGGTGTGTGTGTTGAAACGTGTTCCTGCCTTACCTGGAGCTCTGCTATACTGAATTTCATGCATTAAATAACGCTTCTTCTTTCGTCCCCTAATTGCCAAACTGGTACTCAAGCAATATAAATGATTTATTAGCGAAAGCTCTTCGGGGACTCTTGTAGCAACTCCTGTTCCTAGTCTGTCTAGAAAATTCTTTGCAGTTTTATGTTAAATATGTGGAGGTGGTGATTCTTTAAGTCATGATTAAAACCGCACCTGTCAGCAACGTGCTTGAGGTCAGCTCTGGAGATACGTTTCTGCATGGAGGTCTTAATACTTTATTTAAGTGGCTGATATGTTTTGAATCAGGCAGAACCTTTGGCAAGCTTGCCAAAAAACCCCACCAAACCAGTACTAAGAGCGTCGGCTACAAAATAGAGAGAGGAGTCAAGGCACTGCAGCCTTGACCCATGGTGTTTATGGTGATCCCTGATTTTTAATTACTTCATCCCTCATACTAGTAACTCATTACACAGACAGTAAAGTTTTCATGTTCCTAAATTGTACCGTCAGCCATACTTCTGCAGTAAGCTTTTTGGAGCCAGATGAAGACATTGATGACCGTGTCAAGGACTCTGCTCTTGCTGACTTCCAGTAAATTGGGATGTTTTTCTTTACCATAACAGGGCTTTGGGAAGTTCTTACGGGACCATTCCCACTGAAGTTATATTGGGGAGTCCTGGGAGGGTTTTGCTGTGCTGCAGGATCACTTGTTTGGGTAACTTCCTGACGTAACAGGACTCTGGCAATTTAGCAAAACAATTTCCTTTCCATAATCATTATCTATTATTCCTTTCTCTATTCCTCCTCCTTTCTATTTCTAAAGCAGAGGTTCTCTAATGTCAGACAGAAGGGCTCAAGCAAAATCTTTTAGGGGTTTTGCATTCTTTCTTTCTTCCAAATCAGGTTTTCAAACATCATCCCTGCTTTAAATTTCTAAAACAAAAACCCCCAACCAAACAATAAAAACCCCAAAGCAAGCAACCTATACTTCTGCTTCAGGTTTGATAATTGGAAATTTATATGCAACTCTTCCAGAGGTGTGAGCATAGTTCCTTGTACCGATGTCTTTAATCTTGTTTGCTGTTCTGAGATCTCTAACGTGGCAATAAATTATCTAGCGCTGCCCTTGCTGCTTATCCAGTTCTTGCCACCACTTAAAGTTAATTGAGGTGGTGGGGGCAACACCCTAGAAAAGATCTGCACTCTGAATATACTTCTCATATTTATGTAGCATATATGTTTTATTGGCTTTAGTTTTTAAATGTGCCCTTTATTCACAAGTGGTAAAGCTGGAAGAGCTGTCCTGGTCATGCCAAACAAGTGTCAATAAAACCTTCAACCACATTACTCACTAGATGCTGTAATTTGCTGTCTTTTTTTTTTTTTTTTTTTTAAATAAATTCAAGACTGTTAGAAGACAGGTGTTTGGGAGAAAGGAAGGTAGGTTGTTATTGCACAGGTATAAAAATAAAATCTCCACTAGAAGTGAGACCCCTTGTAAATAAACAAGACAGCCTTTTTTCTTCCCAATTGTCAACTGGTCTCATTGCCGTATCCTAATTACTGGTAGTAAGTTGTCTGGCTTTGGTTGTGAATGGTGCTTCTAGAGGCCTTTTCTTTTTCTTTTTCTTTTTTTTTTTTTTTTTTTTTTCTTTTGTTGTAGCATGCAAAGAAGCTCTTCCTTGTAGGGGTACCAGCGTGCTAGGCTTGTCTGGAAGACTTCTGAGGCAACTGGAAAGCATGACGAAAATAGGATTTGCTTGGGAGAACTGTTTTTGAATTCTGTTCTTGAACAGTTTTAACCTCTGGTGATGTGTAAGCCCTCTAAAAAAAAATCAAATTCAGAAGAAATGACCTCAGGTTGCACCAGGTCTTTTCTCTGTTTGCAAAAAACCCAGAAAGATACCCAAACCAAAAAACCACCACCAAAACAAAAAGACAAAAAGTAATGTTTTTAAGAACTGAAATGGTTTTAGCCCACTCTGAGTTAGTTTGCTGTTTGATATCAAATAATCTTCCCATAATTTTAAAGGGGACAGCTGCATCTAGCAAAGTTTTTAGGCGGCCAGGCATCCCTTAAACTTTTTTTTTTTTTTAAAAAAATCTTTCTGCCAACAGTGTTCCTCAAACCATGCTTTGTGCCAATCTAGGGCAGTGGAAAAATCAGTGGGGTGGGCGGCTGTGGGGGTGGCTGGTCAGTGGGGTCCCAACAGTGGCATTTCAGAAGCATCTTGAGTATTGCTTATGGTTTAGGTGAGTCCTATAGGAAGTTCTTGAGCTGTACGATGGTGGGGATCCTGAATTGCCTCTGGCTTCTCAAAGGGAGCCCAGAGTAGCTTGAAGTAGCACCAAAGCCCCTAAAAAGCCAATAAAATGAGGTATTTGACATAAGAGCAAACAAAATGTGCAATAATGACCTTGTTTGGGAGGAGATGAGGGACAAAGTCGTGGGGGTGGTACTGCACCAACACTTGTTTCAGTACTGGTGTCTGGAGTTTCCCCCACTCCCCATACATAAGCATAAATAGTGTGGTGTTTAGGTGGCAAATATGGGGAAAGTGCTTTAAATCAAAATCACTTCCCACCCTATAAAAATCTTCAATTTTCTAATGCTAGTAATTGGATTGTGTGAAATCCTAAAGCCTTTGAGCAAAGTCAGAATCCATGTTGCCCGGTGGTATTCCTTTTGAGTCTGTTTTTACTGGTTTTGTGAGTTAAAGTCATAATTTTATTTGTGATATAACAATACATAATGCCCTTTATGAAAGTAATTTTTCATTAATCTTGATGATGAGAAAACTGTGGTCATGGGTGCACAAAGTATAAAACTTCTGATGTTAAAATATGAGGAAAAACTGAAATACAAAACGGTGATGGAATTGCTTTGAAATAATTTTTTTGTCTCTCTTCTCGAGGTGTCAATGAATGCTTAAGCATTCTTTGCAGCTGGGAAAAAATGTTTTGTTTTTAATTTTGGCCCTGCTAATAAAGTCTTGTCATGTATGTCAATGAAGTAGAAAGAAAATTACTACAGAGCTAACTGTAGGTTGTCATTAAAGCTGATTTCCTGCATTAAGCCAAAAACAACGCAAGATTTCATTTCTGGACTTCCTAAATATGTTAGTCATACTGATGGTTTCCTAAAACCCAAACCCTAAGAGCTATTGAAATTTGCTATATTTGAAAGTATTTATTTGCTCTTGTCTGTCACCTTGTCCTGATCTTCATGTGTTATCTTCTGCTGCCTTCTCTATTTTTAAGATAATGTGTATCGGCTTCCAGCTGTTGACACTTGCAGACAGCTGGTTGTAGGGTCCTGCCTGCAAAAATCCCTTCCTTTCTTCATTCGGCCAAGGAAATAAGAAGCGATCTGTTGTTCGGAGAGCACAGCTGAAGTTGCGTCCTGCCAGGCTCTTGGGCAGCAGTGTAACGGGGTGTGTGTGGGGGGTGGGGGGCGCAGGGAATCTGCCGTAACTGCCTTGGGCGCAGATTAGGTTGCTCATAGCAATTGAGAACTCAGTACTACTTGAAAAAAAGTCTTCCCACCAGATAATTTAAAGAGAGAAAAGGGAGTTTCCTGGGAGCTAACTATGAAAAATAGCAGTTCTTAGGTTTTGGAAGCTCAGATTAAAGAGTCTGTTCTAGTGCAGTCCCTTTGATAGCACCTCGTTGTCTGCAGCCTTAATTGCGTTTTTGGGTGTCTGTTATCTTAGTGGCTTGTAATACCTGCAGCTCTAGAGTCTATTCAGCTGTCCTGGCTCGTATGTTTGACATAGCACTTGAAACCAACGTGGAACCAAATGTGTTTATACTGAAAAATATTGAGTCAAATTAGCTTTTTAATCTACTTCTTAGCAACGTGCCACAGCGCTTTATCAACTAACTTCATGAGAGTTTTCTGCTTTGAGTTGTGTTTTCCTAATGATGACTAAATCAGAAACCGAGGAGGGGTGACAACTGCAGCGCTGCGGTATTAAGCTTGCTGTAATTTACTCTTTCATGGTAACGTGTTTCCGAGAAATCTTCTTTCCTTGTTTTCTGCCCCCCCCCCCCCCCCCCCCCCCCCCCCCGTCTAATTATTTTCATCCTGGTGAGTTAGATCTGATATTCTTGTGTTGGTGGGATGGCTTGTCCTTAGGCTGGTCCCAGCTGCAGCGATGTGGAGATGTTGAACTTGAGCACCTCCAGCCTTTGGGACTTGCGCCTTTTGAGCCAGGTGGAAGGGGGTGTATTACTGAAAGCTCTTACTCTTCAGTTTAAGTGGCTTCTTTGTAGCGGAGCAGCACTGTTTAAATACGGCAATGAGTAAGTGGCAGAGGGTCCAGGCTGTGGAGGGGCCCTGGGTGGGCAGCTCGGTGCAGGAGCAGACCTGGTGACATGGGCTGTGTCCATGCTGGGAAGGGGCTGGCGCTGGAGGGTGGGCATGTCTCACAGGGGCTCGCTTTGCATTGGCTTTGATCTCCTTGTGTGGACTGAATATCCATGAGTGGAGAAAGTCCATTAGGCATGCTCTCAGAGTACCTTTTCTGGGTTAATTTTTCTGCAGAGAAATCTAGTTTGTGTGCTGAAATGTCCCTGAGTAGGAACCAGAACGTGGCTTAAGTGGTGAGTCCCAGGAGTTGCCCTTTTGAAATGCAGTGGCCCAAATTGAAATGTTCATGTGGATGTGCCCTGTGTCTAAGGTACTTGCTGTTTCGGCTCCGTTTTCTCCCAGGATCCTGGATGATGCTGCCAGCTCGATTTAGTGGTTGTTTTTTTTTGTTTTGGTTTTTTTTTTTTCCCATCTGACTTTAAGAAAATGGTGGGAGGAAGTGAGTCTTGTGGACTAGCAATGGTGGGCACTTCCATTGCTTAGCCTTCTCTTTACACACTCCTGAAAAAAGCTGGGGGAGCTACTTTCCCTGGGTCATTGCAAGACAGTGGGGTCCACGCTGCAGCTGAAAGGAGAGGTGAGGAGCTGGGAAATGCAAGTGGTGATGGCAACACCAGGAGCTGGAGGGCTGTGGGTGATGCATGGATAAGGAAGTCTCTTTTGAGAGCTCGGGTGCAGAACATAGGCTTGTTCCAGCAAAGCCGGCACAGAGTCCAGAGGCTTTGGGTTGGTAGCAGAGCTGAAGGTGGAGGAGAATCTGGTGCAGGCCACTGGGCAGATCTTGACACCTTTTTCCAGTCCCTCAAAGGGAAAGATGGTGTCTCAATAGGCACATTGCTGGAGAGGAGGTACATGTTGTTCTGGGTGCCTTGGGAACCTGAGTATCATCAAGGTGCATCTTGGATTTAAGAGTCACTTCAGAAGTCATGCTTGTTTGGATCTTCCTACCTACGGTCACATTTGTTTTGAAATGGTTTATGAAAAGATTAGTATGAAACAATATCTTTGGTTTATTTTATGTTGTTGACAGGATCTTTGTATATTCTCTTCTGTTTCCTAATTGTTTGCAGGAACATAATGGTGTCATTTTCATGAGTTAATTGCGGTAGAAGTTTGTATGCTCTCTTTGTGTGTGGTGGGGAGAGCTACAGCAGCACAGCACCAGCCTGCTGCTGATGTCAGGGACCCTCCTGTGGCCTAGCAGCTCGTTCCCCCAGTTCCCACCCTCTTCCAGCTAGGAGGAGAACCGAGGCCTTTGATCCATGCTGTTTCTCCCAAATTTGAAAATCCAGAGTCTAGCCAGAAGGTCTGACTTCCCTGAGCGCTTTCCTAAGCCCTGTGGGTGTGGGGTACGTACCCATCTCTACTTGTGGGGCAGACGGGGCTTTACTGAAGTAAGAAGTGTGCTTCTGGCTCAACCATTTTCCTGAAAAAGGATGTTGGCCCCTTCAAGAGAGGGCTGCAGCTGCCTAGTGGTATGGTATGGCTCAAGACTGCAGGCTTTCCAACTGGGCTGCTCGAGGATGAAGTTATGGAGTCGGGTCATGTTTGCCATTCATGGTGTCTTTTCTCGGCAAGGTGGATTGAGATGCATGGAGAGTATAGAAAGATCCGAGGTTTACCTACGTCGGTGAATAGCCTATGCAGAGCCTGCGTGAAGTGCAAGGAAAGTGGGACCAGTTCAGGGTCAGCAAGAAGAAGAGTTGTAGCTTGGGGTCAGGTCAGATGCTGCATTTTTCTCTTTCCTCAAGGCACCCTTATGAAACGGGGCAAAATGGTTTTGTCCCCAGCCACAGACCTGTCTGATCCTGCTCTTCATGCTCCTGTGAAGCTCATGGGAAAGGAAAAGAGAAGGGGGAATGTCTTTACTGTGGAGGGAGAGGGAGTAGACTTAGGTTGGGAATAGAAAGGTCAAAATACATGTCTGATGGTGTGGCAGCCCTACTGTCAAACTGCAGGAAATCAGTGGAGTCTGGTTACGGGTTATCCCTGAACTCCGCTGGGATTATGCCTTAACTGTATTTGACATATTAATCTTTCCTGCCAAGCTGTAGGGAAGTACAGCAAGATGCTAATTACACATTTGTGCCTGAAGATTTATTACAACTCTGTTACCTAGGAAAATCCAAAATGTCTTTTAGGGGGGAGGAAGGGGAATAAAAACCCCCACACCTTATTGTGAGTGGTCTGCGATTGACTCTAATGCCTTTCATCATAGTGCCGAGCATTTGAGTGCATCAGCGACTTTGTCCACATGCTGTTTTTATGCAAGTGTTACGGTCTGACAACTATGAATCACCCGCTCAGCTCTTGATTTGCGTCAATCAAACCACATTTAAGAGAGGCTTTGTTCGCAGTTTGGAACACAAGACTGAGGCAAGTGTGCGAGCCACTGCTTCGAGCAGATCCTCTTGAAACTGGGTTCAATGGTCGAGGCTCAGACTCTGGGGAGAGACCCTGTGGTTTAGGTGGGAGATGAGAAGTTGCTGTTCTTTTCCTTTCAATCCCTCAGACCTCTCTGAACTCTTTGAATGTATAGGTTTGGGAATGTGTTCAAGAGAGCGATATCTGCAGGTTTCTTTGTGCAAGCACGTGGTTTATTCCCAAGGTTGCTGTGATGAGTGTTTTTATGTAAAGGGATACAGATTTGTCTTTACATTTAATTATTTGGTGTCGGTGTTGTGTTTTTTCTTTTTTTTTTTTTTTTTTTTTTTTTTTTAAATAAGAAAACTCCAGTCAAGTTGAACCTGTTAAAGAATCATCTTCCCATATCTGCAAACATGGGAGTCCTTTCCTGCAGAATTATCTACACTTTTAGACAGTAGGTTTGTACTTTCTGACCTAGAAACGGTGACTGCAGCAGGATCGCGAGCCAGGCAATCTCAGCGCTGAAATGGAGCTCCCACCTCGAAGCGGACTGCAAGCCCAGAAATAAATCCCTTTGGCAAACTCAGGCTTGGGGTGGGACATGACTTCATGGTGCTAATGTGCAGAATGTCTTTTGGAGAGGCGTTACAAAAAAAGCAACAACCCCAAACCCCACAACAGTCTTATCAGCCCTTTGTTTAAAATTGCTGGTACCTAGCTAGAGATCTTTGAAATAGTTATAAGGCTGTTCCTGGAAATAAGCTGAGCTTTTATTTGTTCCCTTGTGAAACCCTCTTGCTGAAGGTTTGTCTAGCAGTTAGGAAAACTGTAAAGCGTATGCTGTCTTGCGTGCAAGGTCCGCTGCAAATCCTCTTGTTTTGTTTTTAATTTCAATTCCCCACCGCCCCCCTTAGTATCTTTCTCGCACTTGTAGGTGAGAGTGACGATATTCCCTCCTTTCATCACTCCTCCCGGCCTTCAGGACCCCTATCTAAGGTCCTCCCTAGCTCTGATGCTCCTGCACAAGCATGTTCTGTTTTCCATTGTCCTAAACCCACCCCTGACCTAGTTCATTCTCAAACCACTTCCCTGCCTCTTCCTCTCTCCACGCTTTCAGCTCATCGAAGTCTCTTCTTCTCCTTCCCGTCCCCCTTTGGCACCAGTCCTTGTGCTCATCAAAACATTGATCTCATGGGCTGTAGGCCTGCCAGCATAATAAGGCCACCGCTCTTCCAAACGCTCCCCCCCCCGGCCCTTATAAACACAGAAACTTTTTCTTCATTAGACTTGCTCTCACTATTTTTCAGGCTGAAATTAGAGGATTAATTCCTGCTTTCCTGCTGACAGTCATGGAAATGAGCTAATTTCCAAGTGTCAGGATGCCGATCCTTATCTCATTCAGTTCCCAAAGAAGGTAATAAAATAACTATAAGAATAAATTGCTGTGGCAGATGCAGCACATGGGCATATGGCAGTCTATTAATTTCTGATGTTCTACCCAACTTTTAAAATAAATCAATAAATGTTGATAAAACACTAGAGAGCACGCAGGGTTTTTTTCTCTGCCCCTATTTTCCTCCCCTGGACTTTCCGTTCATAAATTTTGACTGGTTTTAATTGTCTGGTTTTTGGACAACCTTGGTGTTTCCCTATGGAAATGAATACTTAACAGGCCTGCTTGCCTTTTTCTTCAGGCTTGGGGATGTCATTGCTGGGTGGTTTTAATCCTTGGAGGCAGACTAGCAAGGAGGTAACTGTTTAAATCGGTTCCTACATCATGTATTTGCAGTATGGTAGTTCATAGTATGTAAGAAATTACTTGGGTAATAGAGAAGAAACAATCTTTCTGAATGCTGCAGAGGACCTCATCAACCCTTACCACTTTTTTCCTTACCCAAATCCCTTTTTTTCTCTTTCTTTTTTTTTTTTTTTTCTTTGTGTTATAATAAGTCACCCTCATGCTCTTCCATATCCTTACACTGGTCAACGTGATGGACTCTTCTTGTCCACATTGTGTGGTGACAGAAATGTTCCATGAATTTGCTAATGCTTATGGATTATATGACTGAGAAACCTGTTTTTCTTTATATATTATTAATGAAACAGAAGTAGCTTGCTTGAAAAGCCTGGTCATACTGCTCTGTTCGTTGGTCCTCCTGGTCTAGTGATGGCAGAGCTATGGTGTGGATGATGTTGGTGCTTACCACGGTGCTGCTGTCCAGGTACTTGGGTTTGCTCTGCAGTGTTTCTGCTGCTCAATTATTGCATATAGGAAAGGTGACTGTAAAATAGAGAAAATTAAAAATAATAACAACAAAAGAAAACTTCTCTTGAAAGTTTGTTTGAAATCCTGTGTTGATCCCTTCTCTTTGATTAAATATGTGTTGGAGGAGATGTTTGGGAGGGTACGTATGGAACTGCATCACAGTATCACAGAATGGCTGGGGTTGGAAGGGACCTCTGGAGATCATCTAGTCCAACCCTCTGCTAAAGCAGGTTCACCCACAGCAAGTGGCACAGGATTGCGTCTAGACAGCCTTTGAATGTGTCCAGAGAAGACCCCACAGCCTCTCCGGGCAGCCTGTCCCAGCGCTCTGTCACCTTCAAGGCAAAGAAATTCTTACCCATATTCAGATGGAACTTCTTGTGCTGCCATTTGTGTTCCTTGCCCCTTGTCCTGTTGCTTGGTGCTGCTGAAAAGGGCCTGGCACCATCCTCTTGATGCTCACCCTTAAAATACTTTTATACATTGATACCTTTTCATTCTTGAGCTTTTTTTTTATTATTTATTTTAAGTGACACCATCCTTTTTTTGTATACTTGAGGAGGACAACTTTAAGAAGGGACTTGTTATCATTGTGCTTTATCACAAACAGCCACGTGCAGACATAGCTTTTACATAAGGAAAAAGAAAGGGTGTGCAAGTTACGTTAGTTCCCCCTTGGTGTCGAGGAGCACTTCAGGGAGGTGCCCTTAGGCAATCTGGCTGCACTTGTTAGATGTGTAGGGTGGGAGACTGGACAGAAAAGTTAACTGGAGCCAGGTGGTTCCCTAGAGCAGAAATTCTCCTCTGGTTTGTGGGATATTTGGCAAATTCCGGTTTAATGAAGTACAGATGTGCGTTCCTAGCACCTTCTGACTCTCCTCGCCTTGCAGGTCTTCACTGGCTGACAAGTGGCTGCTTAATCTCTGGTGCTTTCGTGGGTATTTGGCCATCTAACCCTGCTTTACAGGCTAACAAAACTGCAAGAAGATAACCTAAAACCAAAGAGTAGTTGGTGATACGCCTAGACTGATGCTGTTGTCAGAAGGGTATTTCCTTGCTAAGAAGTTACCAATGTCGTAAACATCAACGGTCACCAGCTGCAGTGACTAAATTGTTTTTAAGCACCATTTGAACTTTGATTTATGAACAACTGCATTTCGAAATTAGGAAATGGCTGCAGTTAAGACTAATGAATAAAAGAGCAGTGTGTTACAGAAGGCTTTGAAGAAAGACTGTTCCTGGACTTAGGAAAGGGAGGACTTACAAAACCAGCATAGTACTGGGCTAGGTTTTTTTTAAGGCTGCACGTGACCAGTTCAGTGGTCAATCCCCAAATGTCTTTTACCCGTGCAAGCTTTGAAATTTGTAAGAATGCAGGTCTTAACCCAGCAGCTGCTTTATGATGAAGTGTATTTCTGATTTGGCAAACCAGGAACTCGGCGTTACAAGAGGAGATGCACGGCCAGCGGTGCCCGCTCGGCTGGCGGAGGGAGCTGGGCTGCTTGTTCCCCGTGCCACGCACAAAACAGGGGCCTTGGTGACACGAGTGGCACTTCACTATGGCAGTGAGCTTGCCCAGGCTTTGATTCCGCTCCGTTGCCACCGCAGGCTGCGGTAATAACACTTCTCCCTCCAAAAACAAGATGAGAGGACCTTGAACAGTCCTGCTAGAGGTCTGTCTTTAGGAGAGCTGGTTGGCACGAGTGTGTCAGGTCAAGGCAAATCTAGGGCCAGGGAAGAGAGGAGGGTTTTCATAAAAGATCCCGACCTGTTTGTCCGAATCAAACAGTCAAAGTGGGACGTGTTTCAAGTTTGCCTTGCTTTTGTGGTAGCTTGTGGCCTGGCGTATGGGAGAGGCAGAAAGCTGTGCTGAGGAAGGAATCGTCCCCCCTGAGAAGACCCAAATGCAAGGGGAAAGTTTGGATCAGTCAAGCCGTGCTTAATTTTGGCACCTTCTTTGTGCTTCATCTCCATTCCTAACTCTGTATCCTAAACAAGCTGAAAAAGTAGGGGAAATACTTTTTCCATCTTAAACCAAAGGAAAGGTTTTGGTAGTACTTCAGTGGAAATTAAAGTTAAATCTTTCTATTAGCTTGACTTAAGTGGAAATTGTTAAATACTCTGGGATGCTGTCATCCTGTAACCTAAAACTGCAGCTTGAAGGTTTTCAGGCTGTTTTTGCTTTTCTTCACCAGCTTTTCGAGTCCTTGAGTTGCTCGTTGATTTTTTGAAGATAAGGTCTTCGAAACAAAAAATCTTCCATGTTGTTTCTCTCTCTCTCCTTTTTTTTTTTTTTCTTTTTTTAACACTGTAAGTAATACTTCTGGGCTTGAAACTGTCAATATTAAGTTAACACAAAATCCATAGGCCAGTGCCTTCTGTTTTATGCTGTCTTAGTGAGTGTAGTTCGGTTTTATTAGATAACTACATATGTTTCAAAACCCTTTTTGTGCTCCGGCAGCATAGCAGCTGAAGTGCTTTCAGAGTGCAGTCTGGAGCCTGGCACTTTGATCTCCCATGGGATTAAGCAGACAGAAGCTGGTGGAAAGTGTACGTTTATGTATGATTTGAACTTCTAGCATGGATTTTGACTTCAGGTGACAGTTGTTTATTTTTGAGAAGTTCTGCAAAGGCTTTGTCCTTTTGGAAGTATAATACCCTTGACTGACTTGTTGCTGGTACGGCAAAATACAGGTCTTAATTTATATTAGCATTTTGTGGTTTTTTTGTTATTATTTTATTTTATTTAATTTACTTGCTGGTCTGCAGGCACAGTTGCTATGCTTCAACCGAAAAGCTAGTGTAGAGGCAGGAATGAGATGCAAGAGCAAGGCAAGGAAGGAAATGGGACCTACTGAAGTGAATACTCATGGCAGAAGAGATACTGGTAGTAAAGCCAGTTGGGCAACCCTTGAGCTTTCTGCTCTGGGGCCCTGAGCTCCTCCACACATGCCTTAAGTGTTGGTGGGTGGTACTCTTAGCTGGAGGTGGCTGTCCTGCGGAGGAGAGGAGGTTATAGTTCGGGTTATCTTGGTGGCTGTGGCTCTACAGTAGAAAGAGTTTGCAGTGGGGCTGTTCTCATTCTGCCTTGAAAGGAATTGCTTTGTTTTTTTATATTGGTTAGGGACTGTAAAATCTTACCCTGAATCTTACTAGACACTCGAGTTTTCCCTCTTTATGTTAAGTAGTGCCAAACCTCAGGGTTAGCATCTTTTTATTCAGTCCCTACCCATACCCGTATCCTTCCCCCTCTTTCCTCCTGACGCAGTCATTGTCTGATGAAACACTTGGTGACAGAAACCAAAGAAACTTAGTCTCTTCCATACCATTCATTGCTCTAAAAGCCCAAGTGTTTAAAAATCTGCCTGCTGCGTTTTCCTTATCTGCTGTGTTATTTTTCAAAGCGGTCTTTCTCTCTGTGGCAAACGTGAATGTGCGGCTATGATTTTGTCAGTTGTATATATTCAGGATTTTTTTTTTATTAGCCTTGAGTAGCTGTCTTGCGTTATGCACATGCATGTATATATTGCAGCAGCACAATGTCATGCATATGTATGTACATATAGGCAGCAGCACAGTCTCGTGTAGCAAATTTGTGTTGTGTGGAGGAGCTGCTGCTGGGTGCTGCCTGGTGGTATGTATGTGAAAGCTTGGCTGCGTAATACCAGCACCACATTAGTGCAATGCCTCCTTAAGAGGGAAGATGCCTAAACTGCAGGTGAACAAGAGCCCCATTGATCTGTATGTTTCTAAAGTGCATGTTCAAAGTCCTTTTTGATGACTTTATATATAGTATCTGCTTTCGAGGACAGATAATAATTTTACGTGCATAATAAAAACCACTGTATTGCAACGGTTGACTTACATTTCTAATGGTGTCCACGGGAGTAAAAATAGCTTTGCCTTATGTGGTTTTATTAATCATTTGATGGGGAGTTAGGGAACCCAGCATAAGGTGCTGCCAGCGTAGCAGGAGCAGATTGACTGCCCTTCCCTGAGCGAGAGCTGGCTGAGGTCCCCACCTCTGAGAGCCACCAAAGCTATGCCTGAAGAACCCTTCCTTTCCACTACCCCAGCTGTCCGAAATCCAAACTGACTCGCGGTATTTACCCCATTTGCTGTGTATTCATGCGTTGACGTGCCCTGTAGAGGAAGAAGTGAGTCTGACGGAGTTGTGTGTGAGGCTTCTGGGATTCTGGAAGAGCCCTGTTCTGAAAATCCCTGTCCATGTGCTCTCCTAATGGTGTTTCTTTGTCCTTCTCTGCTCAGCTGGGGTGAAATGCAAGCCTGCTCACTTCCAGCGCTCTTGGGCGTGGAAGTACCTGTGTGGTCACAACTGCAATCGATGGTTACAGAAAAACCAGGTTTTTTTGTTGATCCTGAGTTGCTACCAAAGGACTTCAACTGCAGCAGTTCAGTGCTCTGCCTTGCTAAAGCTGCCCGTGGCTCCAAGTTTTAGGTCTTCTCCTGTGGCTCCAGGGTGCAGCTGCCGACTTCAAATTTACAGCACTGAGGTAGGAGTTAGTCCTCTGAAGTTGCTCCTACCTGTGAATGTGATTTGTTTCAGTGAAACTGAAGTGAACCAAGGAGTGAGTGGGCTGGTGGGCTCTTTCTGAAGAGAGCGAGCGCCTGGAGAACCCACCATGTCATCTGCTAGTGATGCTTGCTCATGGTCTCAACTGCATTTTATTGGTGCTTTTGGTTTTGCTTCTGCCTGTGACTGGGATGCAGAAGCTATTCCCTCCCAACTTGCTGGCAATCAGGAATTTATTCACACTTGTAATACACACATGGTCTTACAGATACCACTGCAGGTCCTGAACTAATGCCTGATGGCAGGTGTGTCTCAGGGCTTGTTATGAGCCACAGGTCCAAGAATTTGTGGTGGTGTTTGCTCCTTTGGGTGAAATCTGAGTTTGTGTGAGCTTTCTCTGCTCTGCTATTCCTTGTGTTTCCAACAGCACTTAAACAAAACCAAACCAAAAAACCCACCCCCAACCCCCCTCTCTTCTAAAGCTCACTCAAACATCTGAGTAAGTGAAATGGCTAGAACTAGTCATCCACCTGTATAACTTAAATATCAAATGAGGCATGGAGCTGTGTACTTGCCATTTGGTGACTTTGTTTTTCGAAGTATCTAGCGAAAAGTTGGGCTTGCGTGTGGTGTTTCCAATACTTTCTAAATGGTTTTGTCCTAAGTCTCTTGAGGATGGGTGTTTTCCGAACGTGTTACAAAACCCCCATGGATATTGACTTAAAATTTGCATTACAACACAAACTGTGCAGGCTTTCTGCAGAAAATTTACAGCCCTGTAACTTCTGGAAATCTCAGCAGCTTTATATGATCTCAAGGCCCACATCCAAGAGTCAACAGCTTCATTCCAGGCCATATACATTGCAACACGAGAGAAGTCCTGAACCAGAGGGCAGGTGAGCAAATATTTTTGGGGTTCCAAGTACTATTTATATGGGTTTAAATCTAGGGTGATGTAGACCAAGTGTGGTCTCTTTCCCTTTTTTGTGGCTTCACCCCCCACATCCCCCACCTCCACCTTTTTTCTTTTCCCTTCTTTTACTTGCTTTTTTCCTTGGCATACCAGAATGGGTTTTCCTTGCTTGCAGAGAGCATCTTTTTTCCTTAGCCACTCTCTGTGAGGGTGAGTGCAGGTCACTGAGCTGTGCTGCCCTGCAGGGCTGAGATGTCCCCTCCCCAGCAGGGACATATGGCTGTGGGACAGTCTGCTTGGGGTGTTTTGGGGGTTCATGGGTAGCTACACCCACCAGCTGCTTCTCACACATCTTTTTGGAGCTCCAGCTAGGCACAGACAATCAAATATGGGCTTCAAGCTGGTAATTACAATTGGAGAATGAGTAAAGTAAGTTTCCAGGCCATTGATGATTTGTTCTCTTTTTGATGTAGTAGAATTTTTATTTTCTTGGGTTGAAAAAAATCAGCCATCCCTTAAAGACTTAAAGGTGCTTCTTCTGCTTCCTCTAGGTTTTTTTCGGGACATGGCACTCAGATTGTGAGATGTGTGTGTACGGTGTATCTCGAGCTGACAGAAACGTAACACCCACACCCTGTCCTGATACTTCCTTTTGGAAGGGTAGGGGACTGCAGGATCAACTGATACCTGGGTCGTCACCCCTCTGGTGTGGAAAGGCTCTGCTGATGGCTCTCATTTTTTTAGCTACTTTGCTCAAAAACTTATGGATGCTTTAAACTCTCCCTTTCACAGGTAGAGCTTTCAAAGAAGTACTAAAAGCAAGCTGGCTTGTTAGCCCCAAGCAGGACTATCAAAGTTCATACCGGCAAAGTTTTCATACCAGCTGTGTCCTATTTTCCTACTTCTTTGCACCTTTCCTAGAGTCTTGTGCTGCCCATCTCCCTTCTGACGGTAATTCACTATGTCCTCTGCCCCCGACCTGTCTCCTTTGCAGTTAGCTATCAATTTCTTATCACTCTCTTTACCTTTTTTCTGGATTTTCACGGTGATGCTGATCAATAGATTTTATTGATGAAGGAAAAGATGGATAGACCGTGCATGGTAGTAGTAGTTTATGAAAGAAACACTAAAAACAGAGGGAAGTGCTTCTGGTTTGTAACAGTGTTGTTTGTACACATTTGTGTCTTTCCTGTCCAGTGTTACGGTGCTGGAAGTATCAACAGGTGATTAAATCTAAAATATTTTAAATGCTACAGATCCATTATACGTTGCAGATGCATTTGTTTTGAGGGAGTATTATTTTGAGAACTGAGCATCTTGTAGGTGGCTGGTGATTTGCAGGGTGGCAAGCTACAAAGTGAGGTGGTAGGGAATCTGTGAAAAAAACTATTGGATGCTGCCATTCCTTGAACTTAGCCCATCTCTTCCTCATCATGCACTTTATTTTCAATGATCAACATCTCAAAAAAAGAAATACATGAAAAGGAGTAACTTGTTCGTAGTAAGATGCCTTGACTGAGAGGACTTTCCCCCCCAGAAAACCCTCCTTCATGCTGTACTTAATATTGGTGCTGCTGGTGTCTTCTGTTTGGTGCTCTTGGTGTAGGCCTTTTGGACTTTATAGCACTGAAGAGCGTTTAGGATTGAGGAAGCCTGAGTTTGGTGATCCTTTGGTCCAAGATATGTGCATCTAAGAAGGATCGTCATTATCCAGGAGCTGATGTTCCTTATCCAAGAGCCTGGTTCTGCACTCCTATGCAACTGTACAGATATGGTCACACAGGGCAGGAGCACTGGTAAATCCAGCGTTTTGGGGTCTGAGTGTGCATCACAAGGGGTCAGTGGTCTAGGGAAAGCGTGCATGCCTCCCTCGTGGGGCTGGTGGTGGAGAAAAAGGTCTGCTCCTGGCTGTGGGTTCCTACAGCCTGGGAACTCATTATAACTTCGTGGTACTGAGGCTGCTGGATGAAGTTATCTATGTAAATTAAGTACACCAAGACAATAAGGCATCTGCAGCACAAAGGAAAAGGAGAAACATGAAGCTGGATACATGGTGAAACTCCTTAAAAAGTCCCTGCCTTTTCTTCACTTGGAGATACAATTGCTGGTCTGATTTTTTTTTTTTTCTTTTTTCTTTTCTGCTGCATTCTTCATTTGGAGCATTGTTTGTGCTACCCTTGAATGTTAACTGCCAAAGCATCTTCACTTTGTGTGGGCAGCCATGGAAGTCTGTTTTCCGTCTTTCAGAAGATTCCAGCTAGTTAAGTTGCTTTTGTTACTCAATTTTTTCTTGTTTACCAGGGTATTAGGAAGCTGGAATACAGGCAGTGTGTGTTTTGCCGTAGGAAACATCAGTAGTCCGGTCACCGTTCCAGAAATTCCTCTCGGTTCATTTTTCTCTGTAACAGAGCTCACAAAGATTCTGAATGCTGTAAATGTAAATCTGAAAAGGTCAAACCTCATGTATGCTAGAGACAGGAGTACAGGATGGCAACGATGCAGGGGCACAGATGAATTTTAAACCACGGTTTGAGAACAATATGTTCAGAGAAAACTGTTGGAATACATGCCTTGGGTATTGAGGAAGAGTTTGAGGTAAAGCAGCAAGGATTTCTCTTGCATTACTTGGTGACTTAACATATAGTAGAGGAATCAAACCACAAGATTTATGGCTAGGAAAAAGTACAGGACAACTGGGGTTCTTCTTTGCTTCCACTTGCTTTGCCTGTGGGATCCCAGTGGCAGAGCAGTGCCTGGGGGAGCAGCAAATCCAGGGGGTTTCCTGTTGGCCAACATTGTGTTGAGTATGGCTTGATGTGGAACTTGCAGCTGAGACACGTTTCTGTCCTGCAGGTCCATTCACATCTGGGCTTGCTGGTGGTGTGCTGACAGCCTGTCCGAAGGCTTCGTTTTGGGGGAAGTCCTGCTGGTATAGTACGTCAGTAATGGTGGGATCGGCTTTGCCTTGATGCATTTCCAATCGAAGAAGTGAAAAACAGTGCACAGTGCAGAAGGAAATCTCATCGAGATAACAAAATTGACAAATTTCAAGTGTTTTCAGCCGCTCCTTCGCATGTGGTATACAAAGGATGAGCAATTCTTGCTAGCTGGGCATTCAGTGTATTGAAATGTGGGCCAGAATTGATTTTTTTGGGGAGGTCATTGATTGGCACTGCCGGTTGGATGGGACGGTTACAGCAGCACTGCCTCTGGATGCTGTTGCACCCGCAAAAGGCAGCATGGCAAGGTATGAGAGACAAACAGGGCTGGCTCCTCTGGCACTGGCTGGAGGAAAGGAAAACAAAACCAGCTGTTGGTGTAAACCACTGAAAGATGCAGCCAAAGCTTGATGGAGGCATTCATCATTTAGCAAAGTATGAAATAATGTTGGGGGATTTTTTGTTTTAAATAACATACAGGTAGGATGATATGTTCAGGATAATAATGTGTACTAGTTCTAGGAAATGAGAAACTGAGAATATGAGTATTTTGTTAGTGGTGAATGCCTTGGAGCATGGGAAATGCCAGCAGACTCCTCTTCCCCTGCCGACACCGGTGCTGCTTAGCCACTGCCAGCTCTGTCATCCTGAGATCCCACCTTGCTGCTAATGTCTTGAAGTGACTTGGCATAAGGAGGAAATCTCATATGTAGCGTATTTCAATCATTTCAGGGAATGACCTAAACTAGAAGTGAGGAGTGAAAGGTGCTGAGTGCTGTGCACCGCCGTGTGCCATGACTACGGGGAGCTGGCTGGTGCCTCTCTGGACGGTGACTGGGCTGCGTGTGGCAGTTCTTGAGCCAGGCGGAGGGAGGGGTGTGCTCCCTGAACGCAATGGGAGAGCAGACCCCAGTGCCCCTGCTCCCCTGCCTCGGCTTCGTTTCATGTGTGGGCTGTTTTAGGGCTGTTCGTCTCTATTTGGTGCCCAGCTTGGGCTTTTCTCCCACAGGCTGTGCACTGCACAAAAGTCATGTTGCTGTTATGGTGCAGGAAGAGGCAGTTTCTGCGGGCCACCAGGGTCACCAGTAAGCAAGGAAGGCAGTTTTGCAGTGGGAAACCAGGAACCCACCAACTAAGGAAACTGCCAATTTACAGCCTTTGTTTTCCACCCTGAAGGAGGGAAGGATAAAGCTTCCAGAAATGCATTTCCAGCCAAAACATCTCCAGATAAATTCAGGTCCTCTTTTATTTATTTAATTTTTCTCACCACTTTTTGGTATATGGTGCATTTACTGAACATGCTGTTACTTGCTGTTCACATAAACTAATGGAATATATTATTGTATTAGGGCAATAATTGTATATATACATGCATATAATCAATATATATACGTGCATTTATATAAATGTGTTAATTGATATGATAACATTTTCTTTTGTGTAATAAGCCTTCTATTTTACGATCTTCAACATATATAATATGGATTTGGAAGGCATTATGAAGGAAAAAGCAATACTTTAAAATTTATTTTAAGAGAAAAAGAGTTTGAGACCCATTATGCGTTGAACAAAAATATTTTTTAAAGATACTAGCTCATAACTCCAGGCAACATATCTCTTCTCCAGAGAGTCCTACTTGTGAAAGCAGCATCATTTGTGAGGGAGAGAGTAGTTGACTTGAAAATGACTAGGTTGTTTTGTCCAATCTGCCCTGTTTCAGAGCCTTTTTATCTTGTGGCAAAGCCAGATATCTAACCCAGAGATCCATATCTCTGGGGATTTTTTGATTCTTTTTGCTGGGGGGGAAAAAAATTCTCACCAGGAGCATTGGGGAGGAGTGAGCACTTGGATTCAGTGTGGACAGTTCTGGTTGCACCAGCATGGTGTTTCTGGATGCTTTCTGTAGCAGTTAATAATTTGCTGTCTTCAAGCTGCCATAGAATCATAGAACGGTTTGGGCTGGGAGGGACATTAAAGGCCATCGAGCTTCATCCCCCCTGCCACGGGCAGGGCCACCTTCCACCAGCCCAGGCTGCTCCCAGCCCCGTCCAGCCTGGCCTTGAACACTGCCAGGGATGGGGCAGCCACAGCTTCCCTGGGCAGCCTGGGCCAGCATCTTGCCGCCCTTATAGTAAAGAATTCCTTCCTAATATCTAATCTAAATCTACCCTCTCTCAGTTTAAAGCTATTCTCTCTTGTCCTATCATACATGCCCTTGTGAAAAGTGCCTCTTCAGCTTTCTTGTACCAGTTTTCCAGCCTTCCAGTATCCTTCAGGCCCTGGCAGGCTGCTGTAAGGTCTCCCCGGAGCCGTCTCATCCCCAGGCTGAACAACCCCAGCTCCCAGCCTGCCCTCACAGGAGAGCGGCTCCAGCCCTCTGATGGTCGTCGTGGCCTCCTCTGGACCCGCTCCAACAGGTCCATGGACCTTCTTATGCTGGGGGCCCCAGGGCTGAACGCAGCGCTGCTGGGGGGGACTCACCAGAGAGGAGCAGAGGGGCAGAATCCCCTCCCTCCACCTGCCGGCCACGCTGCTTTTGGTGCAGCCCAGGACAGGGTTAGGTTTTCTGGGCTGTGAGCACGCATTGCCGGGCCACGTTGAGGTTCTCATCCACCAACACCCCCCCACCCTTCTTTCTCAGGGCTGCTCTCAATCCGTTCTTCCCCCAGCGTGTATTTGTGCATGGGATTTTCCCAGCCCATGTGCAGGACCTGGCACGTGGGCTTGTTGAACTTCATGAGGTTTGCTGGGGCCCAGCTCCTAAGCCTGCCAGAGTCCTTCTGGATGGCCATCTTCCTACATGCTTCCCTTCTGCCCTGAGGAGTCTTGGATCTGTTTTGTGGGTTTCCTAAATGTATGTGTAAAATCACTCTCTGGCCATTTCGGTATCTGCAGGGCTTTGGCGTGGCTTCCAAGCAGCACGGAGCAGTGGGGTGGCCCCTTCCGTGCAGTGCTGTCTCTGTGGGAAGGGCAGAAAAGGCCCTGGGCTCCTGCAGTGTAGGGAACAGGTTATGACGCGGTCACATCCACCTTGTTCTTTGAAAATGTGTTTCACAGCGGTACAAGACGTTAATTTTGATTTGCCCACTCCCACGTTTGCTGATAATCTTTTTTTGAAATCTTTCCCCTTCCATGGGGGAAGCTTGGCTGGGAGAAGCTCTGATGGACTTCTGATGGCTTTCTGGGAGGTGCCGCTTGGCTGTCAGTTGGGGCACCCAGAAGGGTGTGGGAGGCACGGCTTTGAGATGAGAAATGGGAGATAAATAACTTCAGATTGAAAAAAACAAAACAGACCCAACAACAAAACAAAACCCCAAATCCTCCCTTTTTCTTCTGATTACTTCTGTTTTAACGGTGCCTTGAGCAGTATCTTCAGCAGTAAAAACAAGTATCTTAATTTACACTTTTCTACTTGCAGTCATCAAACAGAAAACAATATAACAAAAGAGATGACTTAAAATGAAGGCTTTTTTTTTTTTCTTCATTTTTTTTTTCAGATATTTTTTGATTACTAAGAATGATGACACTTCTTGGCATTGCTGTTTTTACGAGTTGGCTTATCACATTACTTGCAACTCTCAGTCTTTGTTTTATTTAGCTGTGGTTTTTAATTTCCTGCTTGTGGCGGGGTACGTGTTTGTCAAACGCTCTATAGCTAGGATCATGCGGCTTGCCTTTCCGCTTGCACTCGTTGGGTTACGGCAGTGTTTGCTTCGCAGGCGGTTCGGTGTGCAAGCTGACGGCGTGTGGCTATATTCACTATAACCTGCAGCAGCTCCTGTCAGCTCGCGTGTGACTTCAAGCCTGATGTTTTCAGTGGTCATAAATCAGTGATTTAGTTTTGCTTGAACTGGGTAGTGAGCTTTTACAGCAAAAATATGTTCTTTCTGCTGCCTTATCGTTGTCAAGTTAATTTGGTTTAGAACCCCAAATTTCAAAAGTTTGTATTAATTTCATTTTTGGAATGGGATTTGGGGGAGGAGGGGGAAGGATAAGAGGGCTGGAAGAACCATTAGGGCAGCCTAAGAAGCCTTCTGATGGCACGTGGGCTGTTGGGACGCTGCAGGTGGTATCTTAAGACTTTCCTGAGCTGGGAGTGGGGACTTCGCTGCTGATCCAACACACTTTTGGTTGCGTGATGTTTAGGTAGTTCACAGTATCTTGCTTGCAGTTCATCAGCATAGTTTCCCTCTTTATGAAAGGTGAGTGGTGACTGCATTGGAGCAATCTGTGTAGTGCCCCTGGTTGGAAGGGGAATCGGACGTTAAAGCACACAGCAACCCTTCTACCTGCTGTAATATCTAGAGACCTCTACAGAATTTTTATATTTTTTTTTTAGAACATTATTTTTTCTTTTGTAACACATGAAAAATATTTCATCATGCAGTCATCTGATTCTGCATTCAGAGAAATCCTCATGGATTTCAGGCCTTACCTAGGTGTTAAAACTCCTGAGATTTCTTATTATGCGTTAACGCTGCCTCCAGACAGACCTGGTGCACTGTGCACGTCCGGGTGCCTGCGGCATTTACGCAAGTGCAGCCCATGGGGTGGTTTGGCACTTTTTAGTCCCCTGTGAGACTGCATGTTGCAGGCTCAAAAGGAATGGACAAGTAATACTCATTAATAGGATTTTTCATTTCTTTTGTCCTATTTATCAAGGGAAACTTTGGCATAGAGTTGTGGATTTCTTGTGGTGCATTTTGCTGTTAACGTTACAGTGCCTTTTCGTTGTTTGAAGCTGCTCAACACCATCAATGAGGTGCATCTAAGTATCTTGGAAACTGTTTGGAGCGAGTCTGTCCCAGTCAGGTAAGGAGTAGAGGCTCGTGTGTAGTTTTATTGAAGCAGCCTGGTACAGTGGGTGGGTATTTTGGCTGTGTGCAACCACTGAGCAACACTAAACTTAAGGTAAAAGGGAAGGAGGCTAGCAGACGATATTTTTTTTTTTTTGTACCCCCCAACTACTGAGGGCCTGATGTTATTTTGAACATATGCAAAGGCCAGCACTTTGGGTTGGCCCCATGGTAAGGCAGGCTTGCTTCTCCTTGGCTTGGAAATGGGAGTTGCTCCTCAACAGAGCAGGGATTAGAAATTTCCGTTTGAAAATGTGCTAGTCTCATGTTACTGTGTTTAATGCAATTTAAAGTGCTTTTACTACAGCAAATGTATATTGCTAATATTATCTAATATTACTATATTAGCCATGGAATAATGATCCTTTGTGGTAAAGCAGTAAGAAAAAAACATTAAGTATATGAGCATTTCAGCTTGTGTTAACCTCCTATTTGTGACAGAACAGGAAAAAAAGAAATTTTGGGTGCAGGGGAGTTGTCGATTGTACCTTTCTCATGGCGTTGGCGAGGTTTTCCTCTGCCAGAGCTTTCCGTTGCTTTCCATCATCAGGGTGAATCAAAGCAGGCGCTGAGGTTAGGTGTTGGGAGCTGTCTTCTGGGTGAGTCACCGTCTCTCTCCTTGAGGTGCATGCTGCAACCGGTTTCTGTGAGCAGTCTCAGTTTCACGAGAATAATACTTTTACTTTTATCAACAATAGGGACTACTGACAGTGTAAAACAGCCTGGGTTTCATCTAGACAAGAAAAGATACCCAGGCGAGTCTCAAGTTTATGAGAAATGCAACAGTTTGGAGGCTGAGGATAAAGGTATTGCATTTGAAATGCACATGGTTTATCAAAGTAGAAACTTGTGCCCCAGCGTCTTGGGTCCCACAGATGCCAGGTGTGCTGAAACATCTGATCTAGGTAGAGTGGAAGAGACTTTCCTTGCAAAAATTGTGGAGTGGAAGGAATTGCTTCATCACAAGGGCCTGAGTTTAGCAGTGAGTCAGAGCTTGAGGTGTGCAGGATGAAGCCCATATAACCTCATGGATGAAAACTGGAGGTGCCTAGAGTATAACGTGGAGGAACACCACGTGGCAGCATACTGCTTGTGGCATCCTACAGAACATCTCTTTATGCTTCTGAGGTCTTGTGCCTTTGCAGCTGGCTATCAGTTTAGCTCTGCTTTCCCTTCCCATCAAGATCTCTTTCTTTTAAGTTATTCCTAGCACCTTCTCCAATGTCCAGCTCTGCAGCCAGCAGTTAAAATAGTGCATCCTGTTATGAGAAGAAAATCTGGAAGCAAGCTGGAGAGCCGCATTCAAGGGAGCCTGCCTTTGGGGTTGGTTATTACCTTGGGGGAGCAACCTGGGCTGGTAGCGTGAACCATTTTTGACAAGGAGGCCAGGTACTCAGGTGCTTTCTTGGCCTTCAGTGGTGGCGAGGTGGTACAAGTTGCACTTTCCCTGTTGGCACATAAGGTTTTCAGAAGCACCTGAGTGATGATCCTTGTGTTCCTTACCTGCTGGAGGACTTTGCTCTGAGTTAATTCTACAAGGCTGGAAATGACTGCCAGATGTGTGTGCTAGTGATTAATGCAATAAAGGGAAGCATTAAATACTTTCTTGGAACAGAAGGTCTGGGTGTTGAAATCTGCCTAAAACCAAAACGAGAACCTCCATGATCCTGGAAAGATATGCCACAGCTGTGGTGTGAGTTGGCGAGGGCTGGCTGGGAAGAGCTCCTTTATGAACTCCGTTGATGGACCACCACCCAAATTCAATTACGAGCAGTTCAAAAAATGCATTAACGCCTTTGGGATTTCTGCTGTTCTCACAAAGAAGCAAAAGGCCTGTTCTTGCTGTTGGTGTTATCGTGACGGTGTAAGCTAAGTCCTTTGCCATCCTACTCTTGTGCGAGTGCAGAGAGATAGACCCCTACCTGTCTGACCACCTTGCATGGTCTCCATCCGATGCTCTCTGTACAGAGTCTGCGTCGTCTTCACGGCTCACACATAAAGACAGCAATTTCCACAGAAATACTTAGTTTGAGTATTTTAAAGTAAAATAGTCTTTTGATGAATGGCTCCACATTCTTATCTTTAGTCTAAAATAAGCTTTTGTCTTTGGCATTTTTGGGGGTTTTGTTTATTTTGGGAGTGAAGAGTCAGCTTTGAAGTTTGGAGTGTGGTCACGCTGGGCACAGCTGTTTTGAATTGCGTACGTTGTTTTAATTGCAGTTTGTGTACTTCCAGGATAATTTCAGATTTCAACTGATGATTTTGATTAAGCAGTTGCCCTTTGCTGGGCACTGGCTCCGTTGGCTGTTTTTTTCCTGAGCACTTTGGATTAGCTTGTTGGGAAAGGATTTTCACGTCTGGATATTAGTAATTTTTGGGGTCCCACATGGCGGCTTCACCCAGAGCAGCACCATGACTTCTGTATGTAAACCCCTGGAGATCGGTGCTTGTTCCTTTCACATGGACTGTCCCGTCACATGCCGACGATACCACAGCTCTTCCTCGCTGAAGTACATCTGGAAGCAACTACTTTGTCTTGATGGTCTAGAATGTGACTGCACAAAAAAAACCAACCAACTGTCCAAACTTTGTACGTAGATTTCTTAAGTTTTTATATGCATCTACTTGAAATATGAGCAAAGCAAGGAAATAAAACTTGTCGTTTTCCCTTTTTGAGAGAGAGGGTGGCATGAGAGAGGCAGTGTTCAGCCTGGAGAAGAGAAGGCTCCAGGGAGACCTTATAGCAGCCTTTCAGTACCTAAAGGGGGCTCAGAAGAAAGATGGAGACAGACTTTTCAGTAGGGCCTGCAGTGATAGGACAAGGGAGAATGGTTTTAAACTAGAAGAGGGTACATTTAGATTAGATACTGGGAACAAATTCTTCACTGTGAGGGTGGTGAGGCACTGGAACAGGTTGCTCAGGGATAGTGTGGCTGCCCCATCCCTGGAAGGGTCCAAGGCCAGGTTGGACGGGGCTTGGAGCAACCTGGTCTGGTGGAAGGTGGCCCTGCCCATGGTAGGGGGCTGGAACTAGATGGTCTTTAAGGTCCCTTCCAGCCCAAACCGTTCTATGATTGTGTGATTTGAAACATGTGATTGCTGTCTTTAACGGGCTTAGGGTGAATTGCAGTTTAGGCTGCTAACAAGCATGGTCAGCTTGTCTCTGGTGCTTAAAATGTTTGACCAAAAGGATTTTTCACTGGTGAGCAACAGATTTTATGCTGTTACAGTAACAGGATTGAACGTAGAGAAGATACCACATGTGAGGATGAGCTTCTTGGGGAAGCAGAGCTGCAGAGGCTGTGCGGGTACCCGAGGAAGATGAGTGTGCGTGGGTGAGTCGGCAGACTGGCCATCCTCCATCTGACCACTGGCTTACCCCAATGTAGCAATACGAGCTGAAATCAATCCCTGCCTGCTGTAATTCAAACAGATATTTAAATGTGAGTTCTTAGGATGAAGTATTTGACCTGATGGCTAAAACAGGTAACAGAGAGAAGGAAGCACAGCCACTTGCTTTCAGACCCAATGGAGCGCTACCCTGGCACTGGGTAGGTGGGGAGCAGACTGATCTCACTCAGGATGGGTTAGTTATAATTCTGGCAATCTGATGGATGCATGTGAAAATAGAGGGAGCTGGGTTTAAACAAGTTACACTGTGCTACGTTACTGAAGCTCTGGGGGAGAGAGGAGCTGGGGTTACTGGGATACCGGGGGGGAAAAAGATGTGAGGTACCAGGACCCATGGAGCTGTTGTTTGTTCCTGATGCACATTGAATAAGGTTGGTGTGACATCGGGGAGGTGAGAAGAACACTCTTAGGATCAAGCTTCTGGAGTTGTAGCTTTCTGACAAGCCTGTGTGTAAAGCAGACATGTCCAGTCCAGCTTCCCTGACTGTGCTGTTTGGTTTTTGCCTTTGATTGGAAGCTTTCTCAGATCTCTGAAGGATTTTTTCACTTGTGTGGGGTCTTCCCCCGGTTTTTAAGCTCTTGTTTTGTAGAAGAAAGGCTTGATGGAGCACTCTGAAAGGTTGAAACACAGAGCCTTGCAGTCTGACAGCCACCTGGGACCCAGCAGCTCCATCAAACTCAAGTCATGCTCTGTTTGCTGACGGTCCTGTTTCCATGTCTCCATTTTTTATTTTCCTCAACGAAGAATTCTCCCTTTTTTCCTCTGTTCTTTCCAATTCTGCCATCCACTCGAGAAGCTGCAGCCTGTAAAGCGAGAAGGCATCTGCTCAGTAGTGAAATCGTAGATGGTACCTGTTGCCAGCAGTGTCCAGGGAGGGGTCCAAGTGTGTTTCCTTTGCCTCTATTCTCCCAGCCCTCTGCTTCGTCAAGGAATTTTCCCCGGGTTCGCCTGCTTTCTGAAAGCATTAGTGTAATGGGTTGCTGAGTAATTATTATCACTTTGCTTTTCTTCTGTGGAAAGGATCAGAGCCCTTGGACGCAGCCTGCCTTGGAAATAGTTTTGTGGATGAGTCTTATTTAGTGTGTGTGCTAGCTAAATGCAGGGCTGGGGTAAGGAAGGAAGCCCATGCCATTTGGTTCATATAACGCACAGTTCATTCCCTCTTTAAGTGGCAAGGCTTTTCTCCTCTTGGTATCTCATTAGCTTGAACATAGTGTCCTGGGAACGTGTGGGCAGGAGCTGGAATCTCATTTGAAGCTGTAGAAAAGCCAGGCTATCATTCAGCTGGATTTCTTCCTGACAGTTTATTCAACCGGAGAGAAGGGAAAATTAAGCAGGTTATTGAACCTTCTCTCCTGCCTTTAAAATGTGCTTCATAGGTCTCCTTCTGCTGACAATCGCAGATAATTTCAAGTTGGGTTTTTTTTTTTTCTTTCCTCGCTTCATTTTTGTATCCCCAATCAGTTTTTAAAACCTACTGAAATATTAGTTGTGATTAAAGTGGCATTATATCTGTGAATTTGTAGCTATCAAATGTGAATTCATGTGTTCTGAATAGTCCATGATTGTGAAATGGCTGGGTGCCAGCAGCACCTCTCCTGCTGAATGCCAAGGGAGTCCTGTGGAGTTTGCTTTTTTTAATGTGCTGAAGTTCATGGGATCCGTCTCAGCAGATTAAGCACCTCACATTGAGAATACTGATCACCTGTAGAAATATTTATCTGTGATTGTGGAATACTCTCTTTACCTCATTCATGTACCAAGAAGGATGGAAAGTTCTTTTCACCTGTGATAAAAAGCTACATCAGAACTTACAAAAAAAGACAAAACCCCACACCATGCAGATAGCAGGGAACAGGAACATTTACAGAATGGCTCCTGAAAGAGTCTGTTGGTTGAACGTAATATTCCAGAGTTAAGTTTAATGCTTGGACTATGCTAATTTCTTGAAGACAGTCACCTTTTCAGATGGATAGCACCCTGCAGATGGTAGCAGATTGTACCCTCCTCCACTCTTGCCAGGAGCGTGTGCTCAGTGACAGAATAAAAGCAGTAAGGATGAAGCTATCCATAAGAGTTGATGAATCTCTTGCCTTTAAAATTGAAGTGCTTCGTGCCAGGGAAAATATCTATGAATATATTTATAGTAATAAACAGCGTAGTCTCAGCTCCTTCGTTGCAAGCGGGGAAATTGCTGTTCCACCAAGTCTGTGAAAGTGGAATCTACTTTTAGATGCTTTGACATGGTAGTCTTTTTTTTTTCTTTTTTTTTTTCCCCCCCTCTTGTGATTTAAAAATATCTGAAGTCCAAATTTTAGAAATCTGTACATGAATTGACATGAAGATATTATATGCAGACTACCTAAAGCTGGCAGATAATGGCTGGTATTATATCAGGAGCAGGTAGACTGGGACAATTTTCCTGCTGCCTGGTGTTGGTAGTTGTTGAAATTATGTCAGATAGGGTGGGGATCATGGGAAAGTACTCTGCGGAGTACCAGGTTTGTTGTGCATGCAGCATCTCATCTGAGATGGATTTAACATCAGGACATAGTGGGCTCCTGCAGACCCTACCCCGAGTCTCCCAGCACCCTGGGGAGACAGGAACACAATGATGCACAGTGATGTGTTTTATTATTATTATGATATGGGCTCCTGTCTGGGGCAGTGGGGCTGGAACTAGATGATCTTTAAGGTCCCTTTCAACCCAAACCATTCTATGATTCTCCATGTGGTGGAAACCCTGAGCTGTCCTCCTGGGGCTCGAGGTAGCACTAGGCAGGAGGTGGTGTTGGATGCCCACCACCAAATACCTTCTGATATGTTGGCTGCAGAAGAGAGACTGCGGGAAACGATTGGGTAAGCTGAGCCAAAGCCAGAGCTGGGTCTCTGACATAGTGGTGTCCTGGTATGGCATGCGTGCTTAATGGTGACTGTGCATGAAATAAGATAGGGTCTTTGCAGCCTGTAACTGGAGAACTAAAACCGGCGGCTGTTCAGATTGACCGGCGGCTGCGTGCAGGAGGATCGCCCATGGGAGGTGTTGGAACTCTCAAAGGAGGCTGAGCCGGCTCCTGCCTTAGGTGTCAGAGCACGTTTGGGAACGGCCGGGACGCTGCTGTTCCATACACCTTTGTGATAAGCTGCGTTTGCTAGGTAGGTGTTTGGTGTTGAATGGGAGCAAGTGTTTTTCTTGGTTTTCCGTCTTGCCTGAGTGACAGCAAGAAATGGCTAAGGTGCGACAAGTGATCGGAGTGTAGGATACGTGCTTTGCTTCTACTGGAAGTGCCTGCTTGAGCTGGTCCGTAATTGGACTTCATAGGTGTCTTCTGTGTACCAAATGGGCTGATTCTGAAACTTGTTACAGGAGAATGGAATGAAAACCAGGATTAAATATGGATATTTTTGGCTTTAAAAGGAAGAATACACATCAAAAGCGTACTATACCTGGTATTTCTTTAATGTGGTATTTCTTTCCTTTGTATTTTATTTTTTCTTCAACTTAATGCTTTATCTGCCTGGGGGATGGTGGAAAGGCTGGCTCCAGGGAGTTCTGACTTTCCTTGCCCAAAGGGGGAAGCAGGTCTACTGAAATGGCTAGCTGTTCTTGTTTGCTGTAATTATGTCAAACCATTTTCAGTAAGCTTTATCTCTTTAATCTAATGGATAGGTTACCACAGACCTTAGATTACTTATATTTAAATGTGAAGGATGCTTTTATTACTGTGGATTTCCAAAATGACCTATCTTTCAAATTTCTGTGCGGATCAAGTCGTCAGAGTCTGCTGAAGAAACTGAAGGTTGTAATCTTTAGTAGGAGCTGCATTATCCTCCCATTGCAAAGAATAAGGAAAATAATGGCATAGGAAGTAGAACACGCCGCTTTTACAATTTGGCATTTGAAAAGGAGTGTATTGTTATTTGGATATTAATCTCCAAATATCCTGAGGACTACAGCCTTTCCTGTTTTAACACATCTTAGGTATTGAGCTTTTGGGGTAACCCCCTGTTAATATGGTAAAGGTTGCCGTGCTTATTGACTGTTGCCGAGTGTTACTTTTACCTTTGTGTTAACCCAAGTGGGATCTGTTGGATGTATCTTTACTGAGGTTTTGGTGGGAAAGCAGTATGAAGCTCTAGTAGACATTACGCCAGAGTATCTTCTGCCTCTTGTGAAATACCAATGTGGATTACAATGCGAAAGAAAGCTTGAAACACACCGTAGCTCTTGCTTGTGAGGTACTGAGTGCTGTGGTCTGCTGCTGGCTTCAGTGGAATGCTCCACCTGACATCTGGACCTGTGAATGTCTCTGGAGTCATCAGTATTGTCAAGGGCATGAAGGAGGTGTACCACTGCAGGTATGTCAGCCTCTTCTGTAACCAAGGCGGATGTCAGCCTGACCTAGTTTCTACTGCATCAAAAGTAAAGGAGTCAGAATTACGGCGAATTAAATATATACAAGACCGTTCTGATGTTTATGCGTTACGTCACTCACTGCAATGGAAGGTGGCTAACTTGTATATCGGATGTAGCAGTAGTAATAATAATACTAAAGACCCATAAACAACCCCATATAAAGAGGAATGGATTAGCTTTCATCTAAATGGCTATTTTCTTATTTATACTTGCAGGCCAAACCCTAACATATTTAGAGCCCAAATCTAATGATTTTTTTTGTTTCTTTTCCTTCTATCCGCTGTCCTGCCTGTTGATATCTGCAGCATTTTATTTTTACCATCTACCTTTAAAGTATGAGTAAATAGTGCTTAAAATACTACGTTTGTTGAATTCTATAGGCTGTTGCAATGCTCTGGATTTTTATAGCAGTCACAGTCGATTCCAATTGAAACCATAATTGGTATTTTGACTTGATAGCTGCTGTAAATCTCAAAGAAGGGAAGAGAAGGATGGGCTCATTTTGTTAGGCTGCTTCTCTTTCGGATGCGTAGTGCATCTTCCAGCTCTCTGGGCTAATTAAAATGCCATTACAGTACATGTGGTGCTACAATACAGTCTAGGGAGACTTCCAAAAATAGCTTCTTGAGTGCAGACAAATTAGAGAGGAAATATGCACTGAGCATTTTCTCATAGGTTTAAAGAGAAATAATCCATTTGCTGCCTTAATTGCTTTCTTGTAAATGTTGAAGACTTTTTTTTTTTCTCTGTAAATTTCAAATGAGTAGACAAATAAATAATATGTCCATGCTAATTACTATTCTCATTATTAATATTTTAACTTGTTGTTACACGCCGTAGCCATTAATATGCAAGTCAGGGTGTTTTAGCGGGCTGTTCTTAACGGTCAGGGCTGGAGACTTGTATTCCTCAGCAGTCCTATTTTAGCTGCTTGGCATCCCAAGGCTACAAGGTTAATGCACGGTCGGTTTTAGAAATACAGCAATGGGCAGAACCACCCCAAATCCTACCAAAAAGTAACACAGAAAAATACCATTTGCACCTTGTTCAGCAAAACAGCCCCCCCAGCTCATGTATAAAAATGCAAGATACTTTTCATAATGTGGCTGTGGTACATGTATGCTGATAGCAGAGGGGAAAAAAACCACAAGATGTTCTTGGGTCTGGAAGAGGTCCATGAAATTGCCGTGGGCTTACACGTGTAATGGAGACAGCGCATAGCTCCTGGGCAGTGCCGGTCAGGGTGAGGAGCTCTCACTTTTCACAGCCTGTCCCCCCGTAAGCGGCTGGCAGCAGCCTGATTGCAAGGGCTGAGGCTGCGGACCGCTGGGCAGCCTTCCTCAGAGGGAGGGAGCTGGGGGAAGGGGAAGGCAAGAAGAACAGCTCGTGACTGTGATGGCAAGTACCGTGCGGAGGATCAGCTCCGTGGAGCACAGCAAATGTTGCTGATGAGGTGTACAGGCTGTGTAGGATTGTTTTGAAGCTTGCTTTAGGACTGCCTTCAGGCCAGTCCCCCAGACACGAGTCCCCTTTTACTGGCTGGAGTGTGTTAGGTGAACTGGAGGGCATTTCGGGTTGAGTCTGAGATGTATCCCCCGTCCCCCACCCCCCACCCCCCAAAAAAAAAAAAAAAAAAAAAAAAAAAAATCCAGGCCGTGTGCTCAGACTGCTCTGTGATGCAACTAAAACTACAGGATGCGTAAAAGTGTGGGAAGTGGGGCAGCCACTCCGCTCCTAACAAAATGGAAGCGGATCCTGCCAACACGCCTCTTCATACCGGCTTGGAAGGTAACCCCGATGCAGCACGCACCAGCTCATCCCTTAGGAGAAGGTAACTGTGAGGCTGGTTCTGTCTTTTTCGATGAAGTGCGCTATTGTCGTGTTCAAGTGACTTCCAGTTGTACCGTGAAGCAGATGGGGAAGGTGGCGTGGTTGGAGAGAAGGGGATGGATCTCTCTTCTCTTTGTGAGACAAGTTCGTAATTGTTTTACTAGAAAGCGGTGAGGAGAACAAGGTAATTGTTTTCTTGATGACAACTACAAATTCAGGAGTCATTGATCCAGAAACATCCCCTTTCTTTCTGTCCTTAGCAGAAGCTTAATTTTAAATGTGGATGCATGCTCTTGAAAGGATGTGGTTGGGATAGTCTCTTAGATACCAACTGATGGCTGTTTATCCTGGGCTTACTGTCAGCTGCCTTGTTTTGCCTGAAGCTTTTTATCGATTGGACACTGAGACAGAACAGCTTCTTTTTATTTTGGCTTGGAAAGTACAGGGGCAAACTTTTGAGCTGTATCTATCTGGGGAAAAAATAGCCAAAATCATCTGGTTAGTGCTTTGTGAGTGGTTTGCAAAGAAACAATTACCAAATTCGTCAGCAGTCACTTAGACTGTTGCTAATGTCTTGCTGGGATGTCTGACTGCTCAACAGTTTTCCTCTGCACTAGTTTTCCTTATCTACGAACTGGAAATATGGAAACAATATTTTTGTTTCCTACTGTATTATAGAGAATGGTAGAGTCCATTGGAGGTTTTGCAATTTGTGTGCCAAGCCCACTCCAAAACCAGCTTGGAAAGGAAGCCGAAGTTGTGAACGGCAAGTGGCAGTAGCTGCCTCGCCTGGAGGACATGGACTGGCAGTTCAATGGCAAGGTCTCAGGTTTTGGGACTTGTTGCTTACAGGAGGGATAATTCCCTGTCTTCTCAGAAATAATCAATTACTGCTATGTAGTGAAGTGTTTTCCAGAAAGTATATGACTAAGGAAGACCAGAAATTTATTTGGTCAAGAGGTCTCAAACTCTCTGCATTAGCACGTAATTGCTTATCCTGAAAGAGTCTCAGGGCCACTGTGTCATCTTCCCTCAGCTGAGAACTGGCTGATGGTAGAAAAACTACGAGTTCTGTGGACCCTCTATTTCATTTTTCTAAAATCTTTTCTCAGAGGTTTTTCCCTAGATTGCCTACAATTCATCTTGTGGTGTTGAATCTAAACCAGAGGGCAGCACGTTGGCCGCAGAGTCTGTCACATCCCTGAGTAATGACCTCCCCTGCCTTGTCTATATGTGCCTGCTAATGCATCCTGGAGTGAACTTACATCTTCTGCGCTGTTGCCCGACAGTGGATGCTCAGTTTTGTAAAGTCCTTCGTCTTTTCTTTGTTGTGTCCTTGTTTTGCCAGGTATTTTTCATTTTTAACTGTGCTTTTGACTGTTAATATTATCAACATCATCATTAAGGTGGGTAGGGTTTTTCTCATGTGTCCATCCATTTTCCAGCTTGCCGTTCAACTCTGCATCTCACGCTCTAACGGGGGGGATCTCCAGGGTGTCAGGACAAACCTGAGTTTTAAATGCAGCTTTATGGCTCTTACCAGTGAATTGTGAACTGCCACAGCACGGTGCATGTGGTAGATCCAGAAGCAGATGATGACTGAGGGGCCCTTTTAAACCAGGTGCGTACTTCATTTGGGGGGATTCATGAAGACCTGATTTTCTTACTGATGTGCCCTGTGTAGCCTCTCAATCTCAATGTGGATTGTTGTTTTTTTGGTTTGGTGGGGGTTTTTTGTTTTTGTGTGGTTGGTTTTTTTGGTTTGGGTTTTTTTTTTTTTTTTGCTTGTGTTCTTTTATAACTTGAGTAAAATAACTTTTTTTTTGCCAGTTTGCCAGCCAGGCAAACTGACAGAGAAACAAGTCATTTGCCTGCCTTCAACTTCACATCTTGCTTTACCTGTTACCTGATTATTTTTTTTGTTTTGTTTTTGTTCTGCCTCTTGAAATTGTCCTTTCTTTCAGGAAATAAAATCCTAGTCAATAATGCCGATTTTCTGTACCTCTTGCTCCTGCCTTTCTCCCCTGCCTCTCTTCAAGCTTTACTTCTATAGGTCTGCAGAAGTTTTCCTGTACCCTGGGTGTCCTTTAAAGATCATGCTGGTTGTTCATCACTTTACTCAAGGTATTCAAGTAGGCCAGGGTGATTTGCATCAGGGTGAAAGATCTGGATACATGGAAAACTATTTAAATAACCACTTCATTCCCAGTTCTGCCTTGCATTTTTAAATTCATCAGAGTTAATTATAGTAAGGCTGCTTACAGTCTTTCTAAGAGCTCACTGAATGCTTTAACCTCTTTTTTGGTTCTTTTTTCTTTGAGGTAATAAAGCTGTACATCCCTGTTTTGCCTTTGCCTTGGATGATGATGATGTTCATTTTGCTGCTTCATCTTTTCTGAGAATTTTTTTATCTGTGCATGTTTCTGTCTTATTCTGGAGGGTACTGTAGCCATCTTGCCTTTGTTTTGCTGTTTTCGACATGCTTAAATCCTGCAAACCCACCTATTTCCAAACCTGTCCTGGCTATATTTTTAAAGTAACTTAAACAACTCTTTGAAACAGACTAGGATAAAAATAAAGTGTTCCCATCAATGAATAATGGCTTCATCTTATTAATTAATGACTAGAAATACCCATCTGGAAATTAAGCTACACTAAATGTTCTCTAACTCAAGCCATAAATCAGACAGGCTGGTGTCTGCCTCCTTGCAGGCTCGATGGATGGTGCAGTTTGTCTTTCCCTGGTGAGCATCTTGGACCGGACAGGCTGCAGGCATTCATTTCACTGCCGGCTGCTGTCAGCCCTGGGATTAATCTGCCCAGTTCAGCCTCCCCGGTACAACTGGGACAACTCAGCCCTGCGCTTTTCTGGTATTTTTGGTGAAAACCTTAGGTTGATTCATGCGGAACTAATTCAAGAGGATGTTTTCTTGACAATTATTTGTAGTAGCTTAGGGAAAAAAATTTGGCTACTAGAGAGCTCAGAAATATTTTGTAGGTAATCTGGTTTGTCTCAGTACTATTCAAATTGGGGTTTGTGGTTTGTAAAAGAGTGAAATCATGATTGCACGGTTTGACCTCTTCGCACTTTCTTTGTCTGTCCATGGCAGTAAGACAGGCTGCTTCCCATCCCTGCCCACTTTTTGGGAGCTGCAGAAACCACCCCTGTGATCCCTTCTAGGCAGTAACAGGGATAAAAGTAGAGTTGTGTGTGGCACAGGTAATTTCTGTGTTTTTCTTTTAGTTCTGTAATTGTCAAAGCTTTCTCTGTAGATATGCGGTGAATTGTGGAGAGGATTGGAGCTGAACACTTTGTGAAGGTAGTAGGTGGGGGTAAAACTTTTTTGTAAAGGAAACGGATTGTATTCATTTTAGCCTTTACAGACCTAGACCGCTCTGGTAGTGCTTTCAAAGTGTTGGGATAAACCATCTTGCTTTTCCTCTGTCACACAAAGGTCAATTATACATTGATTGGCTTAGGAGAGTGTCTCCAGTAATGGTGATAAGAAAACCCAGTGCAGCAGTAGCAGAAAACACACTTTTCTTGAGGCTTAGATTACCCCAGGTGACCAGATTATCTTCAGTGTCATGGTGCAACAGGATCTATGAAGCAACACAGTTGAATATGCAATACATGGGATTTTTTTGCTCTTTCATATAAAGCACGTAATCACAGCCTAGGCCTCCAAACCCCTCCATCTTTCAGCTGTCAGTTCTTAGAATTTTTTTAACAGATCATTCTTTAAAAGTTTGACATGGGTTTAGCTCCTCTGTTTGAGAGAATGAATTGATCAAAGTAAGCGCTTTTGTGGGCAGCAGTATTGCTGAACAAGGAGGAACCCTGGTATACTGGGTGTTATGGATTTTAGTAATTGATCAAAATTTGGTGTAGCGCAGTTAGGGTTTTAAAGCCTTCTTTCAGACTGGTGTAAGGGACTCTTCTGCTCCTTTCAGAAGGCTTAAGTTTTTTTGGTTGGGTTGGGTTGGGGTTTTGTTTGTTCGTTTTTGTTAGGGAGTGGGGGCTGTGTCAGTATTGTGTTGGCAGTAGATATGATGCTTCATTAAATGCTGCAGTATTTTAACTTTCCTAATAAACTGATCACCTAGGCTCTTGACTAAATTATTTCTTTGCTTCTTGTAGCATCTTTAGCTCGTTGTAGGAAGCTGAAGAGACAAGAAGAATGCTTAACTGCTTCGAGAAGCCAAGTTTGTGTTCTGTTTTCTTTTCTTTTTCTTTCTTTGTTTTTGGGCTCACAAAAACCAAGCTGACTCTGCATGTGAAGCAAAGTTTTGAGTCCAAGACACTCAGTTTTTTATTGAGTGAAGCTCATTGATAGATGAAACATTGCATCTTTGCGTAACACAGATCCTGTGCAACTACCGCAATCCAGAGCAAAAGAGTATTTCTCACCCTAAGTAGCTGACCCAGTGTACAACCGTGTTGATTTTGGGGAATCCCCTGCAGTATCCTGACAGCAAGTGGCGTCTGAAACCAGAGAGACTGCTTGCATTTATGGAGGTGGCTGGAGGAAGACTTTTTGGCTTTGGCCTACAGCTGTTGGGATGCTGCTGGGAAAAGGACAATGTGAGTTGTGGCTGGGGCAGTCTGGGTACAGAGCACAGGCTTCTCAAATGTGTGCGGCTTCTGCAGTGAGTCATAGTAGCTGTATAAAATGAGCTTGAAATCTCTCCGAGGGCCTGGCTTTTTCACTGCTGCTGGTGTCCTATAGTAACAGAGAAGGCATGTGTATGGGGAGCAATAGAGCAGAACTTGTGTTTGTTTACAGCTACTTCATTTTTTTTTTTAATAAAAAAAGCAAACCCAAAACTCCTTTAGATGCTAGAAAGCGAGTAAATGGAAATGTCTTCAACATTGCTTTGCTTCTCACCGTTTTATTAACTGTGGAGATGCTAGGGATGCTTGGTTCCCTCTGTGGGGCTGCTGCCTGGAACTGCAGCACGGGGATGCCTGGTGCTGCATGGGCGCTGCAACCTCTGTGCAGCCACTTGCATGCTTGTGCTTCCACCCCTCCCCTCCAGAAGTGGAGGTGTATTTGCAGTGGGAGTGAATGCAGGTGCCCCAGGTACATCCTGGGTCATCCCAGGGGCTGCGTGGGCCTGCCTGGAAGTGCAGGTTTTTGTCCTGCAGCCAGAGGTGATGTACCTGTCTGCAAGTTGCATGGGAGAGGAGAGTACAAGGGCTGGGAAACAAGACAGTAGGTTATCAGGAGCAAGCAGGGTGAAATGATTGTGGTATGGACCCTCCAACTCAAAGGGTTTAAAAAATATAAATACGGTAAACAACTTGTGCAGATAGCATATTTGCTATGTTACAATTGCGGGGTGGATGCATTTAGTGTGCTTGGGGTGTGAGGTAGCTTACCCCTCAGGAGGATACAAGTGATGTGCCAGCTCGCGTGTTTACGTTTTACTTTAACCCTTTTTCATCCATACTAGTAGCTTAGGAGAAGAGGTGCCTTACACAAGTAACTCCTGCTAAACCACCTCTTTTTTTTTTTTTTTTTCTTTCTTTCTCCCCCCCCCCCCCCCAACAAATAGAGAATTATTTTTTTTAATCAATCAATACAGCAAATATAGAACCTTGGTCTTACATCGTTTGGTTTCATTTCCAGTGTTTAAAGTATCAGTACTTTAAAAGATGTTCTTAAATGTTCTTCTGTGATTAGTCTATTACTCATTCTGAGACAAAGATTGAGGAGTGCTGGTTTGTGTTTTTGGTTTTTGGTTTTTGGTTTTTTTTTTAAATAGTTGAAAAATGTAGGTACTTTATTTCTTAGAATTAAAAAAAAAAAAAAAAAGCCTTAAAAATCCCCACTAACGAACACTTTTCTTGGTGATCTCTGATGCACTGGTGAGACTGAAATTTCACAGCAGTGCTGGAGGAACTCCACAGGCAACATGATTTCTTGGTTTGGTCTGCATCAGCGTGGGTTGCCTGCTTTGTCCAGGTGCCCATCCACGGTGTCTGGCCAGCAGGAGAGCCTGCTGTGGGCTCATGCCATGGATAGCTGGGCTTTTGTCAGTTGTCCTCTACCAGCAGCTTTGTGCTGCTGGAGGTGCAGGTTTAATATGTCACATGTTCAAAACTGCTGGGTTTAGCATGAGGAAGCGCACCTTTGCTCCGACAGCCTCGCTGCAAATGGGTATTCTTGTCAAAGCTGACCTGGATTTGTCTTGTAGAGCACCTGGGCTGCTGGTGCAGGGCTCGGTGTGGTAGGTGGGTCCTTCTCCTCTGACGGCACATCTTCACCTGAAATAGCTCGGCAGAGAACCTGAAAGTACTCTGCTCCCCACGAAAAGGTGGGAGTCCTGGGGCTGTTCCTGCCTTTCCCTCTTGAGCATTCCCTTTTCCCAGATGCTCTCTCCGGCCGAGCCATGGCACATGCAGGTACAGCTGGGGCTGCTGCTACTTCGTTGCTAGGGGAGCCCAGCAGAGTGATTTTTATCCTTTTTTTTTTTTTTTTTTTTTTTTTCAGCTGCTGACAGGCTGAAGTGATGAGTTTTGGGAGCTGCTCATGATCCCTGGGTGGTGCTGGCACATTTAGTGCAGAAACATAGCAAAAGCTTCAGCAGCAAGTGGGGTTGAAGTTCGCCAATGAATTAAAAAATTACTAATGAAGGCTATGACAACGAATGCCTGTCTTACAGAAAAAAATAAAGCTGTAAAACCTGACATTTATAGTAACCAGGAAGGATCTTTTTTTTTTTTTCTTTTTCCCCCCCCTATCCATTTACATTCTGATCTGCAGAGACCACTGGGATGTGAATCTGTAGAGGCTGATAGCTGAATGTTATTTAAAATAGCGATGTGTTTCTCTACCCTTTCAGTCCATTGCCTCATCCTTTTTTGCTGCTCCCTGCGGCTTGCGCAGGTGAAGCTCAGCTGGCCGAGTCTCATCCCACTGATGCCATAGGTTGGCCACTGGTACAGAGAGGCGAGCCACTCTCTTGGCTCTAGAAGTAACAAGCCAAAAGCCGAAAAAATTATAGTGTGAATAATCTATATTACTTGTCTGAGAAGAACTCGGCATGGCTATAATTTAATTTATTGACATACTGCCGGAGGCTGCGCTGATCCTTGGGTATGGTCACTGGAGGCAAACCCATGCCAGTGATGGAGAAGACCCAACTATGCTTTCTCTACAGAAAGCTGGAATGGAGAAAAGAGGGAGAAGAACACAAAGTGTGATGGTTTTTTGGTTTTTTTGGGTTTTTTTTTTTTCTTGTTTTGTATGTGTGTTAATGTTCTACTGACATCTTAACATTTTTATAATACTGTCCTTTGCTTTTACCGAGAGAGATGGGGTGACTTCTTTGATGTCTCCAGACAGGGTTTGGCTTGATCGTATCTGTGCTGCAGCACAGAGCACAGAAAGGCATTAGAGGAGAACAAGTGAGATGGAACTGGCAAAGGTGCAGGTATTTACAGTGGAAGAAATGGGTTTGAGATAAGTTTTCTGTATTCAAGTATTCGTAATCTAAGTACTGAAAACATAATGTAGCATTTTTTGCTGCCACTTTTATTGGGGGGGCGGGGGGGGTGGGTGTAGATGGGAGGGGAATGGGTGACCAGAAAATCTGGTCTGGCAGTCTACAGCAGTAGGTACTGTGTTCTTCTGTTTTAACTGTACCTGAATGCAAGATACAATCTTTGAAATATTTTAAATAGAGAACTGCTTCGGCAAGATGGATTTCTGCATATCATTTACAAAATATGTTTTTAATGCCTTTCTGAAATCCAAACTTATGCAAAATGGAGCTTGTTATGCATGTCTATGCATTTTAATCTCCTGCAGTGATTTGTCAGTTTTCCTTAACATCTCCCTGGCATATTACAGCTATTCTTCAACTTTGCTTCACAGAGCTGCGTTTCTGTCTTAACTCACTCGGTTCTCAGAGCAAGGAATGAATTGCAATTTAGTTATTGTATGGTAAGGTTTATAAGCTGACATGTGTATTTCCTTGGATTGGGATCAGTACCAGTTGTGGATTTAAAGACCTGGAAAACCTGAGCGTAATTCGGGATGCAGTATCTTTTATTTTATGCTTTAGTGTAAGCAGTTGTTATACAGCTGTCCTGTTAATGTTCTTGTTTCTATTGATTTATGCTACTTGTGTTTCTGCTTTACATTGATAACTGGTTAGTGATCTTTTTTTCTGCTTGGAATGTCTAAAAATAGCTCAGGTAATCAAAAAGTTGATGTGTTTTGGCTTTTTTTTTAAAAAAATTCATCTTTTTTTTCTCTTTCCAGATGGGCTTTCTGGCAGAGACCAGCCAGTAGAGCTGTTGAATCCACCTAGAGTGAACCACATGCCTAGCTCTGGTAAGAAACTTTTATTAAATATTGTTCCTATTCTGGGAATGCAGTAAAATACTCTGCAGCTCTCTCTTGCAAGTGGGAGAGCAGAATGCAAATGCAAAATGCTGGAACAAAGTGTGTTAGAACTTGCACACATCTACTTTCCCAGGCTGGGCGAGTGGGATTTGGGAGTGAGGGAAGGATGGAGCACAGCAGCCTTGGGAGTCTGAAGTAGCTCAGCCCTCTGCCTTGGCAAGGGGCTAAGGAGAGCCTCACCTGGCTGGAGTTGTTTCCCTTTCCTTAGAAAGGGGAGGACAGCAAAACAAAGCAGTACGAGTCCTTTCACAGCCTAAAAGGAGCACCGTGCAGCAAAGTAGGTTTTTGAGTTGCTGCTCCCATTAAGGAGAAACCTCCTTGTATTGAAATGAGGAGCCAAACACAGGCTGATCAAAGCGTATCATGCTGGGCTTTGGGCTGTTTGCTTTTCTTGCCTTTTGATGATCCTGCTATGGTATTTCTTGGGTCTGGTCCTTCTGGTATGACACAGTGTTCGTATGGAGACTGTCTGCTACTCACGCACCTGAGAGAGATCTTACGGCTCACAATTGCAGCACTTCAGGTGATGGAAACCGAAGTTTTGGTCACAAAACACAAAATGCTATAGAAAGCGCTCTGCTGCTGTCTTTTGTGTTTCTTCCTTCTTTCTTCCAAAAGTGTTTTGTTTCCAGGTGTGAACAGGTAGAGATATTTATACTAGGGATGATAGGCTATATGAAGCATTATCTACTTTCTAGGTAGGAGCTCGAGTTTTCCAAAACCCCAACTTTCCCTTCTTTGTTGCCGTCCAAAATGCCTTTAGGTCCTTTTATATTAAGGAAGAGATCTTGCAGAAGATCTAAGCCCTTCTGGTAATGCAAGTTAGAAAAATGTAAACGAAGCTTATTCAAAACAATTTCAGTAGATTGGGGGTGGGTGGGTGGAAAAGGGCTGTGACCTAACCTAGATTTTTGTGGACTTAAACGTGTATCTGGGGAAAGAAAGTTTTAAGGAGGTAGAGCTGTTGTGTTGGGGGGGGGAAAAAAAAAAAAAAGGAAGAGATCCTTGTTTCCCAGGTGCAAGTGTGTGGCTTTGGATTCTGAGAAATCTCTCTTCCCTCAGTGTGCTCCAAAACTTGTCTGTCAGGTAAGGGAGGTTGTATTTCCCTAACCCTGAGAGAGATTCTCATTTTAAGTCTACTGTGGTAACACAGGTCAGCTTAAACTTACTTTGTGTCAGTGTGCTGGACTGCATTCTGTGGCTTCGCACAAGTGGAGTCACAGTCCTCTTTTCTGTCAGTAGATCAATGGCCAGTATTGTGGATGTGGTGGGGTTTAGTCTTTTACTCTCATTTTCATTTTTGTTTGGGCTTTTTTTGTTTGTTTGTTTGGGTTTCGTTTTCTTTCTTTATTTATTTTTGTTGATGCTTGTTAGGTTTGATGTTTCCTTCTGAGGCATTTCAGGACAAAGGCTGATGCTGGTTAACAGCTTGGGTAACCTGAAGGAGGCTTTTTGAAGGTGTTACGGACTCATACAGGATTTATGGAATTCTTACTGTTTGGACTCCATTTTGAGTATTTTTAATAGCTCACCTGTATGCCTACTGAAAAAATAAACAGCTGGCCGTCTCTGGGGTGCTGTGCTCATGCAGAGTGGGTGGGATGTGAGATAGGCAGCGACGTCTCTTTGTTGAAGGACTTCTGCCAGCATTTGAGCCACGGGAATTTCTGTCTCATGCTGGAAAGCTCAGGCTGGTTGTGCATGTAACAGGCGAAGGGTAGGACCGACTGGGAATGAAAATGTGACCTTATGCTAGATGTGACATTGACTCTGGAGAGTGCTCACCCCGGTACTTTTCACTCAAGTCCCAACGCTTACTCAGTTTCTGCTAAATTTTGGAGAAATCATTTCAGCCCTGCAGTGAGTACATGGGCTGGAAATGTCTGTCTTATATTTTGATTTCCAGAACGGTAATTAGATGTTTTGGCACATTTGGAAATGCAAACAAATTTCACTGATCTTGGAAGTGGCACATCATCTGGCTTTCAGGTGTGGTGCCTGCCTATACCTATGTATCCTGGTGGGTTTTTAAAATGACTGTTAAAAATTGCTGTCACATGGAGAGAGTTACCCACTTGGGCAAATGATTGTCATGTCTGGGTTTTATCGTTACTACCTTTAGCAATTTGCTGCAGATTCTTCTGAGAGAAGAAAGGAGAAGTAACACCAAGTATTGCTCTGGAAAAACAAGTTGTGTGTGGGTTTGTGGGGTGTTGTTCCAAGTCTCAGGCATGGCTGAAATAATGGTGTTGAAAAACAGCTTCAAGAAAAAAAATATGCTTAATCACTTCCTGGGATAGTTAGTTTATAACCTTATCCCGTCCTGGTCATGGTAAAGCAATTGTTTTGTACCCCTCACGTTGAATAAACTTGAGTGGATGATGAACCTTTATCCCCAGAACTGCATTTCTATGTAAGATAAAACCGTTGCGGTGTGTTGGTTGGAAACCAAAACGTTTCTCTTCACTATCATCCAAATGAAGAAGGGGTTTGATCCTTGTTAGCTGTTCTTCTCTGATGTAAAAAGGTGAGAAAGGGATGTACAATACGAGGCCCTAAACCTGTGTGGTCCCGCGGAAGCATCTCAACTATAAAACAGAAATATTTAGATCACTTTTATGAAATGGTTTTAGGAGTGAATTGGGTTGAGTACAATGGAGTTCAGTCATCAGCCAGGTGTGTTTTTTGGGAAAATGATTCCTATCTTCTTTTTGCATAAATTAAGGATTAATTTGAGGAAGGAAAGTATTTTCTCTTTTTACAAATGTATCACTTATAATTGGTGCTTCTGAATTTCTTAGTTACTTGTAGGAGTAACACAAGACAAAACCCCCACAACCCACATCTCACACAGGAATAAAATAATCTGTTTGATAATGCTGCTTTCTGCTTTTTGGGTTCAGAATATTACTGCTTCTTTGGCCCGGGGAGGAAAGGGAATAAATTGTTGCGATTATTATGTGATGTTGCTTTTCCTTAACCTTTACTTGCCGAATTCGAAGATCTTCAGATCAAGGACTACACATTATTTTTCACTTCACGTTACATGGGAAAAAATCTCATGATGATTCAGTAGCCATGGTTAACAGCAGAGAAAGATTCTTGGATGCACGAGCGCAGAGGTTGCCACTGGAAGGAATTGTCCCACAAGTTTGTATACTGCTTTTTAAGTATTTGTGTCCTTAAAAGTATTTTTCTTCTTTTTAGCACTAAACTTAGCTGTAGTCTGCATAAGGGGAGTGATTCCTATGTAAGGAGGGAAGCACAGAGCTCTCTTGTCCTCTTACTTTTTCTTCCTGTGTTTTTGAACTGAGATATTCTATGCCTTTTCCATAGTGCAAAGCTGGGGGGGGCAGCCTTAAAGATCTCAATTTGTGTAAATACCCAGATAATCCTGATAAAAACATCACTTGTGTGCTGTTGCTACCATCCTTGAGGTTAATCAAATAGAACTTCATTAAGCATACTTTGTGGAATGATTTTTCTTTCTTTATAAGGCTGTGTTTATGGTACTTCAGATAACTACCTCCTGTAAGTATTTTCATTTTTTCTTGTTAGTATAAAGTTTATAATTGCTCACTTTGCTACAAAACAATCTTAAGTAATTTCCTTAGTATTAGAAATGTGAAAACAGCTTTATAGCTGTGATATAGAAGTAAAATGCTAGAAATAAATAAGGTGGAAACTGGCCCTTTTTAAACTTTATGTAATAAAACTGCAAATTGGGATGAACGGTCTCAACCAACCAGCCGTGTTTCCCCAGTGCGTTGGTCATGGCCTAATATGAAGTCCTGGCGATATCTGTGTATGGTACAATTACTATATTAGGAAAGAAATTCCCCTTCCCATAGCATTTCCATTGGCTTTTCAGGGATGCGTTCCCAAGTTGTGATAAAAGTAATAATGAAATCATCTAACATTGCTGTGGTTGATGGCAGCTTACAAATAGTTTGCACTGGGACATACCCATTGCAGCATGCACATGCATGGTACGAGGAGGAAGAAACTGGGCTTCTTGCCCCGTAGGTGAAGACCTCTCTCTGGTTGCTGTTGTGGAGCAGGTGGAATGCCTTTTTGAGATTGTTCTCCAGCTGTGTGGGAGCCCACTGGCGGTCTGTGAGGCTGTCGTGCATGTTAGCAATCAGTGGTGGTTTTCTGATGAGTTTTTGAGGGTTGATAGTAGTCTGCTGCAAAACGCTAGGAGTTGGTGGGTTAAACAAAGCATAGGGGGTGGCTGCTGCTGAGCAGTTGCTAGAAGGGCAACAGGGGCTTGACTGGGGATATCCTAATGGTGGTGATGAGCCGCTGCATCTTCTGCATTAAGCTGCCTGAAGCGGCTCTTCCTGACGTGGCTGCCCTCTTGCTCTCCATCCATGCCGCTGCCTACATGGACCTCCTGCTGCGGTATCTGCTCCAGTGCTGCTGCTCAGCCCTTGGGGTGGCTCTTCCAGTATGGTACCGGGGCTCTGCTGGATCCAACACTGGCAAGAGCAGGGGCAGCCAGAAGATTATGCATGAGATTTCAGCTCCCTGCTTTTTCTTCGTTCTGGATCTAATTAACCAGTCTCACTTCCACATTCATTTGAAAAAAATGTTGATGTATGTGTGAATAAATGGTTTGCAAGAGCCTCTAGACTAATATTGTTACACGATTTTACAGGCTTTTGAAATTGGAGATTAATCCCTGTCTCTAAGAGGAAGGAGTGGTAGTCCAGTTGGTCTAACGGAGCCGAATACCATGCCTTTGTTAATTTATCCTTTCAAAGGAACAGGATGCCCTCTCACTGCACCGTGTTTTCAGATACTTGCCTGCTTTCTATAGTGTGTCTACTTCTAAAGCTCCTTCAGAAAGGTACCGAATCAGCGTGGCGCAGTGGGGCTTTGAAGCAGGTTCAGATTGCTGGCTGGTCAGTTAGGATTTGGGGCTCCCGACAGGCTTGCGCCTCCACAGACAGGAGCCTGTTCGTCCTTGTTCACACTGGGACGTGTTAGTACAGGAACGGCGTATGGTTTTATTGTGCCCCAGAAGTACAGCTCACACACGGAAAATCTAATCCTTTAATGTAAAAAATACCCTGATCTATTCTCTGTGGAGTCTGGAGGTGGGGGGAAACCCACCCCAAACCCCCAAATTATCATTGAGTTCATGAGAAACCATTTTAATGTCACAACCATACACTAAGCAAATTAAATAGTTGTTTGGTTATAGTCCTACTGTTAGCTTATTTAAAAGCTGCAGCTGTTTTTGTCAGGCTTGGTATATTAATTTTGCCACCATTTAGATGCTCTGGCATAAGGTAGCGGAGAAATGGCAGGTTAGTGTAGCTTAGAGCCTCGATGGTTAAAATCAAGTTAACCTTGTATTTACTGCAGGAGGTGGTATTTTCAACCCTAAGCTAGACTGCAAAATGTAGCCCAGGCAATGACAATAAAAGTGTTTTACCAGCTAGAGGTGCTACTAAAGCTCATCTTAACCCAATGCTCGGCAAGGAAAGCTTTGCATAACGCTTCAGCCAGCTCTGAGTTTTCCACGCATGATTTGCTGTATTGTTGTGCTTTCATAAAAACCCTTTTGCAGCACGTCCAGAACGTGGTCAGCAAATCTGGGGTTATTTGTGCAGGACGAGGGAGGGAATTGCCACACCTGGAAACTCTGGCAGCTCCCTGCAGAGTAGCAGGGAAGTTCAAGCTTCAGGACACCTTTGCTGGACGAACATTGCACCCAAACTCAGGTTTTGTTGGTCACGGTCATAGGATAATTTAATGACTCTTCAACTCTCCATCAGTACGTGCCTTTTGCAGGGTTGTGTGCGTGTGTAGGGATGTATGCAAGAGGGGTGAACTTTCTGGCCAGCCTGGTGAGGCACCATCTCTTGCCTGAACTCCAGCGTCTTCATTCTGCAAGGGATTAAGCCACTTGTCTTCCTGAGGTGGGTTTGCTGGAGTGGGTACTGCTTTGTCATCTGCCCAGAACGTGGGTGTTCTGGTCCTGTGGGGTGGGAAGAGCAGGAGCCCACAGCTCCTGAACTCTGTTTTGTCTCTGAAAAAAAATATTTAGCTGTCACCTCCTTTCTTACCCACGAGGAAATGGTTATTAAACGGAGGAGGTGGGATGAATTATTAACAACTTGTTCCTCTTAAAAGCTGAAAGCAGCACTTAAATCTTAAGCACTTGAATACAGAGCTGTTTTCTTAGATGAAAGGTAACTGGCAGGAAAGTTTGCTTTACTGCAAGACCCAACTTGCTATTTTTCTTTATTCTTCCCTCACCTTGTTTAGTTTATTAATTCACACTGATCAACTATAGGTTTCACTGGATTTGCTTAGTTCTGACTGTTCACAAAGTGTTATTTTCAAAAATGATAATTCTCACCGAGTCTCTACCAAAGGAAAGGTTGTTTTGTGCTTTTGCTTTTATCTAAAAGCAGGTGATGGAGGGAAGAGTCTTTGAATGCAAGATGGTATTTACATTAAACTTTGACTTCTTAGGGAAGGAGGAGATGGCATGGTATGAGCAGACATTTAAAGGCTCCCTTGAATTGTTAATCAGTAATCTGTTCCCATTGCTTCTGGCTCTTCTAAAAATAACAGTACCGTGAAATGAATGGAAAGTGATAAATATTTCATGGAAAGTTGATCACAGATTGAGGCATTTCTTGGTGAAAAAATTCTGTGATGTGATCTTTCGGTGACTGTGCCGTGTCTTGTTTGTGGTGTGTGTTTCCACTCTGGATGTTTTTACCTGTGTCTGCAACCCTGGAGAGCTAATCCAGATGAAATCTTTGTTGTGTTGTTATTTTATCTTATTTGTAATTCCCTCACCTTTTCAAACTATCGCTTGTCCTGTGGCTGGGGTGGTCCAACACACCCTGTACTCCACTCCTCTTTTCCATCAGCTTCTCCTGATGCCTGCTAGATGGATGTGTTAGCTGGAGGATGAGGGTGGAGGCGTTGCGGAGGACTGGTTTGTTAGCAGCATGTTTGCTTTGGTCCGCGTTCCCTTTTCGTTGGTGTGCTCTGTGCTACGGAGCTCCCCAGAGTGCTTTATGCCAAACTTAACTCCGGGTAGTTTATTGCTGAAGGGGAAATAGATGCTACAGGTCTGTTCTGAGCAGCCACCTGCGTTCCTAGGATTTTAGGAATTCCTCGCCTGACACGAGATACATTTATAAAGATGCTTGAGGCTCTTCCACAGTGTGTATTGATTTTCAGGGCTATATTTGACTCTGCTTTGTCTTTGGGCGGTGGAGGGAATATCAGGTGAATGGCTTGTGCAGTGACGCCTAAAATAATGTAACAGTCTCCAGATGCTGACCTGGAGAATTGCTGTCGGTTGATTAAACAGACCTTTCCTCTCCCTTTTTGTCTCTTCCCCTCTCCTTGCCCCAGAAAGCCTGCTCCAAACCCCAAAACGATTTAGTCTGAGACATGATTCACCAAGTATACAAACAGAAATTGTAACCAAGCTACTTCAAGCTGAAAAGCCCTAGCAACACTGACGCGCTGAGTTAATGCAAGACTGCTGCCGACGTGTAATGGTTTAACTTTGTTCTGAATTCTTAAGTCCTGAAAGATGGGATGTTGCCTTCAACATACAGGGTCTTTTGAAAGCTGGATTGCAGCGTGAGCTCTTCAGCTTTGCCGGCATGGTTTCCTTCTGCGTGCCCATGCTTTGCTAAAGCACAGACTCTCCAGACTTCTCAAAGAGGGCTGTGCAGGGATGTCCTCCTCGATCGCCGCCTTGTTCGTCCTGCCACCGAGCAACTGTGAAATCAGCATTTCTGTGCCTCAGATGCCGTAGTAAGTTCATTCACACTAAAGCCATCTATTTACCGGTATGGGTTGGTGCTGGCTTGGCACTTGCCCCTTGAATGCCTTGATCTGAGATCTACCTTAAGCTGGTGTGTCCTTTAACTTGAAACTCGTGCTTATGATTACATATCTGCTCCCTTTGGCTTAACTATTATCATGTGATTTAAACCACTCAGTCGTTACTACTTTTCCATCTGTTTTTCATTCAAGAAATTGTGTCATATCAGATGATTCATTCATATCTGATTAGAGATTTCATTAAAAGCTAGTCTTAAGTTTTTATGATCTAATAAAAGGTTTTGGAATCATTGATTTGGAACTGTAATTGTAATATACAGAGTAAATGTACTGCACATTTTAATGATACTTTGCTAGCTATTTTTTTAGCTGTTACAGTTCTTGCTAGTGAATTGTGTACAGTGGAATTCAAGGACTGCCTTTTTCCATTGGAGAGAGGAACTCTTCGTAGGCTGTTGTAGCAGTTCTCCAGGCTGCACTGAAGACCAAAGCATGGGTGAAATTTAGGTCAAAACTTGCCTTCATTAATCATGTGTAGTCCTGCTCATAGACAGTCATGCTGTCGTGGTACTAATGAAGGTCTTGAAGATTGTGAGTTGTCAGCGTATCATGTGCATTGGTTAAGTGATGTATGGAAGGCTTTTGTTTTCACTAATGACAGTGATCTCCCACTTGGATGCAGATTGTTTCTCAGGTTAAGTACATGAATACATTTTTTTTTTTTTTCAATTTCTTCTAAAAATAGATCAAGCTGTTACAATAAGGTATTTAAGAATAATATTGATGGGAGGACTAGCTTTATCCTCTCTTTTTTTGCTATTCTGAAGCTGTCTTAAGCTCTTAAATATTTTTTCAGTTATATATAGTAAGAGCTTAATTTTGTGCTTTAAATTTGTTGGGAAATTGTTTTATTAGAAAAATATCAGACCAAGTTATTTTCTGCTGTACTTTTCTTGATGTTTGATGCCTGTGTAATGTATTAGAAAAGGAATATATACTGCAAAATTGGTCAAAGCAAACCTATCTGCTTGATAACGTCCCGGTAAAGGAAGGAGATCCATGTTCTGATTGAATGATTTCCATTAAGTTTTGCTGGGTAGACTGGATTCCTCCAGTCAGGGAAAGAAAACTCTGTCATGAATGAAACTAGCAGGTTTGGTTTGTTGATACATTTTGGGGGAGGACGGGGAATGGACAGATTCAGAGTTCTGAGGGGGCTATTTTCAAGTTCATTTTGCACTTGAAAAATAATTGCACCTCATCACTATCGTCCGTGGTGAGCCAGATCCTGTCGTAAATGTTGCCAGAAGCTTTCACTGAAATCTTTTAGTGGAGGATTCACTTAAATTGACTGTTTTGACTGCGTTAAGGTAACTGGGCACTGGGTTAAGGTCAGTGGTGGCACTTTTGTGTGACCGTTGGAGCCGTGATGCGGCTTCGTGGCAAGTGTGTCACCAGGGTCCCGAGATGGTCGCTGCAGGAGGAGTCAACTGAACAGAGCAGGGAACTAACGATGGTGCAGCTAATTGGTCGTGAAGGTAAATGAACATTGTTGAGAGAAACTGGATGATCTGCGCCTGACACAAGCTTCTTATCTGGGGTGGGCAAATGACATACAGAAGTCTTTCCTCGCACATCTGGCTGGAGGTGAGGGCTGGTCTCCAGATGTGCATGGTCACAGGGATGGAGAGAGGTTTCCAGCTGATGCACAGGTGTTTAGGAGGTAGATCAGCATGGTTTTCACCAGTAAAGATGCATTTGCAGCTGTGGCCCCATAAGCTGCAGCATGCAAGGATTCTCTGCAGTCATCTAGGGTTTTGTGTTGCCTTGTGCTAAAAGGTCAGTTCAGAATTGCAGACAAGCACACATGCCCCTCCACAGGAAGAATAAATACGCAGGTGGTTGCAAATGCAAGCCTAGCCCTTGCAAACCCCACTTTGGAAATGGGTGGGTTTGGTGAGGTTCCCTTGTGTAACAGCAACCTCGAGGCTTGGCCCCTAATCTCTGCGTCGCAGCTGGGCCTGTTTGAACGGCGCTTTGCGGTGTGTATGTTGGAAAATGCATCCAGGTCTTTTTTTCTGAAGGAACGTGACAGTTCCTCACCTGACTTGAAGATACCTGTGATTCATCCCAGCAGCTCATTGCTCTGGAATGCAGAGGCTCTGTGTCTGCTGCCAACTTACTCTCTGACCTTTGACAGATTGGTTGGCTTTTCTTCTCTGCCTTCCTCTAAAATCAGGTAATAACTGTTTGCCCATCCTTGTGGTGGTGTGTGGTCATGGTCACCTGCACAATACCTGCAACAGATAGTAGGAGATTGAAATGAATTTGGTAAAAATCAGTCCCTAGTCGTGTCCAGGTGATAGCCTGATGCTTTGATGACCCAAGGTAGAGGAATTGTTAGCAGATGTCAGTCAGCTTTCCATCCATGAGAACTCAGTGTCCTGATTAGGAGCGTGAAGCTTAAATTGTTGGTTGTCTGAGAAAATAAGTTACTGCTTTTTAAGCCTCATATTGGAAATCAGGGTTTCTGTGTAATGGCGTTTCCCCTTTTTTTTGCAGGCTTTTGCTTTAATACAATACAGAATCTGGTAGACATATATTGACTAATTCCTTGCACAGTGGTATTTGTACGCACCTATGGAATGAGTTCCTATCAAGCAAATAATATTGTGAGAGTGAATGAGTTGGATGGAAGACAAAAAAATTTACAGGCACTAACCCAGCTTCTGAAATGTTAGAAATACCAGAAACCAGGAGAATAAGAACGGAAAAAAACCACCCACTTAGATGGGAATGAAAGCTGCAATAGAGTTTGGACGATGTGTAGGATATCCTCAACACAAAATCAGCAGCGTGGAAGTTTTCAGTGGGGGTTGAAATGGTGGAGGTGAAGGAGAAGTGGCAGTGGTTTCCTGCATTTCAGTGTGCTGTTTTGTTGGTGGGGTTTTTTTTCGGGTGGTTTGTTTGGGTTTTTTTTCTTCCCCATTTTAATACAGGTTGTCTGAATTCTTTGTTCTTGTACTTTCTTTGAACTTGGAAGGTTTTGGCCAGACTTCTCCTGATAGTCACTATCTTTAATTGAAACAACTGTAACCTTGTGGCCATTCACATGGAGACCCTTGGGAAACCTGAGAAAAATATTGTGCTCATTCCTTATTCTGGCAACTCAGTAAGAGGCTAAAGCTTTGCATCTCATGCCTGATTAATCCTAACTAAACACAGCTGGTGCCATCCGAATTTTATTCTAGTGCCCCGGGTCAACCATCAGTAGCTAGCATTTATTTTTGTTGAGTTTCCGATAAGCTGCCCTATTTATAGCTTGCCGCAAGGCGAATGCGGCGTTACTTGGGTTGAGATAAGGCTCGGGGATGGAGAAGCGTTATCTTGCCAGCACGAGGTGTCAGCAAGGCAGGGTCCGGGCTTGCTCCCTCATTACAAAACGCAGTGTAGCGCCTGCAAGTTGTGCAGCTTCCTCGTGCGAGGGGAAAGGCACGTGCACATGTTGCCTTTGGGGAAGGGGAGGTGGGTAGGGGGATCTGTGTGCTGTGCTGCCTCAGCACTGAAGGGGACCTTCGATGTTCCAGATAAGGGAACATCTGGATCATACGGGTGCTACGGGGTGCATCGGGGAGTGGTGTGCAGCAACACTTGACCAGAGAGGACTCTGCTGTGACTGAGCAGCTCTGGGTCAGTGTGCTCCAGCCTGGACAGGAGCCGTGCACAGGCTTCTCCTGGCCACTGCTGAGGGCTCACACCCCATTGAGAGGTGGCTCCACAGCAAAGGGCTGCTGACCCCAGACCATGACTTGTCCCAGCATAAGCCCCACCTGGAGCTGCTCGTGTTCCATCTGTTCTGCTGCACCCTGTGCTGGTTCCCCACCACGTGAGTTCACAGACCTGATGTTCTGCTGCAAGCGTGGATGTGTGTGTTTGTGGTGGTCTCTGTGGCTCGCAGCAGCAACACTTGGTCACCTCCTCTCGTGCAGGCGATGTCTGTTTGATCCCCAGCGCTTGGTCTTGGCCATCAGGTATTAGGGGAGTGGATGTCCCTCATGCATGCTACTCATGCAGTTGAGGCTTTTCAAGGTAAAATGTAAAAGCCAAGTGTCATGAGTCCTATCTGCTTGACCATCCTTTGCTCTCTGTATTGCTGATAACTATTTATAATACAGAGCCGCCTTTTTTTTTTGTGTGTGTGTGTGCAGTTGCGAAGAAAACATCTCTTAATACTCATGGTTGTGAATGATGTTCACTTTTGACCTTGCTAAGCCATGACACCTGAAAGTGAAGGCACTGTGTTTTATTCCATTTTGTGTGCTATTGTCATAGTTCTTAAAGCTTGTAATTTTTAAAGTGATGGTTTTCTTGCCCTTCTTAGGAATACAGAGAAGAGTGAATTGTAATAGAAACCCTCAGAAATTTAGATGCAAAATTATTAGCACAGGTATCATTATGTCCCTTTTTTAATGTGTAGGATGTCTTACAGGTAGGAAAGAGGATGAGGGCAGAGCAGAGCCCTTTCAAATACCATGCTGATATTGTAGGGCTTGCAGGATGGGGGAGTGTGGAAGAAGGATGCTGCTTTAGTTTTGTTCCAAGCAGAGATCTCCTTTTAGGAGGAGACAGTATATTGTCATCGCATAACACAACTTTGTCTTACCAGGTCTGCTATCACAGCAAACAAATTACTGCTTCTGCTAACCTCTAAGTGGCAGGCAGAGCCGAAGCCATTTGCCCGGAGAGCGTTGGGACTCCAGTGCCTGGGATACAGATCTGGCCCGGCAGCAGGTGGGGTCAGATTCCTCCATTTCTGAAATCGTTCTCTGATGAGCACTGGGTTTTTCTCTTTGTTTTCTGTTAGTGAAAGGTAGTGATTTGAGGTCTCAGGATAAGCAATAGGTTTGTGAAGGTGTTTGCGATGCGCTGGGAAGGAAGAGCGAGCAAAATTAATTCTTGCTTTTCCAACAGTAAGCCAGGGAGCTGGCGTGCTTTTCATTTAAATTGCAAGTTTCTTAAGATGGCATTAGACCTGCCCCATCTGTCTCAGCCCAGGTTAGATGATGAGGGATTTTGCTTAACTGAGCAGTAAAGTTCTGCTGATAAAACCCAGCTCAGAGCATGACAGTAATTCCCTTCACGTAATATGCTGTAGCACTTGTAAACATGTTACCCTGTCAAATGCAGTATGCCTTGATCCTGGGGTCCAGGAGCATGTTGATCTGATACCTCCAAATATTCAAAACAAAGCATGATTAACGAGTGGCAGATATCTAAAAGCATCAGTGAAGCATCCCCTTCTCAGTGGGACCGTGTGTGCTTGTGTACCTGCACTGAAACACAGAGAGGCTGGAAGCGCCTCATACCTCTGAAAATGCAAGGGAAAAAAAGCTACTTCAGGTGTCCTGCCCTTGATTACACAAACGTGATTAAAATATTTATTTGAGCAGACTTTATGACTGTGTGTTTGAGTGAGAGGTATCATTATAGATGCTGAGCGGGACTGGCCACGCTGGGTGGTGGCAGCCATAGGTCATTCCCAGGTGGGAGCAGAGGTGCAGAGCTGGGGAGAAACACTGGGCTCTGTCCCTGAAACTCAAACAGATCATGGTGTTCAGGATTCCATTCCACTGGAAATGTGGGTGTGAGGGCATTTAACCTCACAAACCATGCTTTGGATTTTAAGGCCAGCTCAGATGTTTCAGAGAGAATGGCTCCTCCTCTGCCTTTCCTGCCTTTGATAGTCTTAGAGAGTCTCAAAAGCAGCCAGGTTTTCCTGGTGGCAAACATGTTGTGCTGGCAAACTGCAAGTGGAGCGTTAGCAAAAGAAATACCCCCAAACCCACATTTATATAGATAGGAAAAATAACATTCATTTGTGTGTAAATCCCAGTTTCAAGGACTTATCCTGTCTAGATAAAATGTAGCCCTGTGTCCTCCATTCTTGGCTCTGTTTTCAGGCTCAGGAGTTAAGAGCCCGTGGGAACTAGGGGGTTATAAGATAACGCAGTGAAGAAAGCAGGAGGAAATACTGGTGGGGAAGAGGATGAGTCAGGACAGGGTCCAGGGTATCTTGGTCCAAACACAGACTGAGGGAAGCTGGGGAATCATCTGTCTTGTATGGAGTGGGCAGTACACAGTGAAGATGACTTTCCACCTTGGCCCAAGCTACTGGAGCGGCAGAGCCCCAAAACTGGTTCCAGGTGATATTAAAGAATAAAATGGGGCTGGGTTTGATATGCCTAAACTTTAATGGTGTGTGAATTAACATAACCAACCCTTCATGACAGGGCCTTTACACGCAGTCCTTGGGAGCAGTCAGCATCGTGTAAGAAAAAACCCACCTCATTGCTGGATGCTTATTAGATGTGTCTTGTGCTCGATACCCATAAGTGGTGGGGGAAAAGGACTTTTGCTTGAAGCTGTTCTGTTGTGACCTGCTGTTCTGTTGAATTACCTGTACTCTCACTAGCAATGTGTTTTTTCCTGAAGAGTGCTGTGGAGAGCAGCAGGTGGCTTCCCCCATAGTTGTGTACCTTAAAGCCTGGTGACCACTCCGTCACTGTGGCTTGCCAGGACATCTGGTAGTGACCTTTACTTCCTGGTGTACCTATGTTGCCTTGGAAATTTTTAATTATTTAAGGGTGTAGTCATTACATGCCTGGTAACAGCAGTTATGTATTTAGGTTGGATGGGAAGTGTTCACTTCCACTGCTTGCACTTTTTTTTTTTTTTTTTTTTTGGTGTGGCATAAAGTGTGGACTGTGACTGCCAGCAGCATTGTTGAGGGTGCTGTGGGTGGGGGAAAAAAAGTCTGTGGCGAGAAGAGTTCATTTCCCAAGTTATTCCTTCCTTATACTTCTTCTGATGAGTTGTGTGTACTCCAGGGCACTCTGTGCGAGCAAATCAGCCCTCTGTGACTGGGGTTAGTCTCCACAGCGTGGTGGTAACACATAAGCCCTATTTGGGGGATACACGTCTCTTATGATTGTTTTTGGCTAGCGGAAAAGCTTGTTGGTAGCAGGATTGAAGTTGTTGCACTCATTGCCCAGGTAAAGAGAAAGAGGATGGGGAAACTTCCCAAATCTGCTGGGATTTGGGAAGAAGTTTCATTTTGGGTTGGGTTGGAGGCAACCTGGCTGTCAGTGGTCACCTCTCCTGACTCTGCTTCTCGTGACCCAGCTGCTGCTGCTGCTCTGGTCAGCATCATCCTCCCTCTGGATGGCCACTGAGGGTGGGGGACAAGAGCCCATGGGAGGGAGTTCCACTGGGTCCCTCTGAAATAGAAATGCAGTGGTCTAGCTTTAACCTTTTGCTGGGAACACCCCGCAGGGAATACTGCCACTTGTAATGTCTTTTGCATTTACCAATCCGAACTGTGTGAGAGCATCTTATCAAACAACTAACTGACAATGCTAGTATGCAACATATTTTAATAGATGAGTGTTTTGGTGGCAGTCAACGCCATACCATCTTTCTCCTCCCGGTTCAGAGTTGTTTGACAGAGAACTTGTTTACCTAAGAAAGCAAAGCAACTTTACAGAAAGTTAATAGCGCCTTAACCAATACTTTTCCAAGGTTAATGTGAGCTGTCTGGGGGCAGGGTATGTTTCAAATGTGCAACCAGTGCATCGTCAGCTGTTACGTTGGTGGTAGCAGTAATAAAAACCTTCTGTATCATTAGCACACTGTAAATCATGTTAAACACGCAGAAGGATATCTCAAACATTTGGGGAAAAACCTAGGAGGTGCTTTGGTTAATGAGAAAAGCATGGTTTGTGGCTGCTCTGATCTACCACGACTTGCTCCTCACAACCCACTTCAGATGGGTAGAGCTCTGGGGGTTCATCAGTATTCAACGACTACTGACCTTCAGAGGTGATGCTCCCAAAATTCCTTGCAATGGGCAGAGCACTCGGAACGGCTCAAATTTGCCTGGCTACTAGTCAAGCTAATGGTGCTAAAAATAAGTAAATAGATTAAAAAATTCCTTTTGGGACCTTGAGGGCCCACCATGCTGATTTGTGAGGCATCATTACAGCCTGGCACAGGCTGCAGCACAAGGGTGTTAGTGTGTTCTGTGGGTGTGCGAAGAGAACTTTTTCCTTATCTTTTTTTTTTTTTTTTTTTTTTTTTTTTTAAGGGAAGAGAGGATGTAGTCACAGTGAAAAATTAGTAATAAAAAAAACCCAAACAAAACCAAACCAGTAATAACATAATCCTTAAAATTGCAAAGAATGAAATTCTCTAGAATTTCCTTTCTAGAATGACAGCATAGGGAAAGGTTCAACTTCTGCTTAGACTATTGCTTTACATTTGCCTTGAGACATGATATGGCAATGTCCAGACGCTGATAAGAGCTGGAAATAACATAGCAGGAAAGACATTGGCTATGTTGACACAAATACCAAGTATCCTGAATAAGCATCCAAGAAATTTCATCTTGTTTTATGTGATGCCAAATATGTACGGTATCTGTAATGAGCTTTCTCTTATTCTGAGGCAGAGCGAGAGCCATGGGGTCATTTCACCTCGTTCAGTGTAACGGGAACTGCCCGAAAATTGTCAGTTTATCTCGATTTGGGAACACATGGATTAATCCACTCTGCTTTTAACTCTTCACTCCTGAAGCCAGGTAGTGGGGACCCATCATTCAGTACAAAAAAGAAAAGAAGGTGATATTTACTGTCAAAATAAGAACAATACACAGAATTACTAAACCGAAAGAAAACACCCCACAAATTATCCTTTTGCATAGGGCAGATGTGTTCACAGTAATGACACAAATTATTTTTATATATATGTATTCTATTTTTTTTTTTCCTCCAGGGGAAGAAGGTTTGTATTTTGACCAGCAGTATTGAGGTTAGATCTTAGAAAAAGGTTTCTGCTGTCAGACTGTGTTCTGCGTGCCCAGAGCATCTTGGTGAGCATTGGCTTGGAGATCCACGACTCAGCTCAGCCTTTAATTATGGCATTGTGATTAGCACCTTCTACGATGCGTAAAATTTGCCGAGGTTGAGTTGTTTCTGGCTTTCTTTTTTACTCCTTGTGCTGTATCCTTTTCTTGTACCGTCTCTGCGCTTCTTTCTATAGCTTAGGGCTGCTTGGAAAGGGCCACAGAGCAGTACAGGGGTGACTGCAGACCCGCTGCCCAGTGACTCCTGCTCCCACGGATGGCAAGCAGGACTCTGAGATGTTTGCCTGTACTGATCAGCAGTTGAGAGACCATGGGCTTCCTTGAGGTTTGTCACCTTCTGCCTTTGCAGCTTTCTTCAGCCTGATGCTCTCACAGAGGGAGCAGAAAGGGGAGCTTGAACTGGGAGCCCAGTTTTGCTTGCTCACATGCCAGCGCTGGGCGCGAAGCTGACGTTGCCACCACCTCCACTCCTTTTATACATATCTTATATGGATAAGAGCCGTCTCAGCTCTGTTGCTTCCTTTCCATTCAAAGTGTTAGTCGGAGCCTTCAGACTCCATTACCAAGAGTCATCTTGGAGCATTGTTCCCACCTGACTTCTACCAAGGGCTCACTCAAAGAGCTGCTGCAGTTGTGGCTGCTTTGCACATGTGTGCTCCACCCCAGTATGACATCTTGTAGCTATTGCAAGAGCATCCTGGAACTCAGTTCACCTTCCTGTAGAACTTTCTGCACCGGTTTTCAAAATACGGTGTATAAGACAACCCTGCTCACTGAAGCCTCTTAGGTTCTTTGCAGCTGTCTGGGTACTGATGATCTGCTGTGCAAGCACTGTGTTGCCTCTGTGTGTTGTACTTGGATCTTGTTCTCCATCGGTGCCTTCGAGTTGCTGGCAACAGCCTTGAAAATCGTTTCAGGTAGGCATGGGCAGACAAAGCTGTTCCTCTGCCCCAATCTGAAGGGGAGGGTTTCAGGGGAACTTCTTTAAAGACACTGTTTCCCCCCCTTCCCTAAGCATTCGCTTACAGATGCCACTTGTACATTTTCAGGGTCAAAAATGTGGTTTACTCATATTCAAGGAAAAAAACCTATTTGTTGGATAGACTCAGTTTTCTCTTCACAAAAACCCAATTTCACCACAGATTGTGTTCTTTTGCACAGAGACGGGAACCTTGAAGTTTTGGTGCTGTTTGCTGCGTTGGAAAAGGCTTGCTGCAGTGCCATGCCAAGAGAGAAGCAGAAAATGCAGTTACTTGGCAACTTGAACCCCACAAAATTCCTGAAGCTTGTGAATACTCATACACTTCTGCCAAGCAATAGCTCTTTTACACTGTTTCTCCCAGACTTATCCATATAAACTTTTCCTTGTTGCTTCACACACCCCCCTTTTTTCTTTTCTTCCTTTTTTTTTTTTTTATTAAAAAAAAAAAAAAAAAGAAAAGAATTTGGGCTTCAGTGTAGAGATTTGGCTACGCGCTAATGTAGTCACCGATGCTGGTCAGGACAGGGTACAGGAGCTACGCCATAATTCTGCACAAGAGAAAAACCACTTTTGAGTGAGGTGCGTGAGGTGACAGATGAAAAAGAATTACACGCGATGTAAAAATCACCATAATATTAATGAAAATTCTAGTCCTTTTAAAGCTGCTTTAATCTGTTTTTTCAGACAGTCCTAGAGCATGTTAGATCCTGAGTTGGTGTGCAGTTTAAAATGTGCTTTATTCTTTATCCCAGAAGATAAGTTCTTGCATATGATGAAAATTTCAGCTTCTGAGTAGCCATTCTATAATGCACAGTATTACTTTACACCTTTGAATTATAATACTAACTGCTATTTTATATCTAAATACGACTTTACATCCAAGAGACTAAGCCGTGCATCAGTTGGTGGATATAGCTGTCTGTGAGTATTGAGGACGTTTCTAACTGCAACATAGATGATGATGGAGGTTAAAACCTTCTTAAGGGTGTGAGCTAGTTAACGGGTTCAACATAGTCTATAATATGGTTATGGTTGTGTGTTTCTGCCTCGTTACCTGCCACTGTTGATCCTGTTGAGCAAAGGAGAACTGTAATGTCATGAGTGTCATGTTATCTGCCTTCCTCGGGTAATGAGCATCTGGAAGAGTTACGGTCAGGAAGCTCTTTGCCTCCCACAAATGAGATAAACTGGGTTATTGTTAAAGAAAATTCAAGCAGCCAGGTGCCGTGTGAAGGCTGTGCCCAAGTGCAGCATTCCTGGTTTTCTGTACCTTCCCTTTTTCCTTTAGCTCTAAACAGATTTAGACTTCCTCGGTAAAGCAGTCTGGAAGTGCGAAGTATTTTAAATTGAAGTGAACTTTTTTGTTCTTTAAGCCATTGCAAACCAGATCTTAACACAAATGCTAATTTTAAGACATTCATTTTCACAAGCAGCAGATATTTAGTCTTACACGTGCCAGATGGGTTTGCTGCTGGCATCACTTGTGAGACTATGGTCAAAACAAGGACAAATCAGCTATAAAATTCCAAGACCTTAGTGAATAATTTTGTGTTTTTCTTCCCAAGGACCAGCTAGTTGTCATATTGCCTTGTTTTTGTCACTGTCAGTATGGCTGGAAAAGCTGCTTCGAGCATCTGAGATGGGCTCAGAATAAGAGGGAAAGTCTTGCAGTGAAGGAAGGATCTCTCCCACCACAGGTTTCGTTTTGTGTCATGCAATGGCATGTTGACTGCACAGGCATCCTGCTCTGGTGTGCACATTCTGATTACAAAATGACTTCAAGCAATAAAAATGTGCAACTGCTTATAGAAGCCCCACTTATACTAATGTAAAAGGTGCCTTTGGTTATTGTCTTAAAGATTTGGGACTAGCAGGCTAATATAACTAGAAGCAAATACAGGGAATAGATGTGTATGGTGGGAATCTTTTTTTTAAAAAAAGGTTTGTTTTGTGGTTGTTTTTTTTAAAAAAAACCACCACACCACACAACCACAACCCATTGTAGAGCATTGCCAAACTATTGTGTAGGTTTTGTCCAAGTCTACCTCTGTGTCCTCTCTGGAAGCAGAGGATGGTGCACGTCACCGCTCTTCTGCATTTCTGCCTATGTCAGTATGCAGAAGTGTTGAGTTTAGGGTAAGCAACATGGGTGTCCACTTTGATTTATAGCCCAGGACTAATATTTTCGGCATACCATGATGCTAAGCTTTTAAAAACTGTCTTTAGTGAAGTTTTGGGCACTATGAATGAAAAGATGATGCAGGCTGTTTCCTGTGAAAGGTTGAGGGTGTGCAAACCTTGAAAGTATTTTCTGGGAGAGAACGCTGAATTTGTGATTTTATTTTAACTTGGAGATAATCTGCCTGTGTCCCCACTTGTGGGGCTCTCCGGGAATGGGTATGGCCATGGTTGCATGCAGGTCGCTACCTGCTGCAGGAGGTGGTGGTGGTGGACAGGCATCTCCCCAGGGTGCTCTCTGTTGAGCATCGGCTGTCCCCAACGCTGGCGCTGACCTTCAGGCTGTCCCACACCAGCCTTACCAGGGGAGCAGGTAATCATACCCTGACCCAGTGCAGGGCTGAGGGGACTCGGGGACAGACACCACTAAATGCTTTGTACCGCTCTCGTACTTTGATGATACTTTTTTCCATTAGCCATGAGTATTTACATCGGGATGACACAAAATCAAGCTGCTGCTGGTTATGACATCTTCACAATTGTGTATGACACTAGGGATTTCAGAAACAACACTTTTCTTAAGCATAAATCAAGGCAGATGGTAAAACCAAGTGACCTAAAAAATATAACAAGTTTGCTCACCAGAAATGTACAGTGCAAACAAATGTACTGTCACCTAAAAATACCGAGATGGCATTTCTGACAAAGTGATGATTATACAAGCAAGTCAAAGTTTGGGTAAGGCCAAGAACGAATTTTGCGTCCTCTAAATACACACTGGTGATCAAACTGACTGTAAGGTATTTCAGCCGAATGGTTCTTCCTCCCGGTAACTGTGTTTGCTCGGGTTTATCTAGTTCTGTTTTGTCTGTAAATGACGTTATTCCTGCAGACCACCTAAAATAGCCTCTGCCAGTCTGAAGACCTCCGTGTCTTGTGGAAAACAGCACTGGTTTGTACTCTTTATATTACCCTTCCTTGAAAATGGGGCTCAACAACTTAAGTAACGTGCTACTCTTGTAGCACATTCTGCAAATAGTGGGCTTTTTAAATAGTCCTTTCACGTGTACATCCTTATGTGCTCAGATGTAAGTTAGTTTTGTAGCCTCCCCTTGCAGAACCGCATCCGTCGCTCTGGTCATCCCAGTAACCCAGCTCCTCCGTGCTGGTGGGGAGGGACTGTGCTTAACCCAGATTGCTTCTGCATCCTGCTTAAATCCGGTTGTTTGGCCAGTTATCCCAGCACCAAGGGGGCACGTGTGGTGGGAGCTTCTCAACCCAGCCAGCCACTGAAGACACAAGGGAACAACAGCTCATGCAGCTTCATCCCTCCCCCATTTTCAAGTGTCACTTCTGGACCCCGGAGCACCTCGTGCACAACCTGTGAAGTCTTTAATAAATCTCCCAGGCTCTTCGCAGGGCTGGGGATCAGTAGAGAGGATCTGGAGCTGTCTCATGGTACCCACCAAAGCTGGGCTCTGCAGTTAGAGCCCGCTACCTTGAACAAAGCAAACTTGAGGCAAATCGGCTGTGAAGTGGAAACATGCAAATTAAAGCCAGCTATATCACGGGAGGATTAGGCTGTAGTGATTTAAGACAGCTTTATTTCAGTATGGAAACACTGACGCAGGATTAAACGTACTTTTAAGTTCTGCTTGTTGTCTTCATAGTTGGGGCAGTCTGACGCACAGGCATGCACAGAAATCAGGCTTTTTCTAGACCTTTCTGTATACAAAAAAATGGTAACAATGGCATTTTGGAAAAGCTAAGTGCTGTTCTTTGGGTTGGCTCCTTTGGCTGATCAGCTGGGAGAGCAGAGGGGCTTTCATAGGCTTTGCGCCCTGTGGGGCACAAGAGCTTTGTGTGGCCTCCAGATGTGGGCTTCTGGCACATCAGGAGACACATGGTCTGGGATTTTCTGGCAACTATACACAAGGGGTCTCTCACAAAATGCCATTAGATCACCTCACCTGGCTTCCTCCCGTGTTTGAAGTTAAACGCCACCCAGAAACATTTAGGTTAGTACCTTGTTTGCCAAAAGGCTGTTGTCTGGCAAGGCAGAGTTGTGAACTGAGAGGGGGAAGATCCACCACTCCTCTTGGTAGTAGTTATGGCCTTTAAGCATCTTGGCAATTAACTTGGCCTCAGTTAAGCTTGCTTCTCACAGCTGAAGGAGAGGCCTTTTACTGCAGCCTTGAAGCTTGTGAGCACCTGACATTTCTGTTTTAGCTGGTGTTCACATCTTGTAACCCGGTGGCTTTGCAGTTTTGGTGGCCTCACCCAGCTGCCGTTCTTCATGGCAGTGTCTTCCCTGCTGTCTTACAGCCACGGTGGTCTTTTCTCTGCAGTCTTCCAGTTCTTCAACAGAGATCTTAGAAACCAGTTACTGGAACCATAAGCTTTTATCAGTGCTATTTAGAAGTAAAATTCCCTTTATGCTCTCTCTCTATTTTTAGGATTTATGAACAAGAATTGCTTTTTTCAGACGATGATGCTCTAAAGAGAGCTAAGCAGTTAGTTTTCACACATGCTGTTTTGTTTTATGAGTATTTCAAATGGTCTGGCTTTCCTTGCAAGGTTGACTTCTTTCTGTAATCTTTTGGGTACACATTTTATTGGATGAATTCTGTGCTGTATAAGAAAAAACCTCACACCTTAAGACCAGAATTTCTTTAAATGACTTAGCACATTGAGATAACAAGACATTAAGGAGAAGTAATTTTATAAAATATTTACTGTAAATGAGAGAAGTTTCTGACTTAGTGTTTCTAGTAATTTGATGTGTTCTAGAAACAAAAACTGATGTTGGTGGCTTTAAACCAGAATGGCACTACAAAGGCAATAGGTACAACTTAATGTTGTACAAAAGAAAAATTAAAAAAGTGATTGTATGCAAATGGTTTTCTAACATTTCATGGAAAACATTTGTTAAGAATGGGCTCATAGACTTGAGGGATGAATCTGTAGAATACACAGTGCATTGTTAAAGTGGCCTAAAAATAAAATGCTATTCATGTAAAATGTGATTTGCTTGATGAAGAAGAAGGGATTAATTCTGTATTGGTATGAAAGAAGAATTTTATCAAAAGAAGGTTTTGGTAGTGATTATCTGTTTAGATTTGGATACCTTCTTTGAAACATTTTTTTGTGTAGGAATATTGAAGCGAATGCAAGAACTGAATGTCCCATTTTCATCATGTTTTAGTTATTGCAGAGTGCTATAAAAAGAGATACAGAGTCTGAAGACAGACCCTAAGGAGCCATATCATGCCTGTGGTCCTTTGTGCATTCCCTAATCTGAAGAGAGATGGCAGTCTGTTAACTTCCCAGATGCGTTGCTGTTCGGTCTTCACCAATGAAGGTGCTGAGTTGAGAGTGCATGCAGAAGACCGCTGCCTTCTCCATTTCTCAGACCCAAAGGTGGGCATTTGGGTGCTGTCATGCCGACATAATACTCTGGCAAGGCACAACTCCCACCACTGATGGTTTTGTTTGAAGCAATGGGAAAAGTAATCTAGAAAATGGCTGGCAGCTTGTAAAATCCCTGCTGCTGATTTGGGATTTACCCAGGGTGTGCTTAGTGCTGATCACAGCAGGGACTGAGATTGTGGGGAAAGACTTGACATATCCGAAGTCACTGTGTCGCACTGGTTTTCCTCACCCAGTCCTGCTTTTGTGCCCTTTGCCTCCTGCTTCAGGCTGGTGCCTTCTCTGCTTGTACCCAGCCTTTGCTCCTCTGCCACTCCGGTTTCTCTTTTTTCAAATGGCTGGGGAATTTCATACTAATCCTTCTCCAGACCTTTAAAAAAAAAAAAGGGGGGATGTGAAGGGAGACATCAGTGCAAGTTCTGCCTCATGTCAGCCTTGTCCTCCTCCCTGAAGCCTTTTGTCTTCAGCTGAGAAGCATTTCAGGACTGTTGCCGGCTCCAGCCATACATTTCAGTGTCTAGCACAAATGTGGGAGCCCGCTGTGGGGCTTCTGGAAGCAACCCTAATGCAAAAATGACTGTCCACTGACATTCTTGGGTAGCCTCATTTCTTGGTAATAGCAAGGGGGTGCGTACTATTTCAAGGAAGTGATAGGTGAATAATTTCCATCTCTACCTGTCTCCAGTTACCACTGAATCAACTTCAGCCTCCTTAAACTTGCTTTTAAAACCCTTCCTTTTCAGCTTGCCTCCTGTAGCTGTTCCTCAGTTGCCTGTCTGGATGTCGTTTTTATCTCTTCCAGTTTTCTGAAAGCCTTTTGTCCGCATTTCTCTTCTGTAACGAAATGTCCTCTTAAGCCTCGGTCAGCTGAATCACTGAACCCTCTTCAGGTTCTGTCCAAAGTCTTTGTCTTTTTCAGATGCTCTAAGAAGTAAGTCATCGTTGCTTTATTTTCGATAAGGATACATATAGGATCTCCATCCTTAGATATTTTTAAGTCTCTCACCTTTGGGCTTTTCACAGCATCTTGCTTTTTGTGGAAGAACCAGGCTACAGTCAATCCCTAGGCAGAGAAGTTTGTTGCTTGAACATATCTGGAGCAGAGTTATAGCCTACCACATAAGTAAGTAGGCATCAGTTTCCCACTATTCAGAAACCCTGTAGTTAAGTCCAGGTTTCACAGTCGGAAGTAGGTGCCCAACAGAAACAAGCCATCTACTTGCTGCTCTTCTGATGTGGAGCTGAAACGTGAATGCAGCAAGGAGCCCACGAGCAGTGCCTGCCTCCCACACCAGGAGGTCCCTGTTCCCAGTCAAGTTCAGCTGTGGGTTCCCAAACTCACTGATGTCTGCCCTGTCCTTCGATCAACCTGACTTACACTAGGTACAACTCTTAAAATTTCATAAATTAGAGTATTTAATTCACTGAGACTGTGCCAGTCTGTATCGTTGGTTTTACCAATTTACTTTTGAAGTTCTTTAGCTGCACGCTGTGATTTGAGTGTTATTTTTGCTGGCAAACGCACTCCCCTATGGCCCTGTGGTCAGGCTGGGTGCTGCGCAGGAGCTCGCACCGGAATCCAGATCCCTGAGGAGCAAGATATTTTACTCTGCAGGTAGTAGCAGTCAGTAAAGGAGATGCTTTAGTATTCAAGGTTTGTTTTAAGGAAACAACTTACCAGGGGAACCTGATGGGCGAACCCTCCTGAACTTTCTTATATTCCACAGAAGAAAAACAACTCTTTGTGGAAGTGTTTTGACAGAGTCCAAGTTTAGCTACGATGATGTTTGTAATTAATTATTTCAAAACCATGGTAAAAACACCATTTTTGTATGAGCTACAATTAAATGGAGCTTGCTAAAGGACTGACTTGCATTTTTAAGCGACATAAATCAGAATTTCTTTATTCGTTGGAGCAGTGAGGGAAGACTTGTTCACCTCTTGCTTTGGTTGTAGTAGATGTAGTGTAGATGTAATATAACCCAAATTTTATACAGCTGTGAACGATCTGTCTCCAGCTAGGATGCTGCTCAGTTAGGTAGCTTCCAACAGCAGAGTCAACATAAAGATGACTTTCTAACTTCTGTACCCAGCTGATGCCAGTCTTTTACTTTATGCATGCTGCTGAAGCTCTTGAGAGTGATAGATACCACAGAGAAGGCGATGAAAGTACGATGGAAGCATGAGGGAAGTGGGAACTTGTGTGGGTGTTTGTCCTCGTTCATCCACCCTTGTTTGAAGAAGGGTGAGGGTGTGCTGTTTCTGTGCCGGTGCATCGGAGTGAGGGAACACGGGCTGTCCTCCTTGTCCATCTTCTCTACCAAGCCCTAGAGGGGCACGGGAGTGTCATGGTCATTGCTCTTCAATTGGGGTAGGGCATCTAATATATAATAAGGATGCAGGAGGGGAAAAAGTGGTTGTTTGCGGTTGTTTTAGGCAAAATTTTCTTGTGAGCCTTAGAAAGCATCCATTGTACGTTTAATTTTTCCTTATTTGTACACGGTGAGTGTTTGGCAGTGGTGTTCCTTACGCCAGCTGAAGGACAATCTTTGGGGGGGGGGGGGGGGGGGGGGAGATAGCCATCTTGCGCTCCACCATTTGGTTGATGTTGGGAAAGGTGGGAGAGGGCTATTTTAAATGCTTGACCTATGATTTATATAAGCAATGTTTAGCGACGTTCAAGTGTGGTTCTCAGTGGCAGGGACCTTTTAATTGCGACTGGTTGTGTAAAGAGTTGCATGCATTGGATGGGCAGGCAGCGGTGGCAGTCCTTTCACTGCCTTCTGAAATGCTGCGCAACAGGTCGTTTGTGAAGCTGCTTGACAGACACAGCGGGTGAGCAACCAACTTACATCCTTTAATCAAAAAAAAATTAGAATTTTAATTTTAGAAGCTTGTAGCAGCAAAATACAGTTGTCTTTTAAAAAAAAATGTATTCATTCAGAGAGATGTTTCTTGCTACCCTGTTTTTTACTTAAGAAGGCAAGTTTAGAGTGGGTTTAAAAAAATACTATGCCTTGTAAAAATATATAAATATAACTAAACCTGGATCTTAATCATTGTATTGTTGTGGTTCCGTTATATTAAAACTCATCTGTAGGTCACTCTGGCTCTCCACGTGTGTAAGAAGCAATGCCTGTCCAATACTGATAAAAGAAAATGATATTCCGGTCTTAAAAGGCTGGGGGTATTTTCAGCAGACTGAGTGCTGAGTTTTTGTTCCATATTTAAAAGGCCATGCTGATGTCAGTGGTTTGTGCATAAAAGCCAAGAAAAAGCTTGCTTTGAGTGAGAGTCGCCCCTGGTGTTGGGAAACCTTGTTGTGCACGGAGTACTGCTCGGCTGGGGGATGCAGGGAAAATCCATCGTCCTTTAGGATTTTGGTAATAGCAACAGAAAGACTTACTCTTTCTGTTAGCCCACGTTAACAGTAATGGGCTTCCTTAACAAAACGGTTTTCTAACTATTCTTAGTCCTTTATCAGCCTGCTATATTTAAAAATATATTCACTTTACCTAATGCATCTTGAAAAGTAAGGAAAGGAAAGGAAAAGGTGGGGTTTTTATTATAATCTTAACTCTGAGTGTTTCGTAGTGTTTGCATTAGGGAACTGAAAGGCAACACCTGTGTGTTTTGCAGAAATGAGAAGGTGCTTTGGTGTGATTTCTCTGTGCTGTTGTGGAATGTGAATACTTTGAGGTTGTCTGAATTTCTCTAGAAGACTACGTGTGTTTAACGTTATCTTAAAATAGTGATGGTTTGGGGTTTTTTCCCCCCCTGTACATCTTAATAATTTTGAATGGGTAACAAGTAACGTCCTGGGTCCTAATGCAGCCGAGGTACCTGAGTATATAGATTATTTGAAAGCAATAGCCCTGAGAGAGGGGCTACAGAAAGCTGTGGGCTACTTGCCTGTTTGAACACATGCTTCTCTTCTTGGACCAGGGTCTGGGTTTCTAACAAACTGCTGAAAACACTGCAGCCATTGAGCAATCCATGAGATTTTTTGAGAGCCGCTGAACGCTTTCCTTTTACAGTTTACTATTTAGGTGCTGGGTTTGCTGCTTTGACTTTTTTTTTTTCTTTTTTCTTTTTCATGATGGAGGAAATTGCATTGCACATTTTTGGGCTTATCCATACAGTTGGGGGTCCATTGACTGGTGACAGAAATGAGTTTACTAGCCTGTTCTTAACCATTTATTTGTTGTTTGAAATGAGCAGAATATGTCTTTTTAGTAAAATTACGGCATATACTATGAAACAGGTAATTTCTAAGAATTTTGTTTTGCCTTCTCTTTTGATCTTGGGGAGTTAACATAGCATGGCTTAATTTCAAAATAAATCGGGAAGTTAGATCTTGAGCTGTTTGTTAGAGCTCCCGTTCTGGTGGCGTCACCAGCTGCTGATCCCAGTGACTGCTGCTCCGCTGCGCAGCTTTCCTTGGTGGTGCCCAGACCTGCCTTCAGCAACGTTTGTGCTGCTGCTTTTTCTCCTTTGTAACGATAACGATTCCCTTCCCTCCATAACGATTTCCCTTCCCTCACCTCGCAAGCTGGTAGGACGCGGCAGGCGCGGGAGAGCAGGGGCTGGCCGTGGGTTCTCTGTGTGGTTTTGGCAGAGGACCAGCCTTCCTTCTCAGCAGCAGATAGGTGACTTTGATCTCCCAGCTCCTCTCGATGTCTTTAGGAAGCTGACAGCATTTCCTCATAGCCATAACTCCTTTTATCACACAACTCTTTCAAACGGCCTGGCTGTTCACCAGCTGGCACCGTCTCTACTTGCAAGCGAACCTTCGCTTCAGTTCTCATCACATCATCTTGCCCACTCTGCCCCGGGATCCCCTCTGTCTACGTGAATGGCACCACTGTGCTCTGACAGGAGTTATAATGGGAAAACAATTCTTCCTTGATCCACCCAAGCGAGGAGATGCGATGTCTGCTCTCATCCTGAAAGTTCACGGTTTTAACTCTTGGCTCTCCTGCTCTGTCACTAGTTTGTCTGCTCGCTTTTGTATTCTTGCCGATGTAGGGGCCACCACTTTGCAGGCTCCAGAGGGAACCCTGCAAGAACGTCCAGGTATTTGTATAACCCCACATTTGCTGTGTATCCCTCAAACTCACCCATGCCTATCTAGCTGGGTAGATTTTTTACTTTGTTTTCCTCCTGGGGAGTTTTTTATGTGCAATCTCAGGACAGGATGAGACTTGCAGGATCCTGCTCCATCTCCTCCACGTTGAATTCTCTTCTCTAAAGTATCACTTTCCCTTGAAGGAAGTTCATAGGGAGACTAGAGAGAAGCATATGAGAAACCCATGTAGATTTCTCCCTTCAGAAGTGTATCAGAGCTTCCTTCAACCTGCCTTTTTGTCTTGGGTATCTGGTAAGGTGAGGAGTTTTTTGTGCCCACAGTGAGACAGATGGATCAAAAAGGTTCAATTGCCAGATAATGCTTGAAACAAGGAGGCAGGTGAAATTATATTCCCTGGGATGCCTTTTAAGAAGGGATATATACTTTTTGTTTTGTTTTCTGGTGTTTATTTATTTAGATGCTTTTTCCTCTGGAAACTCATAGGGGTTTTGGTTGTCTACCTCCCAGCATGCAAGGAAAGGCTTACCACAATTGTATGAAGTTTAAAGTAAGTAGTAGTCCAAGCTGACTCTGTTGATGCCATGATCTTTAATTTCACTAAAAGCACTGGCATCATGCAAGATGCTCATTTGTTAAAGATGTTGTTGATTAAAACAAGACGATGGAGTAGGATAATGATTGAAAACGAGGTGGTGGAACATGAATGTCTCCCTTTGGAGCTTCTCTATCCTGCACAGGCTCATCTGTTGGATACGTCTGTGCAATCAAGGTTTTCTTCCTGGCTTTCTCAATATGTGCTGTGCCATGAACAATTCACATTCTCATGAAGGACTTGTGTGTTTGGTGCTGCCCTGTGTTATTTGTGAAGTGTTTGGCTTTGCTGCTGCAGCAGGAATCCTGCTGAAGGTGCTCAGGAGATCAGGGTGCTGCTGTGGCCCCCAGTCAAGAGTGCTGAAGTCATTTGCCATGCTTTAGATGGGACCGTCAGAAAAGCAGCTGGCTTGTAAGATCCACGTATTTAGCCAAGGAAGTTTACGTTTTTCCAAACTCTGATACACTGCTCTGAGGCTGTGAACAGGAATACGCTACAAAATACTGTTTTCTGTCTGATGTTGATGTAGTTTGGTGTTTTTTCCTTTTCTTCAAGGAAAGAGACATTTTTAAATGTTTTAAATCTAAGATGGAAAAAGTAGAATAACTGACTTGCTCTTCAAGTTTTGGTTTCTTATAATGAATAAAATTTGTATGTAGGTTTCCAATAAATGCTAATGAGATCTTTTCAGGGAAAGTATTAGGATCAAAAAATCTGGTTATAGAAATCCAGAATCACTGCGCCCTTATCGTGTCTTCAGGTCTCAGTAGTAATCAGCAAAAAGTTTCTTTGCAATGAATGAGTGAGTGACATTTAAAGCTCCATCTGTTGCCTACGGTGCAGTGCCTCACAGTGTGTTTCAATGGGTGATGCGATGATTAATTTTGGTTCCCATTCATGCCGCATGAAATATTCTCATAGCGGGGAATGACTCCAGCCCTTGCTGAACTGCAGCATGTGTGGTGCTTGTAGGAAACCTCAGCTGCTGTTTACTCCTAGCTTGTGTGCCGAGAAAGGATCCAGGCTGCGTTTGCATTCACCCACGCAGCTCTGTAGCAAGCTATGAAAAATACCGGCGACTGCGGTGTACTGACCTGCCTGCTTGTGAGGGACGGCTCCATCGCCAGCGCTGCTGCAGCTTGCTTTTCTTCACAGACTTGTGAACAGAGGACTGGCTTGTCCCTGTAAGTGAGGACTACCTTCTGATCTCCGAGTGAAATACTACGGGTCTGACTCCTGCACCTCGCTGTCCTTCAGGCTAGCTGCACTGTGATGCTTAAACTTGTTGCGTAATTTTAGCCCAAAATAAACACCCTTGGGATCCTGGTCCTTGCCTTTGGGAGAGTAGAGGTAAGAGTTAAGTAAAGAGGAGATAATGAAGTCCCCCCTGCTGCCCTGCAGCACCCCGCTTTTTCCAGCTCTGCACATCATCTTTTCTTTTGCCCTGGTATGGTACAGATTCGCGGGGGAGCGTGGCAGGACCATGTCTTCATCCTGTCCCCATACGATGCTTGTGATGTGCTGCAGAGGATGTTGGTGTCCTGGGTGCTGCCCTACCAAGACCTCCTGCTCCTGCTGCCTGTGCGGGATCCTGGGCAAGTTTTGGGGCTCCTCTAGCACAGCCTGGTGAAATCTTTTCTAGAGAATAAGCTGAATATACAGGGTAACATGGGTTGTTTTTCCCTTTGCCTATTAATTTCTGCTTATATTTAGGGCATGTAGCATGCTGTAGATTAAAACCGACTAAATGTCAGGCGTTCCGAGGCTGCTTTGCCATGTCTTCGCCCGCTTTGTTCCGCTTTACACACAAAATATGCTTCTTTTATCCTGGCACTGCAGTCAGATACTGCAGTAGCTTGTTTCTATTAATAGCTCTGATCTCACCATCGCTGTGTTTTGGTGAGTTTTGACATTTTCGGAAGTGGAAGCCCTGCTGGAAAAAGAGTGCCTTGGCTGCCCAGCCACGGTGCCGGCTGGCAGAGGGGATGCCAGCACCCCTGCCCGCTGCTGCCAGCACTGCACGGGCAGAGCAGGCAGATCGCGGTGGGGATGACGATGACTTGATTCATAATAATCTAGCAACTAGCTCAAATTAACGCAAGTCTTTCTTTCAGAATAAATCACCGCAAACGCTCCCTCGGCCGTGCTTGGAGCGAGCAGTTGCATCTTGCCTCCTTTCGAGGCTGATTTCAAGCAAAATGAAGGCGGTGGGTTTTAGAAACGGCGTTTCGAGGCTTTGAAGCCTGCCTGCACTGTGCTCCTGACATGCCGAAGTCATTGCTGCTGGCAACGACCTGGCATTTGAAGGCTTTGCAAAATATAGGATTAAAAAAAAAATAAAAAAATTAAAGCTGTTGCCAGACAGCAAGGGCAGCCCCCAGGAAATAAAGTTTGTGGAATGAACACATGATTTTTGCTTCTGCCCAGGGATGAAACGAGCTGAAAATCATGCTTAGAGGGGGAGATCTGTGCACACATTTGCTCGGTGTCCTGCAGTTTGTGCTGTGCTGGGATGGCACTGGTTCAGTGGGGCAGGATGGGGCTGTCTCCAGCGGCAGCAGCCGAGAGCTTGGGGTTGCTGAGCACAGGCTCTTGCTTTCAGATTTATTTTTTTGTGTGTACTCAAAGGCTGATGTGCCGCTATTGGCAGAATCTGTCTGGAGGGCAACGCTTGCACACCAGTAATTAGAAAGCGAACTCATTAGTTAGAAATAAAGCCCAAGCGCGGAGAGGGGGGAGAAGCTGAGTCAATGGTTTCTGGAAAGCGCTGGCCAGGGACGTTCAGCCACAGCCGTCCAGAGGAGCATCCCTTCCCTGGTGTGTGGCGATTTGGAAAGGCACCAGGGACTATGGAGTTACTGTAGGAGCCGAAATGCTCTTTTATCGGGTTTTTGTGCACTCTGCCTCCTAAGCTTGCTCTGTCACAGACACCTGGTGGTATGTCAGTACTTTATATACTACTGGGGCTGCCGGGAGGGTCCTGCTTTTCTTCCTCCAGCTTTGACCAGACACTCATCCCCAGGTTTTGCAGCAGATTTGAGGAGGGTGATGCGATTTCTCCCTTCAAGCCAAAGGGAATTGCCGAGTAAAGAGGAGCAGGGCGGCTGGGAAGGAGCTGTGCAAATTCAGTGGGACTCGCTCTGTGCCGGAGAGAGGGAGGTGTCAGGGAAAATGTTTCATGCACTCACCATTTGAAGGTGATGTATTTCAAATGTGAGAGGCAGTTTTCTGGGCTGCCTAAATTTAAACAAAAAACAAACCAGAAAAAGAAAAAAAAGATTCTTTCTGGAAAAAAGCATTTGATTTTTGAAAGAAGCTACTTTGAGAAATATTTCTAAAGTTCACCTTAAGTAAAGGTTACGCTGAAACAAGATCTGAATTTAAATCTTTGCTTCAAATATCCCATGTCTGTCTGGTACTGAAGTTTTGTTTTAACATCGTTTTAGTGTGTTTTCAGGACTCAGTCCTGCTACGTTTTCTTCCTTTAAGGACTTGCATGAAAATGCTATATCAGAGAAGGGGAAGTAAATCACTGTTAGTTTTATTTAACTATGTATGCAGATATTTAAGTAGTGTCACTTTCCCTTAATCCCTTCCAAAATGCTCAGTACTTGTGTGGAAGTTGTTTTTCATTTTAGAGCGTGGAAGATATTCAGCATATGACTTCTCTGATAATGTGTTTATCTGCAGCCTTTATGTGAAATGATTTTAATGTCAAACACTTTTTGGAGGAAATGCACCCTCGATTTCAGGTTTACAGCAGGTATGTTTAACAACTTAAATGTGTTTAAGATAACTTCCATTCAGCAGTGTTATGGGCAAGCTGCGAGATGCTGAATTTACAATCTCAACCACAAGGCCGCTCTGTGCCGGCAATCAATGGGGACTAGAATGATTTTAGGTCTTAATTAACATACAACATACAGGCAGTCTTTGATGCATAGCCATGTTTCATTTATTTTGGGAGGGAAAAACCAGCAGAGTGTTTCTAACTTGGTATAAAACTAAAAAAAACCCTAATCTGTGCATGCCTAGGTAAAAAAAAAAAAATATCCTCCTGTTTTCTCCTTCTGTTCCTACAGGGAGGGAAAAAGCAGGGAGAACATGAGATAGTTTATTATTCATAATCGCGATCTTGTCTTCTAATTCATGAGTTTGGCATTTCTCATTAGAAGTCTGAATATAGTCTTTGTGTTTTGCTAACGTCATGAATCTGATTGTATTAATATGTTCTCAAGGCAGAACCTATAAAAGCAATTTTCTAGTCTACCATAAAATATTCATAAGAATACAGGCTTTTTTGTTTTGATGATGTGTTCATTAAGCAGAGAAGGTTTTATTGTTTTCGGGAGGGCTCTGTAGGTCAGAAGCACATGCCGCTTCTGTGGGCAACTCATGGCATTTCAAATAGGGGTTTTTTTTGAGACTGAAATAGTAAGAGTCAGGGATGACGCAGCCTCCGCCGAGACTGAATGGGAATTGTGGTCGCGATCTCTGCAGCTGGCGCCCTGTGCCCGCACATTGGGTGTTTCAGGGGCATGAGTCCCGTTGGATGGGAAATGGGAGGTTCATCAAGTTTTCTCAGGACCGTTACCCACCACGGTGCAAGTTAAGGCTCTTACGAGGAGTCATTTATCACAAGCAGTAATGATCGCAGGTAGTGGTGTGTTCCTTCTGGCTGAAGTTGGATTTATTTTAACATGTTGTAAAGCTTTTACTTTCTGCTTTTAGAAAACACGGTGTTTGGATCATAAAAGGTGCATGTAGGAAAACACAGGCAGATTTCAAGGAAAATTGCATTTAGCCTAAAGAGCATTGACAAATTCAGTGAGCGATATTGAAGATAAGCAGATTTACATAGAGACCGGGTGAGCGGGAGAGAGTGACTGCTGCCTCTGTATCAGTAACGCTGACCTTTAGTCCACATGTATAAAAGATGGGAGATGTTATTGCCAGGTGCTCAGAAATCTTTGGCTGGACATAAAAATAGTCAATGCATTTAAAAGGCTTGTGATTCACAGAGCCCGCTGCGCTGTTTAGTTTACTGACTCATTGGATTTGATCCTCTAGGATTAACTGTTTCAAGCTTTCCTGGAGCCTTGGGGACTATAAAGTTGCATTAAATCATACTCAAGACTATCTTCGGGGAGTTTTGGAGCTCTGGGGGATTTGTCTATAAATTTGGGAAGAGGAGGAGTAATAGATTTCCAGCAACTCAGTGCTCGTGTCCATGTCCAGCACTTGCCTGGGTAACATTTCCACGTGGATTCCGTGCATTGCTGGTGGTCAGGTGTGTCTGCGTCCTTAGGTTGAAGTGAACACTAGGGGTTTGATTTGGTGGGGTAGGACCGAGCAGAGTTGTGCAGATCTGTTTCCGCTTCTTTTAAAGGTGGAACTAATTAGTGCTGGAAAGCTGCTGCCCCTGGTGAAATCTTGTGGCCGTCCATGGAGTTCCCCTAGATTTGCCACCCAATAAAATTGCTGCTATTCCACGAATAGTTACTGTGCATATTTCGTAACATACGGTGATTACATTAGTAATGCTCAGGTTATAATATCCATTTGCAGAAGGTTAAAGTGGAATTTTGATAGCCATGTTGCATCATATTCTTGAAGGTGGATTGCTTTTTGTGGGCTTTTTTGTTTGTTTTGTACAAATACCTGTTAGTACACATTAGGACTTTCTTTTGTTCTCTCGCTCTCCCCCCTCATTTTCCATATACATCCAGCATAGTAAGGGGATTTTTGCTGACGTGGAAACTCTACTCTCTTACTTTTCCAGGACATGTCCCATTTCCCACAGTCTTTGGGACACCTGATGGGTTTGGACTGCCTCCTTTGCCCCATATATCGTGCTGCTAGGGCCGGTACCTTATAGATACAGGGCCCTTATGGGATTGCCTGAGCGTGAGCAGTACTGGAGGAATCCAAAATGGTCTGTCACTCTGAAATCATGGCAAACCTGGATCTAATTTAAAGCGTTGCATCTAAGTTGAGAAGGTTCTGAAGCAATAGTCTGTGAAATGAGAGAGCCTCCACAGGGCTGGTTTCAAGCTGTCAGCTCCCACTCGCGTGCGGGGAAAACAGATGAAGAGTTTTTTCTGTGTGAGTGGCTGCAGCAGTTGCCATAGGGATGCTCTGTGGGCAGGAATGGGAAGGGGCTGACCACGGTACCAACCACGTAGGAAAGCACCGTCCGTTACCAAGGAAGGTTTAGGAGCATGTTGCTTGGAGTGTTGAATGCTTATCTATAGGCAAGAGCGTGGTGTTTTCCCTGAAATCCCTGGCTGTGGCTTGGCGATCTGTGGCAAGACATCCCAGCTCTGGTCCTGCGGAGGAGAGAAGGGAGTGGAGAAAAGGCCACAGGAAGGAAAACAATAGGGAAGTGGAGGGAAGAGCTTGTGGGCTGAAAAATAGCAACACTTCCAGTAATGTGACCTTTTGCAGAAAATGTTTCCATTTAAAAAAAAAAAAAAAAAAAAAAAGTCTCCTCCTCCCTGGCATAAGCTGAGCGTAGGGAGGGGGAAGCATGCTGCACTTCCACACGTATTGTGCTCCTGCAACCCTGCTGCCTGCTTTGGGGGGTCGTATGTGATGGAGCCAGTGATGGGGAGCGGGAGGTGGCCCCTGCACTGTGTGGGTGCAGGCAGGACTTGCCCGCAGGGTGTTTGGGCAGGAGGGACAGTGTGGCAGGGCACCAGGTGTCTGCTGAGGTCCTGGGTGGGTGGGTGGGTGGCATTGCTTTCCCAGCCTCACAGTGCCTGGGCACCGGGGCTTTCCAGAGGAACAACCAACTGTGGGGCACACAAAACCATGGTCTCTCTTCTCCAGAAAGGTTAAGAAACTCAACTCAGATCTCTCAGCTCAGAGACAGTTACTCTCTGTAACGCTCTCTCCCCTCTTTTTTGCATCTTTATTTTCAAATAAAAGCAATGATTATTTTTTTTACCGTGCTTTCGATTTCCTACACTAAGCTGTAATTTCTTTACTAAACAATATTTCTCTGCTTTTGAAGAAGTGATGATGTTCTCCCTGAAATTGGTCTTGTGGAGACTGAGCAAAATTTCTACATTCATCTCTTGGTATGTGATAGTTTATTTTTTCTCCTTTCCACCCCCCCACCCCGTTTGTTTTCCCTCTTGAGCTCCAGCAGCTTTGGCCTGGCTGTGCTTTTTAAAACCCCACCACGTTGCCCAACATCCCCCTTTCCAAGGAGCCACTGTCTAGGATGGAGTTGCCTTTCCAGTGGTCCCTGTCCCTGCACTGTGTCTTTGCCCTTGGCAGCCGGGCAAAACACCCCAGATTTTTCTGAATTACTCCTCTATACATTTTAATTTTATTTTTCTGTGCACCTGTGCTTTATGTAGCTTCAGATTTTACCAGCATCAGCTTTTTATGCATTTCTCAGTTACTGCCAAAGAAATAAATGGATAGCATTTGGGGAGAACCCTATTAAAACTGTTTCTCTGAGGTTGATGATGCTAATGTCCTGACAGAGGTTAGGCATGGGCATTTGCTGGGTATCGTGCTCAGAGCTCTGGGCAATGGCACAGAAGGGAGACAGTGAAGTGGCTTGTGTGAGCAGGGCTGCGTGCCGCGCTCAGTGCAGGGTCCTCGTTTATTTCTAACAATTACAGTTGATTCCAGGTGACCTCTGAGGACACGCTGCTTGGAAGGACTCTGCACTCCTCTCTCACATCCTTGAGGAGGTGGCTGAAATCAGACCTAGGGTTTAATGATCAGGCTTGAAGTGAAATATGAGTTTAATTTTGTATAAAATGAAAGTTCCTTTTCAAGTACTGTTTTCATGGGCAACATATAGGTGCTAAAAGCTGGCAGTGCATCTTAGTAAAACTTTTCCTTAAGCCTTTTACAGTTCCTAAATGTTTTCCATGCTTTTTCCTTTTGAATTGGGAGTTTATTTCACCAGCTACTTAATTTGTAGGCAGGGAGAAATCAGCTTTTGTGTAGTAATACTGCCTTTACCTTTGCTTTGGAAGGATGTCTGTTCTGCTGGGGCTGGCCTCATGGTACCTATGGTTTTGTATAGCACAGCATCTCTACCCCCGTGAGATCTCATAGCCTTCCCCAGGCGTGCGCAGGAGCTGCAGGCTCCTGGGCAAAGCCCGGGTAACTCTTTCAGGTGGAGTAGATGTCATAGCAGATGTGATCCAGCTTCGGTGATGCTACTGATGCTCCCTCCAACTTTGCACAAACATATCTTAAATATTAAAAAATAAAATGCTAGATAAAATAAAAACCTCAGTCAACCAAGGAAAAAACCCACAATCTTTATTTTCCAGGTTTTTTGAATGTCAATGTTTTTGAAGGATTAGCCTTTTTCATTCTACAGATGATGATCATTCAAAAGTACGGGAAGAGTTACTTGAGTGATTGCCTTGTAGAGAGACGCATTGAATGTGGCAAATGTATGGAGTACGTGTGAAACGCAGAACTGTCATTCAGGTGGAATTTAGAATTTTTTAGTCATTCATGAGATGGCAGAAATTCTTTTTTTTTTGTGGAAACAAGCTGAGTTCAGTTATTGCAGAAGTATTTTTTGTAGTTGTCTGCTGCTGCCCTGTTTTACGACAAGCCTCTTGTCTTCAGGGTTATGCTTTTTCTGTAGGCAAAGAACTGATCTTTACCATACAGATAATCAAGGTGATAGTTTTCCCTTTTTTCTTCCTGTAGCATACATCTATCTCTTGGTACACGTACTGTTGTCTGCCTTAGTTTTGGTTGTGCTCCAGGTTTGTCCCACTTGGTGTTTAAGTGACAGGCAAGTCTTTGCATAGTCACCATTGGGGCACCTGCTTCCTATCACTGCCTGCTCTGCTCTGCATCTGCTGCCTGTGAGACCCGTTGGCACCTTTCTGGTGGCTGCAGTGCGTAAGTCTAGTCTGTCACCAAAGCACTTAACAATTTTTCCTAGATGCTTCATTACCCGTTAGCTTTTGGCTAAGCTTCTTTCCAGAACTGGTTGTAAAGGGTACTGCACATAGTGTTTTTCTGCATAAATTTCTTAAATTTGAGACCCTTGTGTTCCTGACCACAGGAGTCAGTTGATCCATTGTAAGTCAAGACTGATCCTTTCTGTGAAGTCTTAGATTAATCTTTATCCTTCTTATTTCAAGTGATGCTAGAAGTGTGGAACAGAGGTGTACATTTTGAACACATATACATAGAATGGTATGAACGGTATCAAGGAGGGTGATGTTGAAGTCCTTTGCTTTTAGAAAGCACACATTTATAGGAGATGGTGGCTGGAGGAAAACTTCTTGAACTCTGAACTCCTGTCATGCTTTTTTATCATTTAAAAAAATGGTGCAAGTTTAATGGTGGTGTTCTTGATTCAGTCCATGGTTCCTCAAGGTCTTTGCTGGGCACAGTATGAGACTTAGATCCCTGTGTGAAGGGGAAATACACTTATCGCTCCTCTTGTGTTTTCACATAGTTGATGTGACCACAGCACTGCCCTTGCAAGTTGCACCGACTTCAGTCCCAATGGATCTGCGCTTGGACCACCAGTTTTCCATGCCTGTGACGGAGCCGACACTGCGGGAGCAGCAACTGCAGCAGGAGCTCCTGGCACTGAAGCAAAAACAGCAGATCCAGAGACAGATCCTCATCGCTGAGTTCCAGCGGCAGCACGAGCAGCTCTCCCGGCAGCACGAGGCCCAGCTGCATGAGCACATCAAAGTAAGTGATGGGCAGCCCTGTGCTGGGTGGCGTGTGAAAGCATCTCCTCACAAGGAGGAGATGCACAGACTAATTTATTTTGGGGCTAGAGATACTGTGGTGGACTTGGTAACTCCTGTTTAGAGAATGGTCTTTTGTAAAGGGATGCGAGCACCCAGATGTAAAAGGGGGATAGAGTGGAGGAGAGGAAGCAAGGTAAACTGCTGTCATGTTAAATGTTATCCACCTGTCTGCATATATTCAGAAGTCCTGTGCCTCACTGCCAACAGGTGGCTTGATTTCCCTGGATTTGGGAAATTTCAGTAGAATTTAACCCAATGGGAGGGCTTTTAGGTCACGTGTTACTAATATCACATCTTTGGGAGTAGAATATAAACGTGCTGGGCATATGCCATTGGTGCAAGGTGCAGACCAAATGTTTGGACCCTAGTGTCTCCGCAGGTGTCACGGGTGCGGGTATGTCTGCACACCATGAGATTTTTTCAGAGTTGCACAGTGCAAGTTAGGCACCGGCCGGGTGCTGTGCACGGCTCTGTCGCACGGGATGGAGAGTAAACTTAATGCGCAGGATAAGTAGGAAGTACAGTTTAGAAGATGGCTGTTGCATAGTGAAAATGTTAGACATTATATAAATATTTCACAGTGATAGACTATTGCTATGGTAACATAAGCTTTCAGAATTGCTAATATGCTCTCTTTTCAAAGGGGGATTAGCGCTGCACATGGTAAATAGCGTTAATGTAATATTAAAAAGCAACCTCAATTCAACCTTATATAACTTTCATTTTAATACAAAATACATGTCAGAGTGGGGAAGACAGGATTAAAAGTTAATGGTGTATTATTTACAGACTTTTCAAACACAGATATGAGCCTCGGTTTGTAAGAACAGTTACTGTTTGAAGACTGATTAACAGCAAATGCCTGTGTCCTTAGTGGGCCCTCTGCGTTCTCTTCAGGACAAAGGCGTGGGGAGATGTATGTGTGTAAACACACTTAGATATACACTCATATGTGTGTATACATTATAAGTGTACATATGCACCTGTATGCATGTAGTTACGTAAGCATACACACGTGTCTGTATGTACGTGTTCATGCACAAACAGTATAAGAACTGTGATGGCATCTGTGGTTCACGTAGCACGTTCAAGAAGAAAGAATGGGAAGTTTCTGTGACAAATGTTTCCATTATTTCCTTGTAATTACTTGTGCATTTGGGTATTTGTCTTATCAAAAATAAGAAAGGGTCATTCAGATTTAATGGACAAGCTCAAAGCACTGATGATAGGAAAATATTTGCTCTCATTTATGTTAAAGCTATGACCGATTCTGGTAAAAGTCTGCATTAGAAGGAAGTAGAGATCTGATTTTGAGAAGCCAGTTAGCACAGTATATCTAAACCATTAGGTAATTAAGTTCTTCCTTGAATGTTTAAGCGTGGCTAGATGAAAAACTTAAAATAGGAATGATACAATCCTGTATGAAAAGAATGACCTGCAAGGTGATCTCCAATAGGAGGAAGTGTGTCATTGTGACCAGAATTGCTTTAAAAATAAAACAGCACATTATTGACATAAACCACATGCTATCTCACAAAGAAAATAAACCTAAAACCATACACCGACATGTAATTATGATGCACTTTCTTTGTGAAAACATACTTCTTGCATTTTTGTTCATAAGGCAGCCAACATTTAGGTGGCTTTCAGGTTAAACCAATTTTCAGAAACTGGCAACTTTAAGTCCAGTGACTGTAGGTGCAGAGAAGCTATTATTTTATCCAGAGGACTAAAATTTATAATCTCATATTTGGAAATTGAGCTTTGAGCTGTCCAGCCCCTTTATGGCTCATGAAAAAAGCAAGGAGAGATATTAAAGGGAATAAAAAAAACATTCATCCTGTGTAAGTGAAGCACTAGAACTGTAAAATTTGGTATGGAAATAGTGCTAAATGCAGATGCAGAGCTCTTTTTGGAGAAATTCACGTGTTTTTTAAAAAACAGCTCCTCAGGGTGCCTAGTAAACATCCCATGTGTGCACATACACGCATGCACACCGTGCTGCTCAACACGTGCAAGGGGGGCCTTGCTCTTGCACGTAAATTGGATCAAGGAAATGCTTTCTACTGCTTCTCTCATCTTTTGCTGCCATGGGCAGGGAGAGCACAGCATGCAAACTTGCCTGTTTTGTGAACGGTCTAAGCAGTTGTGCTACTGCTGGGCATGTCTGGCATGGGGATGCGGTCTGTCATCTTTTCTGTTTACGCAAACACTGAATCTTTAGACTAAATACATGAAGGAAACAGCAAACTCTTGACATCCTCTTTGGGAGCTCAAAATAAGTTAGCTTCATTTGATGATTGGCTTATGGCGTCACTGATGAGATTAAGAATTTCATTAGTCTTGTCTCCAAAGTGAGGTGTTCAGTATGCAGCAATAGTTAAGGCTGAGCGATGTAGTGTGAGTCTTCAGCTGGAACTGGTTTGTAGCCCGGGTTTGCGGTATTGTAATGAAGGTGTCGTCTCTCCATCACTTTTACAAACATTCATTCCCAAGTTTCTTCTTCAGGTGGAGGTGAAGTCTCACTTTGGGTAAGAAAAGGCTTGGGGGAACCTACACCAGCCCAGATTTCTGTGGGTTAAGACTGTATGTAATGATTGATGACTAGAGGGGGCTTGCTGTGGACGGTGTCTGCCCGGGCCTCAGCAAAGCCGTTGGTGCAGTCTCCCACAGCATCTCCTGGGGAAAGCGGCCGGGCCGGGCATGCTCTGCGCTGGGTGAGAGCCGGCGTGGCTGAGCCCGCAGTGCCGTGGGGAATGGAGTCACATCCCGCTGCCACCGGGCACATGCGGGGCTCCCTGGGGCTTGGGGCTGGCCCTGCTTCACGCCTCTATCGACGGTCTGGGCGAGGGGGTGGTGGCCCCGCAGCCAGCCTGGGGTGGCACCGTGCGGGGGAGCGCGGGGCTGCCCGGGGCAGGGGGCTGTGCAGGGGCAGGGCGCAGGCCGGGCCCAGGGCCCGAGGCCACCGTGTGAGGGTCCCCAGGGCTCAGCGCCGGGCCCTGCCCGCGGGTCACCCCAGCCCCAGGCAGCGCCGCAGGCCGGGGCACAGCGGCTGGGCAGGGCCGGGGGGAAAGGGCCCGGGGGGGCGGCTGGGGCCGGCTGGGCACCAGCCCCCGGCCTGCCCGGGTGGCCGAGGCGGCCGGCAGCGCCCTGGCTGGTGTCCGGAGCGGCGTGGCCGGCAGGGCCGGGGCAGGGACCGTGCCCTGCGCTGGGCACCGGTGCGGCCGCCCCTCGGGCCCCGGGGCAGCTTCGGGCCCCTCACGTCAGGCGGGACGCGGAGGGGCTGGAGCGTGTCCGGAGCGAGGTGGGAGTCGGTCCCTTCTCCCTGGGAACGAGTGACAGGACAAGGGGAAACGGCCTCGAGTTGCGCCAGGGGAGGTTTAGGTTGGGTGTGAGGGAACATTTCTCCACCAAAAGGGCGGTGAAGCCCTGGGACAGGCTGCCCAGGGGGGCGGTGGGGTCACCATCCCTGGAGGGGTTTAAAAGATGTGCAGCTGTGGTGCTTGGGGACACGGTTCAGTGGTGGGCTTGGCAGTGCTGGGCTATTGGTTGGACTTGATGATCTCAAAGGTCTTTTCCAACCTACATGATTCTAGGATTCTCCGATTTATTTGTTCACCTGTTCCTGTACTTGAGCAGCATTTTCTGTGCTTTACCCTTACGCCTGTTTCTAAATCCTAGCGCTTAGAATTCCTAGATAGTAAGCATGTTTTGGATATAGTAGAGCAGCGTGTCCGTACAGTTACGCATGCACAGCAAATATTGCATTGGATCCCTCTTTTGTCAAGACATTCAGGTTTAAGTACCTTTGTAGTCTTCCACCTATAGATGTTGAATAGTTTTGTCAACAGGAATACAGTGGCTGGACATCTGTTGTAAAAAGTAAAAAATAGTTTTGATGCATTTAAGCAGCTCTTCTGTATTTTGGGCAGACATATACAGCCAGCATTGCTAAGTTACAGCAAGCAACGCTATGAGGGTTTTAAGAGCTTACTTGTTTTACATCTTATGCATTTAGCTAGTACAGGAGGAGTCATGTTTTATGTTTGTTTTCTTTCTTCTATTACTGTGGTGTCATTGTGAGCAGAGGAACTGTTCTGATTCGCTGTGAACTAAGTAGAGGGGAACATCTCTCCCACCCCCAAGCAAAGCACTAGTGTAAGAAACATCTTAAGGTCGTCTTAAGTAAATGAAATTTGGCTTGAAAAATGCTGAAATGTCTGTCTTGTTTTTCTTTTCAAGTAGATAACTTTTTCCTGTTGAAATCTGAAGTTTTGGCATTTTCCAGAACTTATTTTTATTCCGGCTGCCTGTTTTAATCCTCTGGCCTAGTGCAAGAGGAGAAGATGATGGGATGGCTGCAGTCCTGCCTGCACGTGTGATCCGTTCCCTTGTGTCCCCCCGAGCAGTCCTTGCTTTTATAGACATTGTGTTTTGGAAGATATGGCTTCCACATAAAGGTGACAAATTCCAGAAGACTCTGCAATTTGGAGAGCTAGGCTACAAGTGAAATAATATGGAAAAGAAGATGATGGACACAGAGCTCGGCACATGGAGGGAGCGGGATCGTTGTATGCAGACGAGAAAACCCTGACATGTTTAGGGAAAATAAGCCGAGCCTTATGAAGACTTCACACCATACGGAAATAGGGAAAACTGTCTTTCACAACTCCAGTGCAGCTTTGCAGATTGCTGAGGCTTGACATCTGAAAGTGGTGCGGGAAAAGAAGCCAGAGCTGATGAGCACCAGAGGCTGCTGCGGGCTGGCTGGAGGCAAGGGTGACAGCTCCTCTCTCCTGTAGCTGCCTACCTTCAGGGAGACAGATTTTCCGCTCCATCGTGCCTCGCCAGATGTGTAACAATATTTATAGCCTTCAAATCTGCCTTCCTAAACAAAAACAATGATGGAATAAGGAGCTTGGCGTCTGGGTCATTGCTGGTGAGGCGGTGGAAAGCCTCTCCACAGGTCCCAGTGTGAGCTTTCCTTGACCTTTGATTGCAAAGGAATCGGCAGTGAATTTTTTCCTTTGTGAGTCACTCATTCCCGGCCAAGATCAGCTGGAAGTTACCAAAAGCTTTTCCATTTGCCTCCTGGTCAAGGGCCGGAGCGAGATGATTGAAGAGGGATAGAATCCGCACTTTGGCAGGGCGAGAGGCACCTTGGGAGGTGTGAGCTCAGCAGAGGAGTGAAGGATGTGGTGGGTAGTGCGGTTAATCTCTTCTGTCCCTGTGCTGCCCAAGCTCAGAGCAGGGCTCTTCCCAGCTCTGGCTGTTTTATAGCTAAAGCCGGAAACTTATTCAGGATGCTGACGCACGTCAGCATTAGCACATGACAACAGACACCAGAAGAGTCCTGATGGTGATGGGATAGCAACACAGCCAAGCAGCTGAGCCTCACAGCTCCTCATGGACCTGAAATCCTAACCTGGAGACATGCAAACTTGTTAATTCTGTCACACAATGCTATTCCCGGTTTTCCCATCATCTGAGAAAAGGATATTTGTGTGCATCAGTACCAGAGGTGGTGCTAGGCTGTACATGCAATGTATACAGGGTGTTCAGAGAAGTCATGGCTTTCCATCTAATTAGCAACAGCAAAAGGAGCTTTGTAAAGATGTTCACTGAGGAGGGATTCTGAAATTGGTTTGTTTTTTCTTTTAACAGTACAGCGATTTCCTACAGTTAGCAGTATGCTATGCTGCTTAATGGCTTTATGCCAGTAAATAAAAATATGTGGAATGTTTTCAGATATTGGATTTATATATATAGCAATGTTCAGATAAAGCCTGATGAAGTGGTTTTATTAGTTTTTGCTGGTTTTAGATGACTTTTTTTTTTTTTTTCATCAGCATAGCTTCCAAGCCCTGACTGAGAGGTGGTAACGCATCTGAGGTGTTAGCCCTGTGTTGGGAGACATGGGGTCAAACTCTCTGGCCACTCCTTATATTTGTTTTGGAGAGTAAAAGTCTTGCAGGGAATCTTCTGGATAGATTTTGTAATGCTGTAAAGCAAATGTAATTTTTTTTTCCCCCAAAGATGACTACATTTAATAACTGTCGTGTTGATGCTAAAGTGAGAAACTGTTGTTTGCTTTCATTTGGAGCCACCTGCCCTTGGAATGACAGGTTTGCTTGTAGGATAGCTCATTGGGCACAAATCACATTGTCTTTTAGCGTGGCTGCTTTCAGTGTAGCTCTGACAGTGCCTAGAGCCTCTTTTTGGTGGCCTCTCCATGACAGTTCCTACTTTACAGGAAAAAATGTGCTTGTTTCAAATCCACTGATGGGGTTGGTGTCATCTGCTTCACCCTTGTAGCTGCACTAGGTAGCACCTTCCCCATACCCCCAGGTTAGGGACGCTGAAGGGTAGTGCCTTGGTTCCTGCAAAGCATCCCCTTTCCCCTGTGACCTGCTGCTCATGTTGGACTCTGGAAGGGCAGACTTCCATTTTACCACATCCCCCATACCCCAGCTCCTGTTGCTGAGCGTGTCTGTTCCATCCTTCCTGCCTGCTGCAGCCAGTGCAGAGGGACTCCCTTCGCTCAGTTTTGTGCCGCTCTTCTGCAGAGTGCCCATTTCTTACAGCCTGCATCGTTTTCAAGAGAAACTTAAAAAGCGAGGAGATACCAGGTGTCCACCTCTGTCTGTATTTTGACATGATAGAATTATTCATCTTAGAAAGCTGCGGCTGGGTACAGTTGGTGGTAAAAAACCAGACTGAACATTTTGTGCCTTGTTACTACTTGAATGTATTGTACTGTGCTCTCTTGCTATTTCTGGAAGGCTTCCTGTTCTTTTTCGGTGACCTTGCCTCGTTTTTCTGTTTCATGGAGCTGGCTCCAAGACTTAGACCTGTATCCTGCAAAACTTCTGACAGAAGTAACCCTAGGGAAAGCTTTAGTATGATCAGAGTATTTGCTGTCTTTGGAGGGTGGGAGGTGACTTTCCTCAGCCTCAATTCAAGATCTTTTCCAAGAATGATGAGGACAAATCTGCGTGCAGAGAGGTGGGTAGTGTCAACAAATTCAGACAGCAGCTTGGACATCTGTAAGCCCCATCTCTCAGTTGAAGTAGTCATGCAGCAGCCTGATTTAATTTGAGTTTCTTCCTACCTAGCGTTGGTGGTTTCTGGACTGAAGCTGAATTGCTCAGCCAGGAAGGTTGTCTGCCCTGGTTCTTACAAACCTACTTCAAAACTGGTAAAAGAAGCATATTTCCTTTTGGTTTCTTCTGAGATGGGCCATGGTTTGTTGGGAGGAAGGAGCAGAACAAGAACTCCAGTTTTCTCCCACTTTTGAGGTGCGTAAACCAGTGTTTGAGATGCAAAAACCTCAGTCAAAAGTGAAGTCTCAGATCTCACTGCAGTCAGCGGACATGGTGGCTTTCATCCTGTGAGACCCTGTACTGGTGTCCATGGAGTCCGCTGGTACAGCCGGATTTGTCCTCCTTGTACCAGTCTCTTTGCTTTGGAGCTTACAGCTTTCGAGCAGAATATCGAGGTTTTTTGAGCCATCAGCAGTGGGAGATGAAAAGTCTGTTGCCCCTGGTACTCGGCTGCTCCACATTCCTTTGGTGAAGCCAAAGAAGAGACATTCACCCAGTGCATTTTCTTGTTAATTAATCTTGTGAAGTTGGGAGTTCAATTGGGCTGACTTATGGGTGTTCTGAAAGCTGAATGTCTGACGTAAATGGCAGAAATGGCAGAGTTCACTGGCTGACAGATAACAGGATCTTTTTTTTAGTAGCACATGCTCACTTTTTCTGTGGAGTCTGAACAGCTTTTGAAGTGGTCAAATTTCTGTTCTTTCATCCTTTGTAGCATAAGTTTGTCACCCAGCAAAATGCGTGTGGGGCACAGTGAATATTTTTTTTTTAAAAAAAAAGCCAGAAACCTTATGATCTCTATTCAATTTGGAATTTCAAAATAAACAGCAGAAGGAATATTTTTCAGTTCACATTCACTTGGGAATTTTCAACTCTGATTTTATCTTATTTTTGAACTAGATAAAATAGATTGGAAGTAGTCAAAGAGAACACATAGAGAATCAGGGCAGGAGTAAAGAAATACCCAAGTGGATCCTGCTATTATGCTGGGAATATTGACCTGTTAATATATTGCTGTTGCTGATAAATTAACATTCATAAACTTGTAATTCCTGTTGCTGAATATAGTCTCTTAACAATGTTGAGCTGGTGTATGGGAGAATGAAGTTGCATTTAAAACATAAATCAGGTTGTGAAAAACTTCACTCACGTACACACAATGTGAACAACGTTGGACTAATCTCCTTTTGTTTCCTGTTTAACTGGCAGTGGTGGTGTATAAAAATGATAAGTATTTGGTATTTGCATTGATGGCATGTTACCTTTAAACACAACACTTCTGCTGGGCTTGCACGAGCATCAGATGATGTTAAACATTTGTTCCTAGCCTGCAGCCTTCCTCTGGGCACCGCGGGTGCTGAGGCTGTCACTGCCTCGTGTCAGACGAAGAGCAGCACTTTGCAATCTGCTTTACCCCCATGTCCACCCGCTGTCGCATGGAGCTGAACCCAAAATCACACAGTAATGGCAGCTGATGCTGTGTGTCAGCAGCCACGCTGCCAGCGGTGCTGTGGATGCAAATACTCCATTTTCACTGCTTTTCTTCCCTCCCACCCCCCTTTTTTAACTTGGTGGTTTGAGAAGCCCAGCAGGAGCACTTCGGTGAGGCCTCCCATCTCTGCCAACTTTCTGGTTCGGTCACTTTTCCTTCACATGGGTGATTGGGAATGGTGGATCAGTGGATGCAGTCACGCTCTTCCTTTTCTTTATTCATAGTTCCTTCTTTGATATCACCAAAATGCAGTGGTGGCTCCTCTAGCTGGTCCCATTATAGGATCTCTTTATCTTACATCTCCACTCCTAATACTGGTTTTAGCCTAATTCCAACTCCTCTGATCCCTACACCCCAAAACAGTTCACAAAGGACATAACTGCTCCTCTGAGGACTGAGGTCTGATTGCTTATGGCATTATAAAATCTCATTTATCATTAAACATCCGGGGCTCCTTATTTTAGAGGACAATTTATAAGGTTCTTTGATTTACAGAGATTCCGTATTACCATCCATGCTTGGAAGGATGTTCCCTGCTCCTGGTGCAAGGTGTACGGATCTATCCTCCCCTTCAATAATAACAACCATGCAAAGCACAGCAGAGGCATATGCAGAAGAGTTTTCCTCACCTTTAGCAGGGAAAACAGGAATAGGAACTGAATATGCTGGATACTATGAATGGAACTCACTGCTTTCTAGAAAGGCTCTTGGATACTCTGCTTCTGGAGGAATGCTAAAAACTAGACTGGAGTGGCAGTCAGGGAGCAAAAGGCACACACGAATGCATTCCCAGTGCTTTATTTTTGCAGATATTCAGGGCTTAGAGGGACGAAGCTGCTGTGCAAGCTTTCAGCCTTTTAGGAGAGATGAGTAGTAATGGCATGGGAAGGAAACTAGAATACAAAATTACATATCCATATATAAGCTGTGCCAAACCTATAACGTGAGATCTTTTCACCTAGAGCTGGCAATCAGGGAACATAACCATCGTTCTCTTTCCTGGAGACATCTGAGCCTCATAAACTTGAACACCAGACATTCTCAGTAGGATATGTCTAACCGAGATCAGTCTCTTGCCCAGGAAGCTGTCGGCTGGGAAGGATCATTTCCCTGCACAGCGAAGAGATGCTGCCCACGGGAACTTCTGGCACAGGGCTGCTTGCTGTCAGACTGCCTGATAGCTGGAAGGGGCACGCCGAATATATGTTCAGCCGCTGATGTGTCCAAGAAAAGAAATGATAGACTTTCATTCTTCTGAGCTGTGCTTTCAGATTTCTGTGTCTTGGCTTCTGCTGAAAACCACAACTTTCCCCCCCCCCCCCCCCCCCCCCCCCCCCCTCATATCCCAGTACAACTGATTAATTCTAACTAGCCTCCGGTGCTCCAGGAGATATCTGAAACACGCCATGACGGAGCCAAGAGAGCAAATCCTGAAACTGGAGCCACAGCCTGAGACTTCAGTAAACAGGATGGAGAGAAGATGAAGCAGAGAGTCCAGCCAAAGGAATGTCCAGCATTGAGATCGCTCTAAAATAACCCAATACAACAGTTCTCCCAGAAATCTGTCAACATCTGTGCTTTGCTTCCACCCATAGTTGATGATTTTTCAGAGATGATTTGATGTGTAGGTGTGTTGGTGAGTTCTTTCTTGATCATCACCTACAATTTTCCTTTATTTTTACAGAATCTGAACTCCAGATAATTTTAAATACCTGATTGAACCCCTCAAAACAGTAGAATTTTGCCAAAGCAGGTGGCAGATCATTTGCCTTAAAACCACTATCTGCACCAAAAGCCCAGCCTCACTGCCTGCTAGGTGAGAGGACAATTACATGAATCTTGTGAAAGTGTTTACTGGGCTGTGCCTTAGCTCAGCCTTTAAGAGTACAAGTTCAGGGGGTGCTGAGATCTGCTTTGTTGGGATTTTTTTGGTCTTGTCTAGCATTAAGTTGTCGGGTTTGAAGCTAGTATTTTACTTACACATCCTTACAACTTCTTTGAAGGTAGGGCCTCCATCAAAGCCCTGAACCTGTTGTTCAGGGATGGCAGGTGAAGTAGTTGTACAATGTCTTGGAGCTTGCCTGCAAGAAGTCCTCAGACTGCAATCTTATGACGGGCTGGATGGTGCCAGCATGACCTTCTGCTGAGATGGAAACAATGTGTACGGGTGGGGAGGAATGCTGACCCATAGCTGGAGGATCAGGCTGCCTTTCCATCTGTGTTCCTTCGTACCCTAGCTGCCTTGTGCTGGGAGAAAGGAGGAATCTCCTGCAAATACAAAGAGCAGCAGAAGTGCTTGGAGTGATGTCCCACCATGCTGGAACACCTTCAGCAGGTGATCTCTGGCATAGATCAAGATGCAAGTTAGGAGTTGGACGCAACACTAAGCTGCTTTGGATCCCAGGAAACATTTATCAACAATAAGTATGCCAACTGTTGTTAACCCAGGCTTGCATCTGTGATTAACTGCATGAGTAAGGATGAGCTGTCTGGGTACAAATAGTTTTATGCTGCCTTCCACTAATTGCAGTAAGCTATTCAAAATATATATTATAAAAACCTAGGAGCCATAGTCTAAGCTTCAAAACCTCTCCTGCTTTGCAGATTTTAATCAGTTTGACCGTGGCGTGTGAAGTAAATGACAGAAACACCTTTAAAATGACTGTTGTGTGAGAAGGAGGAAACAGAGGAGCATGGGCAGAGAGCAGTGGCTTCGAGAAGAATAAGGTAGTACCTGCAAGTTACTGAGATGCAGGAAGGACCCACGTTCTTGCTACTAGTTTAGCAAATTGAGAAGTGGTTATAGAAGTCTTAATGCAACGTGTCGCCATGAAATACGTTCTCGTTCTTTCTGGTAAATGGGATCTTTGCTGTCAGCACCACGCACTTCCCAGGAGGACACTGGCTGGCTTCTGGGCTGAGTTTGATGGAAGATTTTTGGAGCACTGTTTCCACTTGTTTTTATGCCTGAAGGAAACAGTTTTAGCTCCACTTTGCTTAAAAAGAGGTTTCTTTGTGCAGTGGAGGTTGACAGTGCACTTGCTGATAAGGTGTCAGTCCCTGTTCTAGGTAGACGTGCTTGAGAACTGAAGACAATTGAGGAATGGGATGGCAAAATCCACTGCACCGCCAAGTCCTCACAGCTAGCTGACCGTTGATAAATACTTGGAAATACTCTACATTCTCCTTATTACATTTATTAATATTAATATATGCTAAAGGAGCACCAGCAACACTAACAACAGGTACAGTTGAACATTTATGTAGTCTTCATAAATAGTGGAAGCAGTGACATTAAACATATGCAGGAATCCCCATAGTTATAAATATTTACAAATACTTATTTTGGCAAGAGCACCTAATTCAGATGTTCCTAGCTGCACTCCCTAGTACAGTGTGCATGTCTGTCACACGGTATGCTCCTGAAATTGATAGTTGAATTAGTCTGAATGCAAGGGATTTCCCTCAGCATATCGCTTTGTATTTCACAAATATTTAAATTTCATTTGGGGAAAAACCACACCGCTCCAGCTATGCACAGTTAATACAAGGGTGGTGCGGAGCTGGGGTCGGTTCATTTGCCAGCAAGAGAGATCTAATATGTTACGTGGTACATGAGCAAGGTCTCACTCTGTACTTAATAATCCTTATCAGAGCCACCTAAGCGTCTCTTGGTATGCCGTGAATTGCAGTTCAAGAGGTGCTTATGAATTCCTAACTCAGGCACTTCCCAAAAGACCCGAGCATGGGAGATTGCGTCCCACTCAAATGCAGCTCTGAAACATTTTGCCTTTAGACATCAGCGGGCTTTTTTTTTCCTCCACTGAGATAGTCAAAGGAAGGTTAAATGCCAGACTGAGCCCACAATGTGTGGGTGTTATGTTGCCAGAAGAAGTTTAGCGCGTGGTGCGGGAGGGGGTAAGACCATGCTGCAGTTGGCCACAGACTGGTCTGAACGCTCGCTACCTGTTAAAATTTGCCTTGATTGCTTTAACTGAAATAGAAACTCATTGTTTTCCTGAAGTTTCAGTTTATTTTGTGAACGGGAACAGGTTTTTGTATGTTACCAGATTTCCTGCTTCTCATGTTAGTCAGTGGTGGGTTCTCTTGCTGCTTATGGGTCTTTCTTCACAAAGCATCAGCAGAAAAAAGCATTTTAAAATAAAAAAATTGAATTGTAACCCCCACAAAATATAATATTAGGGCACAGTCTAGCATCAAGTGAGTTTTAAAGCTTATGGTTTTAAAGTTAGGAAGGGCCTTTTTGCACAGAAAACTGATTTAATGTGATAGTTATATTCCCTCTGGCTCTATTATAACAAGATGGGTATCAGGAGCAGTAAGGATGAGCCAATGCAAGCTTCACCATGGGTCAGCACTCCAAATTCTTATCCGAGGTCCTTAGAGGAGCTGTAAAACCTGGACACAGTCTGTGCAGTGGGATTGCCTGAGCTGGGGAGCTGGTAAAGGCACAGCATCGTCAGCGCCCCTGCATTTTGCTGAGCCTGCACAATGTATTTCCTGTCAAATACTGTCTGTGTAGTTTGTTTTCAACCCTAAGCATGGAGAAATATTCATGCCGCAAGAAGACATCACAGTTCAGACAGAGCACCCGAATGAGTTTTCTTCACTCATTTTCTGAGGCTGCAGCAGACACCAACAAAGTGATTTCTTTTTTCTTTTCATGGATACAATTGGAGAGGTTGCCTCATTATATATATTTTTTATTTATTTATATTTTTTCAACTTTGAAAAGATTTGAAAACTATATTAAGAATAGGCTTTCTGGAAACCGGGGTCAAAATCAGCGGAAACAATACATCTCTAATGAAACTTCTATAAGCCATCCAGATACAAATTGGTCTTTTCATTTACATTTCACTACAGATGTCAATGAAAGCACAGTTCCTTCTAAAGCATCCTAATGTATGTAAACCATTGCAGGAAGCATAACACGCAAAGCCTAGGAGACTGCAGATGGAGAGAAAAGGCTCCTGATTTCATAAAAATAACAAAACCTGTTTTAACATATTGTGCATTAAATATTGTTCATTTGCATACTTTCTATGGCTAGGTTATAAAAGCCCACCATGTGGTGGACTTGTTGGAAGTCTGAAAAGATACTCTTTCTCCAAATGGAGATGTGTTAGTGGAAGCTGCTGCTTAATTATAAAACAAAAATAACTAGTTTTCTCTAGGGTTTTTTATTTTTTCCTTTTGTAGGTTTTTAAAGTCTGGGTTTTTTGTTGTTTACATAAAATTCAATAGAATTAGGAAGGGAAACATGGGTGCAATCACTGCAAATTCTGCTGACTGGGGTTCGGTGTTTTACAACAGTCTGCTTGGAACCGCCAGCAGCCGGGACTCCTCCATCAAGATTTTCCAGCAGATAGCCAGGCAGATTGTAAAGTACCTCTTACGTTATTTTTTTGCATCTTTATATAGAACAGTATAATTTTGTGTATCATCTACAGTATATCTGCAACTGAAACATTAGATGGTACAAATTTACAATGCCACAAATTAAAATAAGAAATTGCTGTCAAAAGCATAAATAGAAAAATATGCAAAAGAAGAAGGAAAAATCAGTGTATGTGGGGTGGGAGTCCTGTGTATGTGCATGCTGTCAGGGTTTGGAGAAAGATGGAGCAAGACGTTCTTGGAGGGGGCAGGTTCCCTGTCTTAATAGCTGTGGCTTGTCCTCATCCCTTTCCACATACGGGATTTTGTGAACCTGGAGCAGTGGGTGGTATCTGAGCACAGGCACCCATTAAGTCCAGCCTCAGAGAAGTCTCATCTATCGCCAGAGCGGTAAGGGTTCTGAAGGTTAAGGTTGCCAGCTTAAAATCAATCTGCTAGTTTACAAGCTGCCAATGTAAAGAGTGCGGGGCAGGCGTAAGGCAATCGGGGTGGCAGAGCAGCCCAAGTAGTTTGCCTTAGCACGTATCTTACTGGAGAGAGTGCACATAAAATTGGGAGGCGGTAAATCTTCATTTAAGATATACATATATATATTATTTATTTTTTAAGAAAAAGCAGTTTTCAGTGGATTTCAAGGGGAAGCCCTGTGCCCAGGGAAGTGCCTTTTGCAAACCCCATGGATATCCTTTCTCACCTAGCCAAGTTGCAAGCTGCTGAGACTTGTCATTTGTCACCTGCTTTTCCACAGCCTGGCTTGCTTCTGGCTGGCTGTCAAGACATGGGGTGTTCTCTGAGCACTGACAGGTATCGCCCCAGGGCCCGGCAGATCCAACTGATTGCTCCAGTCTCTCAGTCTCTGGCGGAATACCCCTGGGCCCAAAAAGGACACTCTGGGCTGGGGAGATCCACACCAAGTTTCCTGTGAGGTTAGTGTTTCCATGCTCATCTTCCAGGTGCTGGGATTTGGACACCCCCGCCAAGGGAGGACTTGCAGTGTATGAGGGTCGGAGCCTTTGGTGCTTCAAGTCTTGAACACTCCATTTGATGAAAGCTTTGCAAATCTTGACCTTAATTAGGCAACCTGTCTCTCTGTGCTTTCCGTGAATGTGTGCAAATCGAGAGAGCCAGGATAAATTCTTCCTTGAGAGATTATTGGAAGAATATTTTTTTATATATCTATTGAAGTAATTCTTTTATAATTAAGCTCAGAAACAAGTGGTGGTCATGGCCACAAGGCAGCTAGTCCTTTGGCATTTAGCTTGGTGTATGAGTTTTGCACTGCAGATGGGAAGTAACCGTCATTTGATGAAATTAAAAAGATATAGTTGTCCTAGTCCATGAGAACTTCCCTCATAAGAGAGAGAAACCAGAGTCTAAAGTCATACAATTGAAGGCTTATTCAAAAAAGCAGATGCACAAGGAGACTGAACTGGTCTTGCAAAGCCCATGTTGATGATGGTGTATTTTGCTGCGAGTGCCTGACTTGGTGAGCTCAATGACATTCCTTCAGCATAGGGTTCATACACAACGAACATGTGAGTATTCATCATTAAGATGTCCTAATGGGGTTTTAATTAAAACAGACAATGGAGAGAAAATTCATGTCCACCTGCAGTAGCAGTTTGCACTGGCTCAGCACAGACTCTGGGCACCAGACTCCGGCAGGGCCGTGGTGGCAGCAGACTGCTCGCGGAGAACTGGGGACCTGGATGTACCCTTTGGAAGCAGCAAAGTGATTGGGGAAGCACCTGCTTGGGCGGAAGCTTTTTGTCAGTTTCTCGGATTAGGTGCTTTCTGAACAGGATGCTTGTGCTTGTAAACAGACTGTGAACTGAAACCTGGAGCATATAGTGCCTATGGTTTAGCATAAGTGCTATCCTGAACTAGGAATGGGCTACATGAAATGAGTTGTGGTGCAGGAGCCTCTAGACGAGGAAAATGCCTTTTTTTCCTATGTCTATGAATTAAGCAACATTATTGTCACCTGGTAGCAGCTGCTGGTTTAGCTCTGGGAAGTCTTGACGCTGTTAATTTGTTGTTCTTCCCCTCGTCCCTTCTCCGCAGCAGCAGCAGGAGATGCTGGCAATGAAGCATCAGCAGGAGCTGTTGGAGCACCAGAGGAAGTTGGAGCAGCACCGACAGGAGCAGGAGCTGGAGAAGCAGCACCGAGAGCAGAAACTTCAGCAGCTAAAAAACAAAGAGAAAGGAAAAGAGAGTAAGTAGAGCAAGCTCGCTTGTTTCAGCGATGACAGGTAGAGCAGATGAATGGAAGCCATAAAGCAGCTTCATAAAGCTGGAGAAACCTTCATGCTAGACTCTCTGCAGAGCTTGGCTGCGCATGGAGCTTATGTAAACTGTTAGGAGGTATTGAGGGTTAGAGAGAAATGTATTTCTATGCTTTATCTTCATTTTTGTCTTACTAAATGCCATTTTAGCATTTTTCAAAAGGAAGCGTATCGTCTCTTTACTTGATTTAACATTTTTTGAAGTATTTTTGGCAGCATTCCTAATGGAGGCAGAATATTAAGCCCATAAAATACACCAGATGCACACTGCATTTCTTTTTCTTTCACTTTTCTTAATTTCACTCTCTTAAGATGTAGCGGAGTTCTCAGTTCTTAGCTTTAAAGTGTTTTCATTCAGAAAGTACTTCTTTCATGAGGTTACAGATTGTGGTTGCCTTTCCCACGTGTCATTATGCACTTCACAAGATTCAGTAAAATGATTATGGCCTCACAATTTCCCTTATCAAAGACACTTTGGTTGCTTGTTCGGTTTTGTTTTAGAAGTGAATGGGAGGAAAAATACCTTACCAAGTTGTACTCATTAGGTCTTCATTTCAAATGAAATAAGCCTGTGATGGAAGAAGTGGAGAGGGCTGAAGGGTACCAGGAGATGGGATACTGTTTGGGGACCAGGAAGAAGACAAAGCTCCAAAAAAAGTGTTTTCTAGTAGGAAAGGACTGGGGTCTAGGAGACTTAAAAAAAAATCATCTGAAGGTTGAATTCCTTACTCCTGCATGTGTGTCTTGCAACAGCAGGCTAAGCTGCAGCCAAAATCAGGGAACACACAGACCTACCCCATTATCTTTGCGAAGCTGCTCATAGGAAGTGCAGTGCGGCTGCGTGTGTTTGGGTTGGGTTTTGTTCATTTTAAGTACTAGAAAGGCCAAAGGATCAGATTCTACTTAATAGAAGCAGTTTAACATTTAGGAGTGAGTAAAGGCGATGATAATGCAGGTTTGCTACTCTGGTGCCCAGTTGCTGCCACGTGCGATAGTTTCCATTTTCCTCTTGCTGCTTTGTGTTATTTTCCAGAGTATAAGGCAGTCGGTTCGAGGAGGATGTAAGCTGTAAGCGTCTCCACTTCACCCTGCTGTTCTCATCAGCTGTTGATATTGTATCAATGTTTTACTGGGCCTCTCTGCAAAATTGATATCTGGCTATTCTCGTTAAAGTAATTTGCAAATAAATAAAAATGCCTGATTAGCTGTAAAATGGTAAAAGCATTGAAGCACCTTGTGGGTGAGACACTTAGGTGTAGAGGAAAAAACAGGATTTGGGGACGTTAAGTTGAAAATCCTGTTCCCATGGCTACAGTTTTATTTTTAAATTACTTTTTATTTAAGTACTATGGTGTATAATCATTATAGCATCTCAGCTCTTAAGTATTTATAAGTTATTTTCCTCAGAAAATTTTGCTAAGTGCAACAGAGCTAAAATTGTCCTGATCTGAAATATGAAGAGTGAGTAATAGATGTATAGTTTATTCTCCCTCCTTCCTCTGTCACTGTAAGCCAAAATATATTGCTTTGTACCTTTTAGAAGGCAAATCACAGATCGGTTTATATTAACATACCATCAACTCCTTGCGTTCTCATCTCAGGAACCTTAACCTGTCCCTCGTAAACTGATATCTGATATCATAAAGGTATCTGCTATCGTAAAGCTTTTCGTCAAAAAATGTTCATCATGTGGGCAGGCCGGGCCGATGGTGTGTGAGGGTCCCCAGGGCTCAGCGCCGGGCCCTGCCCGCGGGTCACCCCAGCCCCAGGCAGCGCCTCAGGCCGGGGCACAGCGGCTGGGCAGGGCCGGGGGGAAAGGGCCCGGGGGGGCGGCTGGGGCCGGCTGGGCACCAGCCCCCGGCCTGCCCGGGTGGCCGAGGCGGCCGGCAGCGCCCTGGCTGGTGTCCGGAGCGGCATGGCCAGCAGGGCCGGGGCAGGGAGCGTGCCCTGCGCTGGGCACCAGTGCGGCCGCCCCTCGGGCCCCGGGGCAGCTTCGGGCCCCTCACGTCAGGGGGGACGCGGAGGGGCTGGAGCGTGTCCGGAGCGAGGTGGGAGTCGGTCCCTTCTCCCAGGGAGCAAGCGACAGGACAAGGGGAAACAGCCTCGAGTTGCGCCAGGGGAGGTTTAGGTTGGGTGTGAGGGAACATTTCTCCACCGAAAGGGCGGTGAAGCCCTGGGACAGGCTGCCCAGGGGGGTGGTGGGGTCACCATCCCTGGAGGGGTTTAAAAGATGTGCAGCTGTGGTGCTTGGGGACATGGTTCAGTGGTGGGCTTGGCAGTGCTGGGCTATTGGTTGGACTTGATGATCTCAAGCCTTTTCCAACCTACATGATTCTAGGAAAAACATGACTTCCACAAGTGGAAGATGTATATGAAAGTAAAGGTGTTTTTTTTCACAGGAGAAGAAATGATAGTTGCTCATCCTGTCTTTCCACGGTTAGGATTTAACCTAGAACCGGTCCCGTGCGTTGGTGTTTCCAAGCACTTCTGGGCATGGACCATTCAATTGTTGCTGCTCAGCCAGCCTTGGACCATGGCTTGTCTTGCACTATCTGCTACAATTTGGCCAGCTGTGGTCAGCCCACGCTATCCTTAAGGGGTTTCTCCCATTAATTACCATTTGTTCTGCTCCTCTGCTCTTTCATTGTGCAAACTTCTCCTGAGAGAGCCTGGTCCTGCTTCTGTTCTCCCTCGTTCTCTTCCCACTACCTCTGCATTGTCCTATATTGGGATGCTATTTGATCCTGGGACAATATGTAACTTGATTTTGTCTCTGCTGTAGTAACCTGGCTCAGTGTTTTGGCTCTTTAGAGCTATCCTGTCTGCAGTACTTTGCTCATTGTGGCGCTCTCCTGTTTGAAGTCTTATCAGTTGATCTGCTCTTTGCTCCCTGCTCCTTTTAAACAGTCAGGCCCTCTGAAATGAATAGGCCATCTTCACAGCTTGGTTTTCGCCACCACGCACAGCTGGTCCCCCAGACCGAGCTGCTGTATGGCCTCTTGCTCTCTGGTTCTTTCTCTCTCACTCTCCTTTTACTTTTCTGCGCCTTATGCTTCTATTGGGGTTGAGTGTCTTGCTTTCTGCCTGTTGACTTACTCCATGTGTATGGGCTTTTAATATCTGACTTCTGCTCTTGTCCTGTCTGCCTATACCCCTGCAAGGTGTATACTATTGCATATGTAACAGGTTGTCCCTTTCTGCCTTTGGAGTCCTCTTTAACATCTTTATGGGATCCCGCACAGCACTTCTGCCTATAACAATGTGACTGGGTCCACAATAACCCAGTATAGTATATGAGAAGTGAGTTGGATTCAGGTTTTTTTCTTTTGATCTTTGAACTCAAGGGTCAAGAGCTGAGTAATGGTCGGAAGGTCTTACATGACAGCTTGGTCCATGGGTCTGACATTGCCCAGGGAAGGGGTGGCCTACACATTTGTATCTTGTTAAACATATATGGGGCCTTTCAGCTTCTAATTAAAGAGGAAGACAAGCCAGGGGAGCTTTTATAAACCTCAGGATTCAAAAATGTTTGATTTCAAGTCTTCTAAATAACATCAGATTTATCCAAAACTGACAGAACACAGTCATGTTTGATTATTTTAAAGATGCTAATAGATTAAAGATGACACTTTTGGGGGAGATAAGGCCTTTAAGCCTTAAGCATGAATTTGTCACCTATTCTGGTCTAGCCATGTGGCTTGCTACACTCATATGACTTTATCTCCAGCTCCTCAGTTGAACTTCCCATTGGGCTACATGCCAAATGTACATTTGTAGAGCTGGTGAGAAAGGCAGGGCTCCAAAAAGGTGAATTTTCAAGCTTTGGAACACAGCTTTGGTGGTTGAACAATATTACATCTTCAGGCAGTGCTTTATAGAACTATTGCAGTTTTCTTTACTTGGGGAGATCGAAAAAAATGGTTTCCCCAGTCTGTCAAATGGCACCACATTGCTGAGTAGGATCCAGGAGACAAAAGGTCACCCTGTTGTATTTTAAGTTTTTATTCCCAGTAGAGCAAGCAGTTTTCCTGGCCTTTTCATTCTCTTGTAGCCCAGATATTTTCCCTTGGAATTCTTACTTTACGCCACGGTATAGATGAACTATCATTTTCCACATGTTCTGCTTGCCAAACTCTCTATGCATTACTCCATCAGGAACTGTGCCTGCGAATCTGTTCTGTCAACTGAATGATAATTTTAATCCATCATTGCAGTAAAACAGACTGGTCTCTATTGTGGAGGAAATAATGATTAGAAATTACACAGTTGACATTTTAACTCTACACTACAAAATTACTGACTTTCTTCTTTAAATGTTAGATTTTCTATTTGAAGAAATAGATTGCACACTTGTAAATGAATTGGAATATTATGTAGGTCTTATTGTACACAGATACTTTTGAACAAAGAGGTCCCTATTTACAAGTTTTCAAGACAAAATCTACATACGAGACATTTGTCTCGTTCCCCTTCTGCTTGCAGATGTGACATTTAAAAACTTGAGTGTACACAAGACCCTTTTTCTTAAATACCTTTGATTAAAAGAAAGCTGGAATACCTAGTACAAGTGCTTTACTCTAAGCATACTTTTATGCAAGTGTAAAAATCCTCTTCAGAAATCTTTTATAGTGAAATTATAAATCTCTGATTAAATCTCTGTTTTCAAACATAAGTTGTTATTATATGCAAAGCTAAAGAAAAAAAAGAGAGACCTCCCTACTGCAGGCACTTTGTTGTTTTCTCTTTGAAATAAAGGTTCTTCTTTTAGACTGGAATTCTGACTCTTTTTAGAAATTTAAATTCTTTAAAGTGTGTGAATTGATTAAATAACCTTTTTTATTTTTGACACTTCAGGTGCAGTGGCAAGCACAGAAGTAAAGATGAAATTACAAGAATTTGTCTTAAATAAGAAGAAGGCATTGGCACACCGGAATCTCAACCACTGCATATCCAGTGATCCTCGCTTCTGGTATGGGTAAGTGGTACTGGGCTTATCTTTATGATTCAGCCGGTGCCACCTTTTTTCACAATTGCTGGAGATGTGGGGAATAGACACGATGTGTTTACTGGATGAACCAGAACAGTGATAGATAGAATCAGGGTTTGACTTTGCTGTACGTTACCAAAATCTGTTTTTCAGAGGGTTTCAGTATGAATAATTTTCATGTCTTCTGTGATGGTCACAGTGTTTTTGTGAGTAGAAGTCTTTGCTGGTCATCTTTAATCCATGATTATTCAAACTCTCAAGTTCTACAATCAAGATCAACCTTTATAAGTTCTCTAGCTTTTCACCCAGAATTTTGTCCTGAGGTGTTATAAAACTTGAACTTTAGTGAAATGGGGAAATTACTTTTCATGTTTAGTGAACTGCAACTCAGGATAGTTGAGCTAGTGTTACATTTTTAAAGCCTTTAATGCTTACTGCTCATCTTAATCTCTCAGAGTTTAAAGTTTTGTTTACTTGGCTCTTCTCTGTAAACTGCTGGAAACATCAAATGCATCCTGTCTGCACTTCTAATCGCAATTGCCCCAACAACTGCATTTTCAACTGTTGGCCTTCAAGAAGGTGTGGGGTGAGAAGGTAACAGCTAATGTTATAATGACATGGGAACAAAGAGTGACTTCTTCAGTTATTTAAGATGCACCAAATAACAAATACAGGTGATGGCATTATTAACAAGGCACAAGTTTCAGTTCCAGAAATTCACTTCTTCATTTTCTAAAAGAAAATCAGAAAATATGAGATGATTTGAAAGCTTCCACTACTATAACATTGTGAATATATTTTAATTTATTTTTTTTTTTTTAAAAAAAAAAGGAGTTTGGATGTTGTCTTTAGTGACCATAAAATTCATGGAATTTTGAAGACACAAGTCAAGGAAGTTTTGCTGTGAAATTTGTGTTCAAGCTGGATGTCTGAAAGTATTTTAAGAATTTAAGAAATTAACATGCATACAGAGATGATGAGGTCATAGTCAGAAGATGTTTCCAAATTCAAGAAACTAAGCTGAAATTAGATTTGAAAGATATCCCAGCTATGAGCAAGTACAGAAATGCTGAAGTGTAGTTGGCAGAAAAATCCAAACGTTATTCCAGTAGGGTGAGATTGAGCAGTTTTAATGCATCTCTGAAAATCTAATCTAGGACTTGAAAATTGTATGGTTATGACACTGTTTAAAGTGGTGAAATGTTGTTAGCTTTATGCAAAGATAATATTTAAGGCCCACTAGGTCAGTATCAAGGGTAGTAGAAGAAATAGGAGAAACTGAATTTCAGTCAAGAAAACATAAATATCTTTTCTAGATAACTGATTTTCCACTGTTCTTAATTGAGACTCACCATGAAATTTGGGGATTTTGTTAAAAGCGGTTGAAGACTCTGAGCCACTGCGTTCTCCCATTTTTTTTCCAGTAGGTTAAAATGCCTGTTATGCAAAAGTGGTATAAAGTCAATTAGAATTAAGTATGTTAAACAAGTGCTTCCTTCCAAACACTTTGGTCCTTTGGCCCTAGAGAAACCCGGTACAGAATTGCCATCATAGGTGAATTTAGAAAAGAGAAAAATAAATCTGGGAGTGGGCTGAATTCCTGATGTTTTGCACAGTTTTCAATTAACTGCTTTTTCACCAGGAATCCAGTATTTGGAGATGAATCAAAGAGCAGCAGTCTATAATACCCCTGTACAGTGCGGGGCCAGGAGTGATGCCAGAGGTTATGTAGCCAAGTTATATTTAAGGTTTTAGTATGTTCCCTGCCCTGTTTTAAGCTAATGCTGAGAACTTTCCAAGCACCAATATAGCATTTAGGTTTATTGTGGACGTTCATCAAAACATCCCTTTCTTGTGATGCTCCAGGGATACCAACAGGTAGAGACAACCTACAGACTCTTGCACAAGGGGCCATCCTTTTCCTTCTGGATTTAATGGGCTTACCATCCCCTCATCTGCCCTCCGTCTGTTCTACGGTGGGGAGAGGATCACTCACTATTCTGGTTCCTAACACAAGATGTGAAGAGGGAGGAAAGAGCCTCAGAGGCCTCACAAATCTTTCTAAGGGTCTGTCTCAGTGATAAGTTGCAGGCAGGCATGAGCTCGTTCTGCTCAGCCTTTGAGGAGGGCAGATGGCAGCAGGGCTGCGTGACTAGTGTCTTATCGTGCGGTGGAGGATTTTTAAATGCACCCTTCAGTTGTTAAGGCAGAAGTTGAGGATTTTGTGTTTCCGTTCTATTTAAAAAATACTTTTTTTCAGAAAAGAGAAAACCTTTAAATTAGTATTTATTTATATGGCACCTCACATAGGTTACCAATTCAGTTATAGAGATATTTATGTACGCACATACTTCTAATGTGATTCAATTGGGTGGTGTTTGGATTTAACACACGCAAATGAGGCTTGCAGAAGATAGACTTGATGCTCCTACTGTGAGCAGGCAAGCCAATTAAATGGTAACAGATGCTGAAATAGTCTTTTAAATGACACGCCTGCTTTTAAGCACTTCCTTCGGTCTTATTAAGGTTTGTGAATTCCTTTTTAAAAAAAAATTGAAAGCATTACTTGGAAAAAACAGATCTCCTAAGGGTATTGAACACCACAGTGGTTCTACGTCAATGGCTGTGACATGAAATATGTTCCATTGACATGTGAAATAGCTGCTGTTCCCCTGGCCCTTTTGGGCCAGACTTCGGTTGTCCACTGAGATGTCCAGATGCTTTTGCCTTCAGTGGCTTGTATCTGTTTGAACTTCATTCAGCACTGCTGGTTACTGGTGCAGTACTGGGTGTCCGTTCACAATAGGTCTCCCTCCAACCCTGATGGAGTAGCAGTATTAAACACCAGCCAGGCAGGCTGGCAGCAGTCTTGTGGCTTTTTTTTTTTTTAAAAAAAAAAAAAAATTGGTTGGAAACAGAAGTGCTGAGGTACTAACAGACTGACTCCTGTTCTTACCTCTGCCATCAAGAATGGTTCCAAAGAATGTTTATCAATATGGTGATAGGCGCTTTATATATATAAATATAGATATATATATAAAAATGTTTAGTTAGTGAATGTTTTCTAATTAGTCACGGATGTTAAAGGGCATTGTCACACACGGATCAACCCTTGAGATGAAAAGGGACCAGCTTTAGAGGTTTTGCAGGATATAGTCATAATCCAAAGAATCTACTAAACAAAAGAAAAGAACTTGATAATGCCCAGTAACGTTTCTAGGGGGCTTTCACAAAGGTCTTGCTCAGTCTTCAGCTCTATGGTGTTCAAGCCACTTGGTAAAATCTGTTTAATATATACAGCTCCAGTCTATATGTAATTGTTTAAAATAGCTTTGTGGACTATAATTTTCAGATTACATTGATGATAGGCAACAACAGAATGGGTTCTTTTGAATTTCATTGTCAGACTGTGCCTCCTGTGGATTCTGAACCCACCTGACAGCCCTGCTTCCAGGAGGTTTTGATCTTCAAGATACTTAACATAAGTAAGAGTGGCTTAGCAGGGACACAGACAGAGCACCTTGGGGTTAGCAAACAGGGCTATTATTTCCCTAGGAAGTTGTCACAAACACGCTTGGGAAGTAGCCACTCAATGTGGTAGCAGTCATGAAGGGAGTTTAACTGAGTATTTGCATGGTAAGGAGCTAGAGAGATTTAATTATATGTTCAATTATTGCAGTGTACATAGATGTCTACGGTCCCTGTACTCAAAACATGCTAGCATACATACGTATGCTTCAATATATATTCAGTTTACATTGCATGAATATGTTTGAAGTACCATGCATGCTTTGGTGTGCACATGAGTTTTTGAGGGACCTCAGAGCTCAAAGAACAGGGGATGTGTTATGTGAAGGTATGTGCTTTCAGGAATGCCCGCAAACTCGATTTAGTATACAATTTCATCTCTTTCAAGACCTCTAAATTTCTTGAACAGGCATGCAGACCAGTGCATTTTGCTCGAAGCAGCATAGGGTGTCGGATCCCAGTCCTTGAGCCATATAATGTATTCCTGTTTGCAGAGTTAAATATCTGTCATTCAGCAGCCCTGAAGCACATCTAAACAGGCCCTTTGAGTTCCTGCCATTCCCTAACAAAGTGATGAAAATAGCTTCAATGTACATGATTGTGCAGCTTAAGTCATGATTAAAAAAAAAAGGGGGGGGAGAAAGAAAAGTCTATTGCTTGTATAGGCAAGAGCAAAAAATGTCATTGTGTGACACGATGGGTTTGAGGGCTCTTGGCTTGCAGCGTCCAGGCTTCCTGTTTGTGAAACATCTCTCTGTGCTGCCTTCCCATGGTATGAGCAGATCCGGGCAGAGAAAGCGACTTCTGTTTTCAGGAGGGATTCAAATATTTTTCAGTTTGGTTCTGTTTTGATTTCAGGTGATGATTAAACTGTGCGTGCATGTGGGCATTTATTGGTGTGAATGTAAAAGGGTACACGATGTGCGCAAATGCTAATGAAAAATACAACTGTGTAAGAGCCTGAAAAATTATTCTGCCTGAATGTACAGAGAAGTTTGGAATATAAAGGGGGGAGGATTAGGAAACCACAGTGAATCATACTGCTTGGTAAGAACTGTGGGTATAGAAAATTTTGATGTAGATGTTCAAATAAACTTCTCAGAGCTTTTTTGTAACAAAATCATGTAGAAAATTCGATTCGTTTTCCTGATGTTTCATTAGCCCCTTATTTTTTGAAGGGTAGAACTTGTAGTGGAAGTGATGCTGTGCATCTCACCAAACATCCTACTTCTGATTTGAGCTTTCAAAGCAACTGCTCAGGGAATTGGATGAATTGGTGTAATTTTCAACTGGGAATGGCTCATTTTGGTTCCTGAAAGAACCTTTTGTAGGAGAATATTTTTAACCAAGGTCCCCAAGAAAGCCTGGTTATTAGGCAATGTAAAATTCCAAATATTCACTTCTTTTGATATTCATCAAAGCTGCTCACTTTTCATATTCTTTAATATTTTGAAGAAGTAATACAGGGTTTAAATTCTGTTTATTTAAACATGAAATGTAAGATGTTTCATAAGTGTATGGCTCTCACCTGTGTGGCTATATCAGTCATTCTGTTGATGCAGCTATTCTGCTAACATGCAGAGTCTGGAGACTTCCCGAAATCTGTACTGATTGGGGTTGGTAGAGCTCCCGAGAAACTGCAAAGCTGGGCACAAGTCATTAAGTAGGAAAGATGCAGCCAACAAACTGGTAGGAGGCTTAGAAAACTCATTCATTATTTAATATCCTTAGCAAACAGACTGTAATTTACTTCCAGCAGCCTGCTCAAACAAAGCTATAAATTATCAGCTTCAAGAAGTTAATTTGGAAAGGTGTTGAGTACTTTGGCCCTATCTCTGCAAAGTACTTGGGTCAGGAGGCAGCGAAGCAAAAGGCAGAAGACCACCTATGCAGCATGGCTGCTGTTAGCCAGCTTAAAGATGTGGCACCTAATGTGCTCATCCTTCGGTTTTGTTTCATCCTTAGACTTCATCTGCCATGTCTGCATTTTATTCAGTGAAGGGAAGTTGTTCATGCTGCATTTGAGGGCAGTAACGATACCCGTGCTTAGCTTCAATGATATGACTTGACAAAACCCAGTCGAAGTACATGCTTAAAATTATACTCACAGTTTAAATACCTTCATGAGCTGAGCCATGCTCAACAGGGTCATTCTTACACTGAAAATTAAGCATGCGTTTAGTTACCTTCCTGTATATTAGACTTCAATGTATTTTTCATAGGAGTACCTAGGAGAAAGCTGGTACCAAGATCTTTCCCTTTATGCTGTTCCTGACTAACAAAGTTAACAGACAAGATGAAGCTGCACTCATTCCCTTTGTGTCTCACTGGTGTAAAGCTTCTCCCCTCTCTTTCTCTTTCCTTCCGTGCAGGAAGACACAGCACAGCTCTCTGGACCAGAGCTCCCCACCCCAAAGTGGCGTATCCGGCACCTACAATCACCCTGTACTGGGGATGTATGATTCCAAAGATGACTTCCCACTCAGAAAAACAGGTAGCGCTCACGTTGATTTTCTGTGTTGCCTGCTGTCTTTGCTGTGATACTTGGTCTTTTTTTTTTTTTTTTTTTTAAGAAAGGTATTTCACTGAAAAGCTGTATTTCATGGGGTGATTTATTTAACAACCACCCCCTCCATCCTTCTCCCCCTTCATCTGTCACTGTACGCGCAGTGTTAAGAGGGCGGCTGGAGTTGCTTTGGGTGTGTGAACTTGCAAAGCTGCAGGCAGGAGACAGCGGAGTTGTGTGTCAAAGTTTGTGAGATGTTTTCACAAAGTCAAAGCTAATACAGAGATCTGGGTGTCTGAAGTCAAAGTATGTTTTGCTGAGTGAGAAAAGTACCAAGAAAAGTTCATTTCTTCTGGGATTTGTGTTTTATATACAAGTTTATACTTAAAATAAATAAAAATGTTTCTGCCAGTCAAAGCGTTGGGACTTCCTGCAAGGGTTTTGGTTCACACCTAGACAGTTATTTCTCAGTTAGGTTTTTCCCTGCACGGTGGCTAAGCAGGTCAGTTATTTCTCAACTATATATTATGTAAACCAGGTTGTTTTGCTTGGCTGTGGTCCTCAGCTCCATATCGCATGCCTAAGCCAACACAGCTTCAGCTTCTAACCTGGCCAGCTCATGATCCTCAGCTGCTTCCTTCAGGGAATAACTGAGCTTCAACGAGGTCATCCTGATTTGGGGAGCAGTGCTGGTTGTGTGGATGGTGCCAACAGCGCTGTGTGTTGGAAATTGCTTTCGAACAGGGAAAAAACTTTTCTGAAAAGATGGAGCGGAGGTAAGAGGAAAGCAGGGCTACGATTGAACTTTGTACCTTCTGCAGGTGCTGCTTAGCTATTTCTCAGGTATGCTTTGTGGATCTTCAGATGTGGAGGGATGAGCACCAGCAGTCAAAAACTGTGTCATCCTTGCAATAAGGAATGAAGACGGTGTGCTAACCAAATCTCCCTGCCAATTTACTATGATCTTTGGTCAAATTGGCTGCCCTAAATGAGTTCGTAAGAACTGGTAGCCCCTCCTTTTCCTTCTGGGAGGGGTGTAGGTATTCTCGTGGCATTTCTTCTCCTAATAGAAGTAGAGCAGGTCTTAGGTGTCATAAATGGTTTAACACAAGTCTTGTTACCTTTGTAAGCTTGGGGGGGGGTTCTTCTGTTGCCATCTGACAAGAAAAAAATACACCTCCACAATGCTGCCTTGTGCCTCCTCCCAGTTCTGCGCATTAAAAGACCATTTTGGGAACTTCTCATTCTGGACCATAGCATCTGACCTGCTGGATGGACCTGTGGATGGATTCCCATCTGCTGTGCAGTAGACTGTCTTCCCCCTCACTGGGCACGATAGGTTGGGTCAGACACTTCAGCTGCACAAGAAGTCAATAACTGGCAAGCCCTCTCCAAGATACAGGTTTTTTTTACCTGGGCACACCCTGTACCTTTGTTGGTGGTAATTTTGACTGTGCCCTTTCTGAAGGACTCCAAAAGCAGAGCTTAGAAAACTGGATTTGCTGAAGGGTAGGGTATCCTCTCATCTCCTCTTCTAGATAATGAAAGATCAAGCACCCCATTAGGTGTGGTAGATGCTGCTGTGTCGCCAGTGCCCAGGACAGCCAAAGTGACGCTGTCTGGGCTTCGGGGCTTTGCCTTTCATAGGGAAGGTGAGTGCTGGTGGAGGACTGCTCTCAAAGGAGACTTCCTTTAGCTCTAAAGCCGGTGAAGCACAAAGATGTGCTTAGCATACACATGTGCCTGGGAGGAGAAACACAAGCCCAGGCTGCTAGCAGCCGTTGCTGCTGTTTGCATGTCTTCTGCTGAAGGCTTTCAGGCTCCTCTGGGAAATTGCAGTGTTTCTACGCAAGGAAGCATCCCTTAGCACCATACCTATCACTTAGGACCTGTGGGCAGTGTGATTCCAAGAGATTTTTAGCTCTTTCCCATACCTTGTGAAACCATGCGATCCATTCCTGGTGTCTTAGCGTTCCCACAGCATGATTGGGCTTTGACATGCTCCAAAACTTCCCTTGCTTATCGCTTCAGGGGACCTTATTTGTCAGGTTGGGTTTGAGGATTGGTCACCCTTCTTGCTCCCGATGTTAGGGAAGGGGATTTCTGCAGGAGAAGAAAAGTGTCTGCACATCTCAGCCCTTTGCTGCTTCCCGAACTGAGTTCTTAATAAGACTCTGGCTGAATAAAAGGCCTGTCAGACAGGCTGAATTAGGCATGATAAATTTATCTAATCACATTATTAAAAATGGAAGCAACCATAATCATTGTTGTTTTAAAACAGGAAAATGTTGAGCAGATTTTGTTTTTCCAGAACACTGGTGCTTGTTCTTTTTGGGCACCAGCATTAATCTTTTGGGGACTGGTCTGTGATACAAATGAGTTCACTTGCAAGGTTCAGGGGAGAAATTTTTTGTATTGTTTTCTTTTATTTTCCTTTCAACGCAACAGCACGTCAATCTCTGGCACAGCGATATCCTGCAGAAATCCCATTGCCAAGAATGTTAAGTTGCTTGGAGAAGAAAGGCTGCTGAACAGTCTGGTGTAAACAAAAGGCAGGGAAGGCTGGAGCCCATCCTAAATAAAGTTCTTTATTACGGGTGAGCTTTTCAGATTTTTTGGCACCAGCCATAACTCTGGCTTTGTGTTTGTAATTTAAAACCGCCATATCATGTAGTCCAATTTTATTAAATTTGATTAAATATTTGCAGTTCAAATAACAGAGTCCATCACAATACAGTTCTGATTACCAGGGCTGGAATCCAACCAACATCATCGTTAGGGATAGGGTGACTTAGGGGGCTGGGGGAAGGCAGTTTGAATGATCATTTCTTCTAGGGTGCATTTTCAGAGCTGGCAGCATGTCCTGCACCTTGGAAAGTTAAGAAGAATAAATATGTCATTGCACTGGGTTTTCGAAATACTACCTTTCTTTATTCTTATTTAAAGCATCACGATGTGGTCACAGGTTATTCCTCTGTGCACACTTGAAGATAACTTGCTAGTCTAGAACCCAGATGTGAACATGTTGAGAGAGACCCAGTGAACTGGCCATGCTTTGGTAGAAAATGTGCACGTGAGTGATGTCTTAAGGGTGCTTGGAAACATCCAGCATGGGAAACAGTGGACGCTTGCAATGCGCTCCTAATGCATCCTGTCCCCTGAAATCCCACCCTGTCTGATTTGGTTTACTAAATTATGTTCCAGCTTCTTGGCCGTTTAGTTTCTGCATGAAATTGTTTTCCTGTCAGGCTGCTGGCTGGTGCAGTTACTAATTGCTTGAATCCAGTTCTTAGCCTGCCCGGGGGATGTGTTTGACTCGGTTCCCTCTAAACACTTTGGGGCTCATCCCCAACAACAGTTTGGTTGGGGCTGCTCATGCTCTTGCTGTTAAAGAACTGGATTAGCACACGGATTTTTATTTCCCCTTTTGTGTGGTTTCCTTCATTATATGTATGTTTCCTTTAGTGTACGCATTTTGTCAACAGCTGTTGAGAGGGGAAAATCTAAGTGACCTTTTCTGCCCCCAGATCAAGGTTTGTGTCTTCCAAATTTAGTGATGCTTCATTATGTGCTGTACCAGGACCTTCTAAGAAAAATCTCTGGAGAATCCTTTCAGAGTTGATTTTAGAGCGTGGGTTGGGGCAGTCTTTTGTAGGTTGTTTTGATAACCCCAAGGGTTGTTTGTCAACAGCTTTCTGGGAGCTGTGAAATTATTTTTAATGTAGCTTTTCAGGTTTGCATTTCTAAGGAATATGGTGTCCTCATTTTCTCCCCAGGAACAAGTTTGTTAATGGCATTCCCTGCTTTCTGAAATTTGAGCAGGGATGTATTAAAACATGCTGTTAATTAGAAAGCTGACACGACCCCCATCACTGAGATTTGTAAAGAGAATTATTTAACTTTTCAACGTGCTTCTCTTCTTGCTTATGTAGGGGGTTTTTGTTTGGTTTTGGGTTGTTGGTTTGGGTTGGTTTGTTTTTTTTGTTTTACATCTTGTGCAGGGCTGGACCATATCCTGTCAGACAGTAGCTTTCCCGCTTACTCCTGCATAGATGTAGAGTAAGTATTCCTTGTGTTCATTGGGACTTGACAGCTAATTAGGATTTCTAATGAAAGCCACAGCATTTCAATTAGTTGTCGTTAAAATCATGAGAAGTTTTGCCAAACTCGGCACCTGCTAGGCTCGCCTGGCCAACATGCATTCAGCTCACTGGGATGCATGAACTGGAAACATTTCCCTGTATCTATATTTAAACCTGACCCCAAAGTAAGAAAAACAGCTTATTTCTTTTGAAGTACTCATAAAAGACGTTCTCCAAAGTTGTAAGTGTAAAAATGGCTGTGTCTGTAGGACCCATGCGGGTTGTGAAGCACGCTCAGATCTCATCGTGGTTTTGCTCCTGCTGTTGGATAAAGCAAACCTTTCCCAAGACAGCTGCTCTCCTTCAGCCCTCTGTGTGCCTGCGCGGGAGGGATTCGGTGCCTTTGCTGCTGCTTAATTCCCCTGCCCTGGGCTAGCTGCTGGTCTTTAAACCTTTCTCCTGTCAGATCTGTCAGCAGAGGTGGGATTTTTCACAAATCTGATGTTATCAAAAATGCGCTATTATTTCCTTTTGTCCTTTTTTATTTGTGCTTCTCAACCCTCTGGCGTTTTGTGCACCCTCAACCTCTGGGTGGCCGTTTTTTGGTGCCTTTGGCTCAGTTCCTGGGGCTACTTGGCCCATGGGTGCTGCCGCCATGGTCACTGTTTCATGAAGCAGCACTGAGGCTCTGGGTCCAGGCTTTTCCTTTACATCCAGTATCACAGCTGGCTGCACTGGGGAGGTGAAGATCAGGATGTTGATGGGCATGAAGATTTTAAGGAGGCAAAGGATTCCTGTGGTCCCAAATATGTTTTCACTGCAGAGCTGTGGGATAGCATCGTCAGGGTGTGAGTTTCCACTGTTTCCAAAGCTAGACTGAGTTGAATGCCAGACTGGGAGCTTACAAAGACATCTTTGGCAAATATATGCTTCTAAATTTCCTGCCTAGATAGTAAATGAGCATGTGCATGCGTGTGGCATGTACTTGGGGAGATATGACAAGTAGAAAGTGTCACAGACCCCTCTTTCAGCTTGTTTTCTCTGGGGACCAGGGAAGAACAAGTATCCAAAAACCTCCCATCCCAGCAATGTCTTTTGCTTTCTGCACAAGTAATGACAGAAAGAGAACTGGTTATAGGTCAAGTACTGTGTCTTAAGGCTTGTGGTAAAGGGGAAAAAAAAAAAAAAGCTGTCTTCAACCTTCACAGCCCACACAGTTAAGAACTGGCAGGAAAGATCCAAGGATAAGTCTTCAACTTGGCATTGTCAGCCCATGGCTTATGTACTCCTTTGCTGCAGTGAGTTCCCTCAACAAGTAAAGGAATGCAACAAAGAGAAGACCTCTCCTCATACTTGTCTGTATGTGGTGCAAATGGGCAGAATCCAGCCCATCTGCCACTTGGAGGTCTGCCCTGGCCAGTGGTTTCCTGAATTTCACCACCTTTTGGGACCTACTGCAGAAGCAATCTGACAAATACATCACTCATGCTGATGGTCCCAGCAACCACTACAGCTTCCAGCCCACCAGCCTCTGAAAAGAAATAGAAAAGGTCGACGTTGTTCTTCTGGCTCAATCATGAGCAGATTGGGAACAAGTCTTCTTCTAAGCCCCAACTTGCACTTAACTGGGTGATGATGAGATGTACTTAGGCTGCAGGGTCCTGATCACTTGCTGCCTGTCCAGAGCTGGCCATGAAACAGGCAGTGTGGTCCTTCCCTGCCTGCATGTCCCTGCTGGGCACAAGAAATCACTGCTTGTGCACAGTGTGTGCTCACGATGGGGCGACCAGGGGCTGGCACTAACAGTCTCCTGTTTGCTAATAATCTTTTGCCATTGCAAAAGAGAGGAGCCTGAGAGAGGAAAGCATCCGGCATCCTGTGATGTTGTTTCCCCACAGTATTGCAGAAACACAGAGTTGTTTGTTTATTTGCAGCTAAGCAGATGAAATTTTTCTGAACTTCTTGCATTTAAAAGAAAGAAAAGGGAAAATGAAAGGATTTGTCAATAATTAAAATGCTGCATTTGTCAAGAAAGGCATAATACCTCTCTGAGTTGGTTCTGGTTATTGGAATGTTTTAAGTGGTTTATTTTATGACAAAGATTGTTTAGAGGAAAATAGAGTAGGCTGAAATCCCGGTGTAGCGTGGGAGTATAATTTAGAGAAAATCTTTGAGCTTTGTACAGCATGGAGTGTCACTCAAGTTCGAGAGCATCTTTGCTTTCCCACCCACATTGTCCTTCCAGCTGACATGGTTGGAGCTCTGGCTTTCCTGGGCAGCTCGCTGTGTCCCAGGGACCCACGCACTGCCTCGGGGTGTGCTCTGCTGAGAGAGGGCACTGACCTGCATGAGAAATCCCTATTGTTATAAATACCCTTTCCCGCTCCAAGTGGAGGACGTCAGTCTCTCTAATCCAAAAATAACTTATTAAAGACAAAAATTACTTTATTACTGTGAGGCTACAGAATAGCTCTTCAGACCAGCCCGTTGACATTTCAGAGAGCAGCAACAAACCAAAGTGCAGTTGGAGGACCAGCAAATGCTTGCAGTAGTCCTTCCATCTCTTCTGATAATGACATCCAAATGCACGCTAGGGAATTCTTTGCTCCCATGTTTTTCTTCACCGCCAGTGGCTATGAACTCTGTTCTGTGGACACTCCTCTCCAGTGCTGAGGTGTGCCTAAAGGCAAAAGGAGGTGACACCTCCTTTCCTTGCTCAGGGCTCTGATAAAACAAGTGTGCTTTTGCCGTGAGAGCTGGGGATCCATGGGGGGAAAGCCAGCATGTCCATCAAAGCAATTCCTGAGAGTACTGTCAGTGGTGCATGAAAGGAGAAACCTCTTCCAGTAGAAGACCAAACAAGGTGGTCTGGTTTAGCGTCACCTTTGGGGAGTGGGGGCTTTGGGACGCCCAGGACCTTACCCTCAGTCATTCAGTGAACCCACTGTTCTCCTTCTTGGTCCTCTCAGCTCCATCTCTGCTTCACAGAAACTGCCAGGAGAGTGCACAGTGTCACCTCTGTGTGTGCGGAGAGAGAGAGAGATGGCCAGGTTTTTCTGGCCAGAGCTGAGACACTTGGCCTTTGGACCACTGCATCTAGCAGAAAGGAGAATCAAGTCAGAGCTAGGAGCGCGTGATGGGTGCGTGCCTGTCCTCTGTGGGACAGCTTTGACCACGAGCACTGCATGAACAGCATCCAGAGCGGTGACGTGGAGTGTTTCTTTTCCAAACTGAATCACAACAGCCAAGCTCTAAAGAAACTTGTGTCTCTTGAGGCATGTCCTACTGGCTTCTCAGTGCATCGTTTCCCTCCTGGCCCTCAGCAGTTTGCAGCCATGTGTGACGGTGTGAGATTGTTTTTACCGGGTTTATGTTGCTCTGTTACAGTTCCTTGGAAGAGCATCCAGGGCAGGAGGAGGCTGGAAATATGGTCATTCGCTCCTTCCCATAGGAGCAGCTCAGCATCAGGCAGGGGGAGGTGAGATGCTTGTGGGACAGGGCAAGGAGGAGGGGAAAAAAGGCAAACTGGCCAGAGCTGGCAAGGCAGGGCATGGACTCAGTCACCACAGCTGTGCTAGGAAGGTTTCTAGGTAGAGAACAGATGGCAGCTCAAAACAAAGTACATGGTTGGTTTGTGAGATGAAGGGTGGAGGGGACACCACCATCCATATTTTGACCCACCTTGGACTTAAATGTAACTTGTTAATATATTCAGTAAAATTCAGCGCAGTTCTTGAGTTTAAAATCCCTGTAGGGTTTCTTGGGAGAAACTCATTTTAATATAAGGAGGTTGTCCCCAAAAGTCCTGGCCACCATGGGTCACTTGCTGGGGTCTTCCCAGTTTGGTAACTGCTCCCTGCCCTTGTGTTCAGGCAGCCAGCGGCTCCCTCTGCTACAGGCATTGCAGCTTTTTGGTTGCTGTACAGGAACTGCATGTTTTTCTCTTACCTTCTGCAGAGCTCAGTGCTGTTTTAAACACTTTATTGAAGAAACTCGCTTAGAGGACCTCATTCTCTCCTTTCCATTCTTATCCCTTTCCACATGTCTGTCGTCTTCCCTCTCAGATAATACTTTGACCTGTGCAAAGCTGCTGTCTTTATTTAGACTTTGGAAGGCAAAGACAGAGATGGGATGTGGCATTTCCACGTGTTTATTTTCCTAGTCCGGTTCTGGCTATACACAGCGGAAACCTTTGTGGTGCTCCGTTACTGTGATTTTGTGTGGTTTAGTAGTCAGGCAAGCAAATGATAGTGAAGCTGTAAAAAATGTCAACATTGTGTGCTTGGTTTAACGGGTGCTAAAGCCTTCTTTCTACTGATGAGATGCTGTGACTACTAAACTGCAGCATGAGAAGTGCTAAATATTGGCCTATAATAAGTTATCATTTTAAGGACACAGTACTTCCATAAATAGCCTTTCCACAGAGCTCTTACACAGTGCTCATGCCAGCACAGTTAGGAGAAAAGGAGGAGAATCCAGCACGTATCTTTAGCTAGCCCTTTCTAATCATGTCCCTACATTCCTAAATATATTATGTCAGGTGATGCCATCCAACATGGTACCAAGTTAATAAGAAGGTTTGTTTCTGCAGAACAGGCTGTCTTCTTTTTATTCTTGTTTTTCTTTCCAGTTTGGGAATTTTCTGCTGCCACTTTTGCTCTGTGGTACCTGTCTCCTCCGGGTACATTTGTGGGACCCTAATTCTTCTTGTCCCCCTCTATCCTGTTGCCTACGAGTATTGAAAATTAAGAACAATAGCATGCTTGGGCTCCAGAGGGATCTGGAGCTGCTCCAAAACAACAAAAAAAAATCTTTTTGTTTGACTGTAGGTGAACTTTGCCATGTCCAGCTTTATCAGGTTCTCCTGACTAGGTGGGTCGTGATCCACTTTTGGAGAGACCACGCTATGTGTACGGAGGAGCAGTAATGAAGGTCTGGGATAGAACCAGCCAGGGAGCAAAGAAACTGCAGAGCAGGGAGCAAACGCTCAGTTGTAGAACATGTGGTCTCTCCTGCTTAATCAAAAGATAATTTGTCTTTATTAAAATTTTGGGTTGCACTACAGGCTGGTTTCACACAGCACTGTCTCTCCCTCTCTTGTGTTTACCTGTGGGGTGATCTGGATGTTCAAAGAGAGACAAGGTAATTGTGTTGGCCTTTGCCTGGCTGATGAGGCTTAGTATGAAGCTTAAAAATAGTATTGAAAGAGTAGCAGCCCTTCTCAGCCCCAGCTGCTGAAATTAAGATGTGCAAGGACTGGGATGAGGGTTTTCATGGTGCATTGTTTGCTTTTTTTCATAAATGTGGATGGGTAATGGGAACAGGGCATACTCGGCCCAGGACTTTGTGGTTTTTTGACTTACACAGACTTAGTGTCAGATTAGTTCAGCAGCTTAGGGGATGCAATTCTAGGAAGAAAACAATGAGAATGACATAAACGTTGAAGAATTGGATTACATGGGTCCTGCTGCAATAAATGACGTATAAGAGGGGTATCTTGGGTTTGAGCCTGTGAAAACTAGGGAAGCTTTTGGCTTATGTTCTAGTTATTAATTTACTTGGAGAAAAACAAAATATTCTTTGTATAAATCCTTATTATAGGCCAAATTAAGTATGTCACTGCTTATGAAATCCCACTGGCTTTGTGGAAGCTTGACTCAGACTTGGGCATGGGCTTCATTTGTTTGCTAAACAGGAATCAAACTGATTTTTTGATAACTTGGTGGCATTTGTTTAGAAGATATCACCTTAAGATGTAGAAGCCCAGTAAGTTCTGTAATTTAGTCTCCAGTTCTCTTAAGTTTATGCTAGTTAGCAGCAACGGGGAGCAAGGCTTTGTTTGGGCACATTGGCTGACAGGGTGAATATCAGATTTTCAGTGGAATTGGTGTTCCTGATAGAGCATTACACCTACATTTACTCTCTGGTATTGATAGTTACATGTCATTTACATTCCTGGTTAATACTTTTGAAGGACAGCTGTCTTCAGCTTGAAAATATTTGTTTATAATGCAGTAGTTTAAAAACCATCTGAATAAGAGTAAATTATTGTTTTGAGTTTTGGAAAGGCCTCTGTTGAAAGCTACATCTTCTATTATATAATATGCTATATGTAAATTGGTTCAATTTGAGACTGTTCTGAGCTGCCTGTGCTGAATTTTATTTCACGTACTTTGGGCTATATAGCACCCAATTAAATGCGTGTAGGGATTATGCTCTCTGAGGTCTTGATGACATGTTAGGTTTGGGATTATATCTGGGGGATAAACAACAAAATCAGAGTGAACTGAACAAATGCTGTTCTTTAAATGGACTTCGGTGTTTCAAAACTTGATCTGCCAGCTGAGGATATATGGAATGGTTTTGCCTGAAAGTAGTTTTGTCTGACAAATTATAATGCACTGCTTTTGCAATAACTTATTCTCGAGGTGTTTTCTCTTTTTAAGGCTGTAATTTTCTATGTTCATTTCCATCCTATTACACGGAAGGATGTTTGTATTGTGGCTTTACAAATGAAATGTATCTGGTAGTGTTGTGTAATCTGTGACCCCAGATCTTTTGTTTCCCTGCCCATTTTTAAGGTGTTTCTAACCAATTCATTCTCTGTAGTTGAAAGCCGCACAATTACTTGTCTGCTCCCAAACAAAAGATACTTCAGATGAACACCAAGCAGGGTATAAATTGCATATGAATAAAATTTGCACTGAAGTACAGTTTTTATTGTCATGTTTTTCTTTCTCAGAAGACAGATCCTTTCAACAGCTGTGGCACAGGCTTATATTTCATTTGCTGGTTGGCAGTATCTAAAATGGATGTATCAGTATCTAGATATGACGTGTTCCCATTTGTTCTTTAAAATCTTGACCAGAGCATCTAGGCAGTTACTAATACTCAATATTTGAAACAAATTAAAGCTGTGGATTAAAGGATGTGGGATGAGGATACTGAATGTTCACTTACCCAAAGACTACATTTAAAGTAAGAAGTCAACTTCTGTTTTGAAAAGGACTTTATAAAGTAGGTAGTTAGAGCATACACTTGTGTTTTAACTAGTCCACTCTTAAATATTGCCCTCCAAGCAAATGAAAGATTTGCATTCAGTCCCCTGCTATTTTATATGCAAATGACCTATAAGATGATTCCCCCTTTGCTAATGCATTTCATGCTGCATTTTAAGCATCATCTTGAGGAGTCTGACACTTTTTCTTTTTTTTTTTTTAGTGTTCCCTTTATCTCTTGCTGGCATTTTTCTGTCCAAGACATTAATGAAAAGTTCTTTGGTTTTTTGAGGGTTTCCTCCCAAAAGTTTCATCAAAGAACTGTTTTGATGGCTTAACTTCAAACGTTTGATCTTGAACTCATCAGCTTTCTGATTTTTGAGCCCTGCAATTAACGTTGTCAGGCTTGATCTTTTACCTGACCTAGTGGTCAAAGCCAACTGCAGGGAAATATATCTGTAGACAGACTTAGTTAATTCAAATAATTTTGTAAACCCTATTTTAATTCTTCTAAAGAAATGTAGATTATTGGCCCTGGAGTGTAGGGAGCTGGGTGTATCAGTAGTTAATGGTGAGAGCACAGGATTTGCCGGTTCAAAGGGATTAAGCCACAGAGTCGTTAAGAGGTTGAGGAAGCGAAAAGATTGAACCAGTTCACAAATCCCGTAACTGTCAGGAGCCCTCGAGCACCAAAGCGGATATTTCATGTATACCTGAGATCCGAAAGTTTACAGAGAAAATCATCTTGCAGGAGAAAACTTGACTTAAGGCTTCACTACCTTTATAAAAACTTGGTAAGCTGTGCCATGCAAGATGTGTTCAGTGTTGCTAGCTGTTATTAACCCACAGACATGAGCGGTTCCTAGGAGCTCTGCTTTGACTTTCGGAGAAATGAGATCTCAGGACTCAGGTACAGCAGAAGTTTTTGAGAGTTTCCCAAAAGTGTGATGTACACAAAGCAAGTCAGACTGTGGTCTCAGGAAATACATGCACACCTCCCCTTGGCAGCCCTGAATTTTCAAAGTATTTGATGTGGGTTTAGATACGGTTTAACTTGGTTGCTGTGATGATGTAACCAAGTTGCTTCCCAAATAAATAAACCTTCTTCCTCCCTGGCATTGGCTTTGGCTTTGGCCACACTCTCGTGCCCTTTTTCTTGCGTTGACAGTGGCTCCGGTTGACACTGGCTCATCTGACTCCAGGTGAGTTGCTTCAGGAAAGTGAACCAGCAGGAAAATATTCACCTGTTTTGGTCGTGGGGTTTGATTTTTGTATTTTCTTTACGCCTCCCCTGATGTACCTCCCTAAGCCAGCTCGCCCTCGGATCAGATGACTCCAAGGGTGTGGAGCTGCCCATTTCAGCAACACATCACAGGTAGCATCTCAGGCCCACAGTGATGCTTGACGCTGACCAAACAGCAACATCTCAGTTGTCCCATTAATTCCTGTATTGATTTATCTTTTTTTTTTTAATCCCATAAATTCGGTTTACCACGGCTTGGAAGCAAGTTGGGCAGAGACGGGAAACTACAGCGATGTCAGTGATGCTCCCCACAGTAGTCTGAATGAGTTCACAGCAGATTACAAGTCTCTATCTTCATTTGAGAGAAGACATTGCAGGATGATTATTATTTTTTAATTAAAATGCTGTTGACTTTCATTGCCAGTGAATTCAGATATCACATAGGCTGGGAACCATTCATTGTATTAAGAAGTCCTTGTTCCAAATAAACGCTATCAAATGACTAATTTCATTTAGGCTTCTGCAAATGCTGAACTGCAACCCAGCCTTCACGTTGACTAAAAAACTACTGAAATAGTAGTAACCAAAACACTGTTTGCTTTTCCTGTTTCTGTTCAGCATCTGAACCCAACCTGAAGTTACGATCCAGACTAAAGCAAAAAGTTGCTGAAAGACGGAGCAGCCCCCTCTTGCGCAGAAAAGATGGTCCGGTGGTTACTGCTCTCAAGAAGCGCCCGCTGGATGTCACAGGTACGTCGGGTAAGCAACAAATGTGCACTGGCAGCTGCCTACTCAGTGAGATGTCCCTTCCCAAAATTAACTCCTGCATCCAGTTAATTGTGCAGTCTGGCTCTCTCATGTGCCTCTCAGCACTGGTGAAACCTGGACGAAGTCGGCAGAGTTCCGCAGTGGCTGGTGCAGCTGTGCGTCAGCAGCGCTGACAGATAGATCTGCTCAGGACCCGTCTATTGAGACAGCGCTACCAACTCAATGAACTTTTTTTGTAGTTTGTTTGAAGCCAGGCGTAGACAGATGTAAATATACTACCAGAGTGCTATTTTTTTTCCCCCCAAGCATTTCAATGATCCTCAGCAACAGGTTGTTGAGAAATAAAATTTCTCAAAGGTGATCCTGTTGATTTCCATGGGGAGGCCATAATTCTCTGCTGTTGTCCTCCAGCAGTCAATGCTTTACAACCCATGTTTGTTTTAGCCTTTGGGCAGACTGCCATAGTTCCTTGTTAAGTAATTATGCTAAAGTTTTGAAACATGCAAGGCTTTTTTTTATATATATATAGCAATATTTTTGACTACTTCTTTGACAGTTTATTGTTGAAAAATAATGTTCTTCTGGGAGTAAAGTTTGTAAGGAGGGATCAGAGTGAATTAGATTACGTAGATTGCCATAAAGTTAATTCTTAGCACCATCTAGGGATGCCTCTGTGTAAGTACCAGTGTGTGACAGCTTTTCCAGACTTGTCTCACTTTAAGGCACGCTGTCATCGTTCAAACTAAATCGAAGGGAGCTCTCTTTAGAGAGCACGGTGGTTTTGGGAGACCCCAGGGGTAACTCTGCACCACTCTGTGTCAGAGACCCTCTGTTTGCAGAGGGAATAGGTGATTTCAAGAGTTAAACGTAGTTTGTATCGGATCTGAAAATCAAATTTACTTCACTCATATTGCTACATGTAATATGGCTTTTAAGATAAATCAGGCTCTAATGGCTGACAGTTTGATCCCAGTAATAGCAATATTTTCCTTCAGAAATAGCAGTGGAAGCTCCTGCTTCTCACTGAACATGGACCTGATTCAAGAAGCCAGCCTGGAGCCTGGCTAGAAAAAAATATCTGAGTTGTTAGGGTAAAAGGGGACTTTTTAATGGGAAATAAGTTTTTAAAGTCCCACTTCAGGGAATATAAATTATGTCTAATCCCTGAAGAATACAGTTTAGATGCACCAGTTATGTTTCCTATGTCTAGGTAGTATGCGTGAGATCCAATATGTTGTAGCTAATGACACAGTCCCAGGAGAAGCACATATTTTCCATGCAAACAGAATATTTTTTCAAAACACCTAGACTCTCCGAAGTTGCTTTCCATGGAGAAATTCAGTGTTAGGTGCTCAGCTAGGTGTTACTCAGTGCTGAGTTTTCTTGATAGATGCCTCCCCAGCGCACAGCCAAAAAAAACCCCAATGAGGTTTCTTCTTTAAAAAAAACAAACAACCCCCCAAAAAACAACAAATATAAAAAAATCTCTTTGTTACTTTGTTGGATGTACTTACAAAGATCAAAATAGTATGTACAGAATAATGCCTCAAAAGGAACAGTTTTTTAAAATCCCCTGAACTGTAACAATTGGCTTTTGTTTCTACTGGGGCATCGTAGAGCAATTATGAGGCTGCTGCAGCCTGAACCGTTGCAGCTGCTGGGAGATTCTTCTGGTGTTGGGCAAATCCTGTGCTTGGGAACGGGGAAAGTTCAGAAAAAAAATGTTATTTACCTTCCAAAATCAAAGGAAAAACTTTGGAAGCTGTGCCATACACCAGCTGAGAGACATTCTGAGGGAAGTTTTCTGGCTGTTGCAATTTCATGTGTTGTTTCTGTTTATTATTTCTGTATCATTAATGGGGAGGCTTTGATTTCAGGCTAGTCATCTCCATGGTTCTGGTTAGTGAGTTCACAGGGGATGTGTTGATAAAATATACAAAGCTGAGAGGATTTTCTGAACATTCAGGTGATGATAACAGAATTACATTGGGGGATTTACTCTGCCTTGGGTCTTTCCAATGAGAAAGTGTTTTACTTCCTGAGTGGAGAAGACTTACCTGCCCTCAGAAAGCAGTGGTTTGAAACAGCTTTACTGTTTTGGACCCTGTAAAGTTTTGCCTGATTTTTGTAAAATCTACTTAGCCATGACCATGGCCAGTTGTGTGACCAGTCCCATGTCAGCTTTGAAATCTCTTGAAACGATTTAATATGCCATCCTGGCAAAATATCATCCTTGTGAGTCAGTCCCCAGGCACTTTTTGGGAGTTCAGTGCTGTCAGAGCAGCCAAGGCAGGTTGTGTTTCTCCGAGGACCTGGCATGGTGCAGACACTTTGCAGGGGACGGGGACGTTACACATGCCCAGTCGCCTGCACCAGAAAACGTTGATGCTTCTTTATAAAAGCAGAGGTCAGCTCTCGTGTGGTCAGTGTGAGGGCTCGGTGCTGGCGGCGTATTTCCAGTAAATCCAGATGCACCAGAAGCCTGCATGGGAAAATGTCAACTCGGAGACGGTTCCCTGGTTGTTCCAGTGTGAAGTCTGATGCAATACGTGGCAAGAGGGTGTCATTAGGGTTATGGGCTAAAGAGGATGAGGGAAGCAATTCTAGAAAAATAAAGCAGGACAATCTGGCATCCTCCAGTTTGGCCTCTTCAAGTCTTCCATGTCTTTTATTATCTTGCAATCGTATTTAGAGTTATTAATACACTAGAGGAGAAATCCCCATAAGGAGAAGATACAAATGGGGTAAGTAGGTACTTGGACAGACCATTTGAAAGTGTTTGTCAGTATTTTAAGTGCCCTGGGAAGATTTAGAGGGGAGACGGGGAGGAGGAGGATCACTTTCCTCCAAAACAAAAACTGAGGGGTTGTTATCTGTCTAAATACCATCGCAGAGATTGTTTGTAATGCTAAAAGTTGGTTTTGGATGTGTTTTTAGACTCTGCATGCAACAGTGCTCCTGGATCTGGTCCCAGCTCTCCAAACAACAGCTCCAATAACATAAGCGCTGAGAACGGAATTGCAGGATCAGTCACGAGTATTCAAGCAGAGGTACAGAGCCCTTCCTCACTCTGATTTTTAACGCTTGGGTTTCTAATTGGTTTTTGCAGAGTTTTAGGAATTCAGGCGTACAAACCAGTGTGCACCAAACTAAAACAAAAACCAGATCGTGGCTTGGAGCAGACTTTGGGAATTACCTCTCAGTCTGGGCTAACAGGATGCATTATCTGTTTATTAAATCTAGTTTGAGCCAGCTCACAAACTGCTTGTGGTAACTTGTAGTGGTTTTGTTGTGAGGAGAGAGTAAAAATAAAGTGATTTAGCAAGGTAAAGTGTGAAGAGCATTTCCTGGTCAAATGCAAGTATTTTAAAATTTGGGGAATCTGTTCTCATATATTCTATATAGGGTGAACTTGTTGTGTGCAGTAGGTTAGTCTAAATATATCTAAACCAGAACTGAATTAAAGGGAATCGATTTAACCTTTTCCTTCCCACTTAGGGATTTGAAAGCTTGCTGCCTGATGCCATGAGATAGTTTATAATCCCACAAGCTTTCACCATCACTGGAGGCATCTGCTACGGATGTCAAAGGCAGCATGTTGGACTGGGTAAACTGGGCTTTGATTCAGCACAGCAGCTCCTGTGTTCAGGGTTACTGAAGCCCAGGTTTTTCTGAGGGCAGATATTGGGGTGTGGGTCACATTAACTAGCTCCCACTATAAAACCTCGCATGCAGAAAACTGGTGTGGTTGTGTAATGTTACTGGTGTTTTGGGTTTTTTAATCCAGCTTACCATTAGCTGTTCTCCTGGTGAATATAGTGTCTTGTCTCCACATCAGGACTGTAAAAACCAGCTTGGGCTTGTTCTTCCAAATTGTCTTTCAGAATTGAAAAGGGCTTCTTAGGGTATAAATGTAAGTCCTTATGGCTTTCTAGTTTTGTACAGATTTTCACTTTTTTTCTAATGTAGTGTAACAGAATTTAATGTGGGGAATATGCCTTCTACTCCACCCTTTCCCCTGCCAAATTAACCAACACACATCTATGTCCACTCCAGTCTACTGTAGACCTTACAAGATTTAGGCAATTATTGTAAAGATAAAGCTGCCACTTCACACTGGCAGCTGAAGCTGCTCTAAAGAGATGTGGCTTTTGAGATGCATGCCAACCTTGTAGTAGTTTGGAGCAGACCTGGGAAAAGATTTCTTATGTACAGGGTTATTTATCAGGTTTGCAGAACCGAAGATTGGCTGAGCTAAGAGCACATCTTAAGTACGTTTGTGTTAGCCCCAGGAAGACTAGCGTGGAGTTACCGATTTTACCGATCCAGGAGCTGTCAATCTTGGCTATACTTAGCAAACTGCAAATCCCCAATTACTGCTGGTGGAAAAAACTAGTGGATTTGACAATTCCTTGTGATATAAACAGAGCAGTCAGCTTCCCACAAGTCAGTGTTAGCTCACACACAGGTGAATGTGAAGCTGTTTATTCTCTTAACCATTTTATTTTTCAACTAAATTTGAGCTAATCATCTGTGACTAGACCACCAATGCCTAAGAAAATGGACACAGACTGAAAGGAAAACTTTTCATCAACTGCTTGTAATACAGCAATTTTATAACTTAAGCTGAGGCGTGAGCAGCTCAATTTGGAAAAAGTCCCTGTACTACCAAAGCCTTTCCCTGGGAGTCGTCTTTGCCTTGTTTGCAACAGTACCGCAGTGGGCAATTCACAGCGATGCTGCTGCATGCAAGGAAAGAAGTGAGTTCATCTTGAATTTTAACAAAAACAGCATTTGATACACCATCGCCAAACAACCTATGTGTAATGGAGTAAGAAAATCTAGTTTTTATTTCCGTGAAAATAATATCTAGATATTTTTTTGCTTTTTTGTAGTTTTTGGAAAACAGGAAAAATAAAGCATACAAATGATTGTGCAGTTTCAATTTTAAAACTGCCCAGGACTGTTTTAAGTGTGTTGGATAACTGCCATTCACGGAACAGAATGAAACATAAATCACTGTGTGATGGCAAACAGAACATCGATAACCGGTTGCACAAACTGTTCTCCTCCATTCAAGTACACCTGAAGTGCTGGGCTTAGCTAGATGTCCTAGTCCTTTGCATTTGTTTTTGGGGAAAAATAACTCTGCACTTTGTTTCAGCATTTCATGTTGTGTGATCCTAGCTGGTCCATTTGCCTGTATAGGTTCATTTAGAAAAATAACTAGGCAAGGTAGGGGTTTAGGGTTTGGGTTTCTTTAAAATCATCATCTTCAGTAAGATTAGTATTACCTGCTAGCCCAAGTGCTGGAGTTTTCTGTAATACCAGTGGTCCTGGCTTTCTCATGTTCCCACTTCTCAATATTTAGAAATCTTTAAATGTTTCTGAAAAAACAATGTTGCCAACTTTGTGTTTCATGCTTACCTTCATGTTTTATTTTAAGTGAGAAGTAGGTCTCTCTGCTTCTTAGTTTGCTAGGTTACCTCTTGAACCATTTCAGCTATGTTGGAAGATGGTATCTGAGTTCATTATTTAAGTTTCAGTGCTTGCCTTCAGCCTGGAAGGACTACACCTCTCTGCCTCCTTTTAAAATAGACAATATCTGTTTTTAAATACTGTTTTTAAATCTAAAGGGGTTTGCATCTCCGAAAGGTACATGATACTCATTGCCATTACCGTTGATACAAGACTATAAAGTACCCAACTACAGACAAAAACTATACATGCTGAAATTGTTCTCTTCTGTGCAATTCAAAAAATGTTTGTGTACAACCTGTAGATGGGATCTGTATATTTCAAGCGATGATAATGCTTCTAAATACCATATGCTGATAGCGTCAAGCTGCTGTGTTTCCCTCTTTGCTGTTTTTAAAACAAATCCCCAGGAGATAGTTTGAGGCACTACAGAGTATTGATTGTTCAAGAAGAAAATGGATGTAGTTTTGTTTCATTTATGTTACCAGTGAAATATTTCATTACTCTGCTGACAATAACCATCTGATTCTCAATGTAGCGTGCTAACATTATGTAATTTAAATTAAAGAAAAATTGCCAGTAGTGCTCAAAATTACTTGGAAGTGTGTGGGTATGCACAATCACATGTCTTTACCAGGTAACATTCAACAGCAAAATGCTCCCTGCAAATTTCCTCCTTTAGGGCAGCAGATTGTGAGCTGAGATCTCAAAAATAGGTTTACTCTTTATACGAGAGAACTGATCTGTAATATATTTTCAGTAAGTTTGAATGGTGCTAATGAAAGCACCAGAAGGCAAAAGGAAATAAGAAAAAAATCACTTTGCAGATGAAATTTTGCACAGGGTCGTATGAAAACTGGGTGACTTTTGAATGCTTGGTACTTGGTCACGGTTGGACATGGGGAGAATGACTGGCAAGGTAGTGGTGCATTGAAGAGTGCATTGGCAAGGCAGCCTGGTGTCTGATACTGGTGACACACAGGGTCACGGGAAGGCTTTACTGCTCCTGTCCTCCTTGCACAAGCAGCACGAACCTCAGGTGCACGGGTGGGGTGTCGTGTGCAAGCTGTCAGCTTGTTGGGTTAAGGCAGGATTGCTCTCAAAGGTTGTTCTGTAGAAAATGTTGGTTTTGCAGTATTAGTTCTTACGGGCTTCCTGCCACTCCCCCACCCCAACAGGTTGCAGCAAGGTTTTGTTAAGTTTCTTTTTAGAGTCTTTGAGGGAGAAAAATAGGTTTTTATTATCCAGAGCTGACCCAGCCCTGCAACCAAGGAAATAACCTACAAAGTCTCAGTGACTTAGAGGACTGTGAATTTAAGTCTAAAATGTATAAAGCTGTTGCTCCGGTCCCTATTACATTGATATAGATGGTTCCATAGTATAATACTAAGCTAATCATAATCCCTTTTTTCACTATGGCACCTGAGTGAAGTCTTTTTAAAATCTAAACTCTATTTAAGTTGGAAAATCACCTGTAGAGAATTCAGAGTGATCCACACACTTGTTTCCTAACAGGAAAATCAGGCAGTTTATTGTAATTTTTATAATGGGTTTTCTAGTGTGTATTTCAAATCAATCTTGCTTTGAAATTAAAGGTATTTTTACTTAAGTGTTCCTGCTTTAAATAGCCGTAAGGTAATTCAGTAAGTCTTGCATTTCACCCTGAAAATCAGGAAATAGCTACATAAATGCAACCGTAAGACCTTTTGGTGAAATTCTGAAGTCTGATTTAAACTAAAGCACACTGGTAAATAGCATAAATTGTCTGTGATTTGCTAAAGAGAACAACAGCCATTATAATGCTTTTTTTTTTATGGTAATCTGTTTTAGCTTTAAAAGGGCAAGTACTTGAGGACAGGTAAGCTGTTAAATCTTTTTTTGCAAAAGCTCTTTGCAGTGGTACTGTATGAAGACTGAGCAGAAGCAGAGTACCAGTGAGGAGGCAGGAGTGATCTTTAGACTCCAGGAAGGATCAAATAAACTGTAAAAGGTCTCTCTGTAGGGCAGCGAGGTTGGTGGCAGTTGCAAAGTGGCATCGTCCCTGTCTGTTATCCTGGTCACGTCGCCCCTGCATGGCCATGGCAGCAGCATTCAAGGCATACACCTAGTCTGTGCTTGTTTAGGCTGGATCTGAAGCACAGTTTAGCTCCCCCATTCAGTATTCCCAGTGTTAGCAGTGAAGTTACATGCTCTGTGTGTTTCTGACGTGTTCTCACAGCGCATGTACTGTGTCTTTGATCCGATCTATGGATGCTCTCTCACCAGAACGATGTCCTTGATTTTCTTTCCAGACCAGCCTGGCTCACAGACTTGTGAATCGTGAAGGCTCAGTAACACAGCTTCCACTCTACACGTCTCCTTCTTTGCCCAACATCACGCTAGGACTGCCTGCAACTGGCCCTTCCAGTGTAAGTGGTGGAGGAACGCAGCTGTTGAAATGTTGATTGCATTGATTTATGACTTAACTCGCTATGTCATCAATTCTGCATTTGCAGGGAGGATCAGCACAGCAGGATGCGGAGAGACTTACTATCCCAACGTTACAGCAGCGGATCTCTTTATTTCCTGGCACTCACCTCACTCCCTACTTGAGCACTACAACGTTGGAAAGAGATGGGGGAACTGCACATAACCCTCTTTTGCAACACATGGTCTTACTGGAACAGCCAACTGCACAAACTCCCTTAGTCACAGGTGAGCACTCCGTAGATAATGTGCAAAACTCAGACCCAGCTGGTGAAAGAGAGCGAGTGACATCTGTTTGGTTTTTTGTAAAGTTTTTCTCTTGTGCAAAAGAGATACTGCATCATCTATACATTCTGTAGGTATAACATACCACTTTTAGGATGTGTTTGTCGATATGTTGGATGGTGGCAATGTTTGCAAAATGAGAGATCGCTCATCTCATCCAGAGGTAGGGCGAAGCTTCCTTGTCATTTCAGTGGAATGAAAATAAATAGTATTTACTTCCACAAGTAAAGCCTAAGTCTGTAGGTAAAAATTTAAAACTACATTTGTAGAGTTTTAACCATTTTAGATTGAAGTGGAGATAAAAACGTGTCTTACAATTACCTTTCTTGTTTATCATGCATAGTTTCTATTCCGTATATGAAAGGCATGCATTTACAAAGTCACAGATTAAATACTTGCTTCTCGTCATTATTACAAGTGGCAAAAATATAGTAAAATCAACTGCATTCAAACAGATTGTATTTGTTTGTATATGTTACATTTTCAGTGTGCTAATTGCTTTGAATCACTCCCTGTGTCATATTTTCAGAATTAAGTACCTGCGAGAAGGCATATTTCTGTAAATAGGGTTGATTCAAAGCAATAAGCCCTAGTAGGATGCATTTCTGTTTTACAGCGTGTAATGCTGGGACAAAGGATGTTCTGCATAAGTTACAGACGTGTTATTTTTTTATTTCTTTCATTCCACATCTAATGGAAATTCTTGAGAGATGTTGATCACTGAGGCGTTACAGCATGGCTCTCAGGTTTAGCTTGTGTCTGGTTTTACATTTGAATCCCAGGAATATATATGGGGTTGTGATAAGGTTATAAGCATGTACATATGGGGAAGCTGAAGCACAGAAGCGTGGTATTTAACCAGCGCTCTGAGCCGTGAGATGGTGTGTGCAGATTCCTTGAACCTTTACCTAAATTTCTGTTGCCTCTTTCTGCCATGGTTGATGTGGCATGACGAGGTTACCCAGAGTCATGATGTGGCTCTTCACCAGTTGCCCTTTGCCCAGGGTCTGTTGATGAAGAGCCACTGGAGAAGACTTCCCCTCTTACCTGATCACCAAAACTTTCTTCTTTGTTTGTGCTGGCATTTGCGTTAAAGCACACATAGGGAGAAGTGCTGTTCCATTTCTATTCGACCTCTCTCAAAGCTTCCCTGAGTTTACAGTGTACTGTGTTTGCTTCCCAGCGTGTTCCTTCCTAGTCCACCTGCTACGTGCGGTGTTTTCAGAGTAAGTACAACATGTTATAAACCAACTCTTAGGAGAAATATTCACAATACAACAGAGCAACAAGAAGAAACACACGTTCCAGATGCAGCAACTGAAAGAGAGCAAGCTAACACATGGTCTCAAAAGCCCTAAGTGGACTGGCTGCCAAACTGCAGTTAGTACTTCAAACTTCCTTGGAAGCAAAGTGGAGTTTATTAGTATTCTGCTGATTGCCTTCAGCTCTGGAGGTAGTCTCCTGACAGCTGTAAGATGATCCAGCACGATGGCATGCTTTTTCTGTGCTGGAAGGTAGATATGGGGGTTTGGGGAAACTAGAGCAGAATTCCTTAGGTCTGCCATTCCTTTTGTGACAGGTTGCTCTGGATAATATCCTTCACATTGACATGTACATCCTGAGTAGGAACAAGGTGTCTCCCTGGAAAACCTTCACTTGGAGGAAGGTAGTCTTCCAAGGTGTCCTATGCAAACTTTATAGGATCCCTTCCTCTACTGTCTAATTTGAACTTCTGATAAAGGGAAGTGGATCATATCTTTCCAAATTATTCATATATTCATTCATACACACACACAGACGTATGTATATATATACACACACGCATTTAGAGAGACATGAGTTTGTAAAAGAAGGTACCTTTTTACATGATTCTTTTCAGAAAAGCGAAGGGTGGGAGAAATTCAGTAAATCTTTCCCCAAGAAGAGACGCTTTTAAATGAGTCACATTCTTCCATGTAGGGCAGATCTGTGAATCACTGGGAAAAGGAGGTAATGTCCTGGGACAGAAATGTCAAGGTGTTTCTAAACCGCTGTATTCAGCTGGCTGCAGATTTCTGGGCAGCTTCTCTCTCTCCTAAACCAAAGATGGAAGAAAAGGAGTAGTTAAAACTTCTCTGACCCTTGAACTGGGCAACATGTCTGAATGTTACTGAGCACTTGCACAGTCTTTACTTTGTTTTATACAATGAGGTAAAGCAAAAGAGTTGATCTTTCCTAAAAGTGTGTGCAGCCTTATCCACATCAGGGAGACAGCATTTCACACCAGTGATGCCTTTCTATCACACGGGGTAGCGAGCAAAAGTAAATGTTTATCCTCAGCTCCTCTGCCCTTGGCTTGGGCTTTGTGTTGGGTGTGTCTTCATGTCCCAGCTTTCTAAGAAGTATGTGATGGTAATGTTTTCAGAGAGCAGAGCAAGAACTAGCTTACCCCAAGAACAGCTAAAAAGACAAGACACTTCCTAAAGACATGCCCTTACTGGAGGTGAGATAGGTATTTCACATGGTAGTCATCAGAGACACCCAGATTGCCAAGGGCATATGAGTAATGCAAGTTATCCCAAAATAACCTTATGTTTTCATTAAGTTATTAGCATGTACGCACAGGACAGTGATGGAAACAATTCTAGGTATTTGTCATCTTGGCCTCTTAACTTACCTTCTTTCTACAGAAGCAATGAAGCCCAATAGGTCCCATATTCCTGAAATGCTTCAAGGGTGTGTGCCTTTTTCCAATGCAAACCTGTCAGAGTTTACCACATGGAAGTTTTTGTGCCTAGCCATTTCTGTGGGGTGGGGTATAGTACAGCCGAGGGCAGCCATGCCCTGCGTTGGCTGAAGTAAGAAGCAGCTTCATCATCATCATCCATCATCCTTCAGTGTGTCCAGTGAGCCCCCTGTAAGTTGTAATTGCTGGATGCTGTGGGGTAGCAGCTTGGGTTGGTGCCTTCTTAATAGGAACTTGGGATTACTCCCTATACCTAGGCAAGCTGTAAGACTTAAATTTCTCCAAACTACCACTGTGATCTTAATGCACGTCACCCATGGAGTGATGGGAGGGTCTGCAAGGTACTGCTGATTTTAAGAAATTAAATGTTTCCCTCGAGTTTCTTTAGTAAACAAGCAAACAAAGAGTTCAAAAGAAAGCAAAGTATCCCTCCATCCAATGGTAATTAATTGTTATCTGTTCTCTTCTAAGGATGCTTCAACTGTAAATGGTGAGGTGGCTGGTTTTAACATTATATATCATTGTCACCATCAGTGTTACTCAACAGCCGTTTTCTCCCTTCCTTTCTTCTTCCTTTTTTTTCTTCTCTGCTGTTTTTTCCTCCATATTATCTTCAGACTGGTATCTTTCAGGACTGCCTCTCCACGCACAGTCTCTGGTTGGTGGAGAACGGGTCTCCCCTTCAATACACAAACTCCGGCAGCATCGCCCGCTGGGGCGCACGCAGTCTGCTCCCCTTCCGCAGAACGCCCAGGCCCTCCAGCAGTTAGTGATCCAGCAGCAGCACCAGCAGTTCTTGGAGAAACACAAACAGCAATTCCAGCAACAACAACTGCACATCAACAAGGTAGGCATGATGCTTTTAAAGTTTTTCCCTCATACAGCATCAATACCAGCTTTAGCCAACAGTATTTCAATTTCTTGTGCGGTAATGTACGTGGTCTCTACCTCCACAACCAACTGGCCTTCAGCCTTGAACCTCTTTTTCATGATTTTGAGAAATAGGTCAACAAAGATGTGGACATCTATCACCAAGGCAAGGATCAATACGCCTGTTGCAGATGACAGAAAGGGAGTACAGTTCAAACTTCTGGCTTTCCAGGAATGCTTCTTAAAGTTGTCATTGCTGGCATTTATCCATATCAGCATCTTTTGTCAGTTTTGTAGTAGAAAACATAAAATGCTGTCAAGGAATATGGGGGAAATACCTCCTGTGTATATATTCGGTTTGAAAGGGAGAAGTAGCAGTAATATGGATATGAGAAAACAAGAAGCAAGGAATTTCAGTCATGACAACACCAGAAAATAATTGCAAGTGAAGATATTCAGATTTACTGAAGCATTTTTCACTGGAATTGCCGTTGGAAACAGAGAAGCTGTTCCCATCTTCAGTCCAGATTCTCTTAACTATGCCCCTGTGTAAAGCATTACAGTGTCCTATCCATTTCTTCACCTGAAAATAAGGACAGTATTGCTGTGCGTCCTGCAGAGGTGGTTTTGAAGATCAATTAGACGTGATTCAAAAATTGTGTTGAAGAAAGCAAGCACTACGTTTATTAACTTGCTTTCTGTAAATCACTTGGAGAACATCAGGTGAACATTGCAGAGCGCCATTTGTCAGTGTACAGGTTTTTGCAATTGCTGTGTAGCCAAAATCATCTGAACATCCCAGTATTGCAACGAAGCTGAAGCAAAGGTGCTTTGAGGTGATTGCATTGGGTATGCCTTAAAAAAAAAAAGTCAAAAATCTATCCTGGTGGCTTAGCCTATGGGAAGGTAAAACTCACCTTTTACACACAAGAGGTCTAATCACAAGTGATATGGATGGAGCTGTGATGTTTTACCCCAGCTGAGGTTTTCTCCCAGCATTTGAGAAGGCACAGCCTTTTTCTAGATTTGCAATATAAAAAGGCTGTTAGGGAAGGGGGAAATCAATCATAATCAGGGTGATATTTTTCTGGCTCTGATTTGTACTGTTTTGAGACTTCCTAAAGACTTTTCTCAAGGAGTTCCAGTGGTGGCCTTCTTTAAGAAGTGAGCAAATCCAGTAGTAGCTTTCAGGCTTGGGAGGACAAGTTCAGTGGCAGACGGACCTTTCAGGTTGCTGCAGTGTAAGTTTTGGTGGAGGTTTCTCCAAATATTTTCACTGTTCCAGTCCTGTGAGAAAATACAACTACCGAGAGCTGGATTAAATAATAAAAAAAATAATTAAAAAAATAATAAAAAAAAGCAAACCACCAACACAAAAACACCACCCCACAACCCCCCAAAACTTTGTTTATAGACTTGAGCTAAGGCAGGATGATTACACAAGCTACTGACGTCAATCATGTACTTCTGGAGAGCTGCCACCGTGCAGCGCGTGTGCCAGCCCTGGACCTCATTCAGTCCCGCACACCGGGGTGGTGGGGAGCTGCATAGAAATTTCCCTTACCCCCCTCCAACACGCTTCATAAGCAGTATCACCAGACACGGGGTGCTAGGTAGGGTTTCTTTGTTCAGAAATAAATGTCAGCTCGACGGTTTGTTTGCTTGAGGTTTTTAAGGCTTTTCCATTGCCAGTGGTTGTAAGCGTCCAAAGACTTCACCGTGACGTACCCACTGCACTCATTCAGACTTTGGCTTGGACCTCCCAGGAGCTGGAGAGTGTGTGCGACCGGAGCTGAGCAAGTCCTCCTGCAGCACTCTGAATTTCAGCTTTGTTAGAGCTGTGATCTATTGCATCCATGGCATGAGGCAGGCAGGGGGTGGGGGTGGGGTGGGGAGTGTAATTAAACTGATTGCACAGGGGTGATTTCCCTGTGTTTGATTTATATAAGTAATGAGTTAAAATCATTTTGGTACTAGCACTGTATGCGTGTGGCAAATTTATCCCGTGGGATAGCATCCAAGTGCTGACATGGAAAAAGACTTTTCCCAGATGCGCAGATATTTTAAGACCCTCGTGTGTAGGAGAGTAAGGGCACGACTAAAAATAATATAATAGATCGCTGCCTTTTAATTATTAGCAGAAGTGACAGCACTGTCCATTTAGGTTGTGTTGGATTTCCTGTATATAATACGAGGCTGTTTTCAATTGCTTGTGGGTTTTCCAAACTTCTAAGATTTTGGCCTTAAACTTTCCCTGTGAGGTGTCTACATCAGATGAAATTTTCAAGAAGATTGCAGCCAAAACAAGTCGTGCCGTTTCCAAGAAAGCAACTCAGGAAAAATGTGTTGTTTTACTCCTGATTAAAAGTAATAAGAATAACCATCTAGGGGATTTGGCTGTGAAGCCTTGGTGCCTAAGGCTCTGGAGTGGTAACTTGGAACAGGACAAACGAGGACAGTGTGGGTGGCTGAGGGAAGGAGAGTGCAGAGGGGTGCGGTGGGTGAGACGGGTCCAAAAGAGGGACAAGGCTCCTTCGGGTGACTGAAGGGGACCTGTGCTCCCTGGGGTGCAATCCTTCCAGCCTGGGCTCTGAAGTCCCTGCTGTACTACTGCTTGAGCGTAGCAAAGCATTCAGGAGCGGCTTGCTCAAGTGACTCCCCTGGCTCAGTGTAAGGCTTTGTAATGGAAGAGGAGGGTCCCAGCCCTGCTTATCTGATGGTCTAGGTGTCACCTGGTGGTGACATTTGCATTTGTTTTAAGGAGGGGGAAAAACACACGTAAACAAAAAAACATGCAACCCCCTGGAAAAAACATGGGGGCAGAAGAGACATGCATGAATGAAAAGAGCATTATTAAAGTTGCCAAGCTGAGCACTCAGACTAGGACATGGGAGTAGTTAATTTTCCCATCCAAGTCTCACTCGCTCTTTTTTATTTTGCATCTTTTTCATCCTGCATCTTTTTCATCCAGTTTTTGATGATCAAGAGGTATCAGTTTCACAAGACTCTGAACTTAGTACAGAGAAGGGTAAAAGCGAGGCTGCTCTCCAGTGGTGTGCAGAAATCGGAGGACACACAGGAATGGAAGAGGGAAAGAAGGGGCCTTAGTGCTAAGGCAGCTTGTCACCGTGGCAGGGAATTAGCTTTCTCCTCTCTGCCACACAGCCCTGTCCTGCCAAGCAGATCCAGTCAGCGGGCAGCTTGCACGCTCGCCTTCCCCATGCCATTTCAAGGACAGAGAAATGGAGCTGCTAGCTGCAGATGTGTGCTTGCGCACCTAATATGTATCATCTTAACATCAACCATATCATATTGAAACGCCCATCCTGTGGGGTTTCATAATCACTGCCCCAGCTGTGTGTTTGGCAGCCCGGAGCAGCTCTGCTCCCTGCCTGCTGTCAAGTTCATCGTGAACATGGGTGTGCTAATATTTGCAGGACACTCATGTGCCCTAGTGATCGCACTGCCAAACTGTATGTAGAAATCAACTCTTTCTTCAGAATCAGGGTTTGAGACATTAAATGAGATTCTGGATAAGATACTGAATCACTTCTTTCTAGTTGAGCTCTGTGCAACCTTTGATCAGAATGAGGCATGTGCCCTGTAACAGTAAACAGTCCTAAAAATAAAAGGTGTACATTAACGGAGGTGCACGGGAGCACTGCCCTGAAATAACACAGGCAATGCACGCTCGTGTTTCCCACCTTTTTGCAGGTTTAACGTTCAAACCTCAGGAGTGACTTTTCCCCATGATCAGAGGAGTTCTGCTGGGCGAGGGGGCTTCTTTTGCTGTATGATAAATTCATGCAGTGATCCCAACATCATTTCATCTTCAGCAATTACAATTTCTCTGCAGACTTCCGTCTCTTTTAAGATGCAAATTTTAGTCTTTTATATATGAGGGAGAAGAGTCGTGGTATGCTCATGGTTCTGTGTGGCATTTGGAAGTCAGCATTTGAGGGGGGTATTTTTGTCGTGACAGCGAACCAGGTACAGTAAGATGCTGTTCTGTGAGCACACTCCAGGTATTTTAAGTTAAAAGTGTTAGCTTTTCAGCATGGTAAGTCTTGAAGCAGCAATTCCCTTTCTAAAAAGAAATACACATGTGAGGTTTCTGTAAATTCTGTGCTGGAAAACTCAACTTTTAACCTTTCCGTAGTGAAGATGAGCATTTTGGCTTTAGTCCCCTGGATGTATAATTCGCAAGGCCTTACTAGAACAGATAATCTCCCTTTTAGCCCTGAATTGTACTGTTAAGGAGATTAATGCTGAGCTTCTGTGGTCAAATTATGGTTCTTCTGAGTAAAGCCCATTTTTAGCACACTCTGGAAAGTGAGGCGTTTCTCCTGCCGTGACATATATATGGTAACGCATGTATGCCAGACTACAGTGCCTCAACTCGGCTGGTAGTTACGTTTTTGTTAACACCTAGAATTTAACCTTGCTATTTCCTGATTTATTTATTTATTTTTCTTCTTTTTGGAACACGTCAACTGTTTAGCCTCAAGTGACTCCTGGAATAGCTTTGTATATGGAATATTTAATTTGTCATATTTGAAAAAGACAGTGTGTTAGGTTGTATTGCACAGCATCCAGGTAGGGCTGTTACCCTTTGAACAGGTAAAGGAAAGCATCCAGACAGAACTTTGGATATAACAGGTATTGAAAAACTCCAGAAAACCTCCTTCAGCATTCCTGCTGAGCACCTCGCAGTCAGTTGAATATGAAATGCTGTTCAGCAGGACTTAGGACGCTTGGCATTCATGTGCTTCTGTATCGTCACACCTATTACTGCGTAAATGCCGGTCAGTGGTTTTGCCAGGAGCTGTTGTTCCGTGGAGTGGCTGTTGCTGCAGGTCTGGCGATATGTAGATGCGTACCTAACATAATCAACCCCAACTCTGATTATTTGGGAGACGGGGGGAAAAAAACAGCTTCTGCTGGTGACAAGGTGTTGTCTTCTCACTCTCCTCCTTTTCCCCTCCGGGTGGTCCCTTTGATTCATTACCATTGGGTCATTTCTTCTCAGCTAGGCACAGAGGCCAGAAGTCTCATGGTCCTACCAGAGAACTTGCTGCCTCAAGCAGTTGTATTTTTCCTCCTGCCTTGTCTCCTCAGGGGAAAAAAAACCCACAAGAGATTTGTCTAGGCTTCAGCTGCTGCAGAAGGTTCTGCCAGCTCCTTATGTGGCCTGTGCCTAACTCAGCCTCTCCCCAGCATCCCTTGTCATCTCTTGTTTCTCCTTAGTCCATAAAAGTTAAAAATTACAATCCAAGAGGAACCTCAGTGTGGGAAGAGTCATGTCGATAGCCAGAAGAGCAAGGGATGTGTTATCATTTCTGACTAATTAATCCAAGCCCCCAGCAATGTTTTCTTCTCTGAGCATTTGCCCATGTGCACGCTCCCCTGCGGATGCACTCCTGCCTTGTGTCTCTATGTTAGTGCTCTTACTTCTCTTGAGCATCCCAGCTGGTGTACCTGCTCCACACCACCTACCTCCCACCTCTCAAATCCTATCCGTATGCTTGACTCAAGACCAAGACTTTTTTAACCATCTGTCTCAGGATGCTTTTGAGCTGAGCCTCTACCATCTCCCCACCCCTCACCCCCACCCCCAATTTCTTTCCTCATTTTCATCAAAGCTGCATCTCCAGCTATCCAGAGTTGTTCTCCTTTTTCCCTGACTTTGTCCTTCAGCTCCAGAGGGAGGAAAGGGAGGTTTCTGCTAGCTTCTGCACAGCTTGGCACAGTCAGGGCCAAGCCAGTCTGCCATCCTCCCTTGCTTCATGGCTTCTCTTTTCCTCTGGTCAGTGGGACAGGCTGTGCCACCCCACCAACGCCTGTGTCCCCCACCGTGCTGTTCCGCGGGGAGCAGCACTCTGTGTGCTGAGGCCGGCTGGGTCCTGGCTGGTACCTTCTGCCACTCCACCCTGCTCCCAAAACAGGGAAGTCGCCCCACAGGACATGCTCTGCAGTTCCCAGCATTTACACTGGATATTTGCCACCAGTAGTGCTGTCTCAACCACCTTCCAGTGTATCCCTGTCTGCACAAAGTTTTGACCAGCTGTACGTATCTGGCAAAGCGGAATGGGGTTTGTTGGTGTGGAATGACCTGTCGTCAAGTATGATCTCTTTGAGCTTCCACTATGTGTAGATAACATCGGATGAGTTAAATGGAAGTGTGATGATTTATGCTAAACTTTGGAGATGTGTGTGGTGGTTTGCAGCACCTGTATCCTTTGCACACCAGTCAGTCCAGCAGCACTGAAGGCTCTGAAGGGTATGACTGAGGAGATGCCCTTTTCCACAAGATGGTTGTTAATCTGGTATGTGAAAGCAGTCCCCTCAGTGATTCAAACTTATTCTCGATTTTCAGTAACCATTACTGTGATGAGCAACACTGGAGAAATGCCACATTCCTGTGTCGGACTCCTAAACTGGAAAAGATCTCGAGAATAGATCTATCTCAAGTTTTACTTAGTCATGCCCAACTTTCATCTCTCTCTGTCTTCGATAACTGAGGTGATCTGTCCTGCTCAGTGTTGAAGGAACCTTGTCCTTATAATTGTGTGGGACGAGAAATTTCTTCTGTAACTGCTTGTCATCTTAGGAGAAAGGTTCAGAGGTGCACAGCTTCATCAGACTTGGTCTGTCCCAATAGGAAGCTTTACTATGCAGCCCTAAAGTTCTTCAGCTCTGCTTCTGCTTCCCCAGGAGCTCTTCAGCCACCTTTTAGAACCAGACGGGTCCCTATGACACTTTTTACCAAAAGAAAAAGTGAGTTAGTTATATCCTTCTAGGAGCTTCTCAGGTGTTTTTCTGTTGAGGACTCTTCATTGGTCTGTGATGAGTAAACAGATGTTTCTAGCCTGTTCAGTAGTATCTTCGAAGTCTGCAGTGTCCTAAGAACTTACCACTACAGAGAAGGAATGAAGTAGATATATCTAGTAGTAAAATCAGATGCCAGCTGACTTGAAATTTGGCAAAGAAATGCAGCTTTTTTTCCTTATGAAGCATTCTGCAGGAAAATGATGAATTCTCTGCTTTCCTGTACTGTGACCTAATGTTGCTATGATTTTTTTTCTTTCTGTTCTTTCTATTTCAAAGATGTAGATAAGAAATCTTGCAGCTGCACTGTCTTTTAAAAACGCTTGTGACTAGACATGTATGGTTTCTTCCATACTGAAGTAGTTAGCTGTCTGAGGCTAGAAAGGCAGTGCCTTTAACGATGTTTTATGGTGACAGTATGTGATAGCCAGAGGTTACTGTGTTTGAAAGTAGAGGAGTAACCTCATTGCAAAGGAAGCTAGGGAGCTAATTAAGAGAAGAAGTTATTTATGGCGCATTATGTAACTGTTTACTATTTGAGATACGTTTGTAAGAATTTTCAATGCTATCTTAACTATATGTTCATTTGTGTACACTTTTATTACCTCAAATTACTCAAACACGTGTTCATAAAATTGCAAAAATGAAAGCTTTTTAGGGAGTTTTAATGGGCCTGGGATGCATATATTCACATATTATATGGAATATATTCATAACAAAGTGCTTTCTTTGCAAAACTACCCTTTAAGAAGAATAGGGTTGCAGCAGGTAGAACAAATGACATACCAAGAGATTCACTTTGTGTTAGGGGAGCAAACTCAATGTTTGAAATCTCCTTGTCATTGACCACTTGATCTTTCAACCTTCATTGTGTTTCTCATTTAATTCTTACATTTTTATGGAGTTGGAATAATTTAAAACTTCTAGGGAATTATACTGCTTCTCATTTCCATTAGATTTGACAATGACATTGTAAGTTATTTTCCCAGCAATTACCTTGTGTAGTTCATAAGTTCAAAAGTTATTAAGTTCAAAGCTTGAGGCCTTCGATCCAAGCAGGGGGAAAAAAAGTAGCAGAAGATGGTTTATGGTGATTTAATTATCTTTAAAATAGATCATATTCATCAAGCCTAAGAGACCTTAAAGAAAATTGATGGAAGAACGACCTTTAGCTCAACGTGGTTTGGTTATCCAGTGCATATTACAAGTAATGAAACTGGGGCAGGGAAGGGGGGGTATTTCACAAAAAACATTGAGAATTTTTAATCACTGAATCTTTTAGGTTGGCAGGAACCTTATGAGATCATTTAGTCTAGTGTCCCTGCTTGAACAGGGTCAGCTGGAGCAGATTGCCCAGGACCATATGCAATTGGGTTTTGAATATCACCCAAGGATGGAGACTCCGCAAGGTCTATGTTCAAATGTTTGACAGCCCTCACAGTAAAAAATATGTTTTCTTGTGGTCAGAAGGAATTTCGTGTGTTTTAATTTGTGCCCATTGCCTCTTGTCTGTCACCTGAGTGTAACCCATCGGGTCCCATGGACTTACGTATGTCTAGGGGTTTTTGAGTGCTCATTAAATCTGGTGGGCTTCCACCAAGAGTAAGTCTTCCTTGCTCCAGACATTCCTTCTGGTCTAAGGGGCCTGGGATTCCTGAAGGATGGTCTTACTAGAAAAGAAGGCGTGAAATGCCATGGCCTTTTCTATGTCATTTGTCACCAGGTCACCTCCTCCATTCAGCAGTGGGCCCACGATTTCCCTAGTCTTTGTCTTTCTCTTTGTTAATGCTCTTCACGTACCTTTCCAGATTCAACTCCAGGTTGGCTTTGGCTTTCTTCACACCATACATACAAGATCAAATAGCAGCTCTCTTCTTCTCTTGAGTCAGCTGTCCTGCTTGCAGCTCTTGTACACCACCTGTTCTATAGCCTGAGTGCAGTTAGGGGCAACTTGCTCATCCATGCAGGCCCTCAGCAGCCTGTGCTTGACTTCTTACTAGTTGGGATGGACCTTTCTTGAGTATCAGCTAGCTCTCCTGGACCCCTCTAATCTCCAGGGCTGTATCCCGTGGGACTATTCCAAGCAGATCCCAGAAGAAGCCAAAGTCTAGTCTCATGAAATCCAGGGCTGTGGTCCAGCTTTTTGCCCTATTTCCTTCTCTTCAGATCTTCAGCTCCAATATCCATCACCAACTCTGGCAGCCAGTGTTGCTTCTGTGACTTCCACATCCCTGAATAATCCTTTCTTGTTTGTAAGTGTCAGGTCCAGGAGAGCACCTTCCATGTTGGCATCTTGAATTGCCTGTGTCAGGAATTCATCATCAGTGCACTCAGATCTCCTAGACTGCTTGAGCCTTACTGTCTTGTCCTTCCAGCAGATAGCAGGGTGGTTAAAAGTCCCCCATGAAGACCAGGACCTGTGAAAGTGAAGCTTCTTCTGGGTGTTTGAAAAATGCCTCATCTACTTCTACCTGATCAGGAGGTCTACAGCAGTCTACCCACTATAAGAGCGCTCATCTTGGGCTGTCCACTTACCTTGACATTTAAGCTCGTGGCTGACCAGATCCATACAAAGGCACAGAGCTCCATGCATTCCTGCTCCTCCCTCACCTCAAGGGCAGCTTCCCCTCCTCACCTTCCCAGCCTGTCCTTCCTAAAAAGCCTGTATCTCCCCATCACAGCACTGCAGTCACGTGAACTGGCCCACCACATCTCCATGATCTCAGGGAGGTCATAGCCATGTAACTGCACACAGACTTCTAGTCCTCCTGCTGGGTCCCCATGCTACGTGCACTAGTGTAGGGGCATTTCAGTGAGGCACCCAAGCATGCTGATTCCCCAGGACAGGCTTGAGACCTCCATCAGGCTGTTCTGGAGGCATCTCCTTTACATGACTGGGCTCAAAGGGATGCTACTTCAGCTCTTTTTTGTTGATTGCCGTGTCCTTTCTGCTCACACCACCCCAGGACCTTGGCCTGCCTACCCTGGCTCCAGCTTCCTTAGCTGCTTGTTGAGGAACCACTCCCTTCCATGTTGTTTCTAGTTTAAAGCTCTGACTGCCAGCTTGGCCAGCCTGTTGGCAAAGGTGGGTTTTCCCTGTTTGGTCAGGTGGATCCCATCTCTTCCAAAAAACTGTTGACTCTCAAAGACGGTCCCACTGCTGCAGAAACCAAAACCCTCTTGCCAACAGCAGCCAGTTGTTGATCAGTACAAAAATTTTAGCTTTCATCACTAAGAGGGATGGGCTGCATCCCCCATCTGTACTGGGGTGGCCATGTGAACCCTGCAGGGTTTTGTCTTAAGCTTCTAGGGAAGGTGATGCCCTTCTGCGTGTCCCGCTCCTCTCAGGAGCGGACACATCCAAAACGCAGTAATCTACAATGTGCTGGAAAGCTGTGGCCCTGCATCCTGGTCCTTGCAGCTCTCCGATATTAAAGGGTTTGGGCCCCAGTTGTTTGAGATCCTCTGATGTAGTTAGGAGCAACCTCTTGCTGTCCTTGCTGTGATACTTGCAGGCAATTAGTCCTTTATATTGCCTTTGTCTGCCTCAGTCTGTTCTGTATAGGTTTGCCTGAGTTATATGGCAGAGCCTCTCTTCCTGCATTTGGGGAAGAAGGCTTAGTTTCAGGTTTGAGCCACTGTTCTTCAAAGAGCGAGATACTTACAAGTAGTCGCTCCTTCTGCATGTGTTCAATAACTGTGTTTTGATTTAGCTTTATTAGATTTAAAATCAATATTGCTTTTCATACCAATGACCTAATCCTTATTAAAGCTCTGCCCTGACAACTTTCAAAGTTCAGCAGTTTCTTTATAAGCCTGTGAAACGGGTACAGCCTGAGCTCTTTTAAAGGAAGGAAATTGATTTATTTACCTACGCTGGATTTAAAAAGAGTTCGTGTGTTTATTTCTTTGGTTCCAAATAAAAATCATAAGCACTCTGAGACGGAGAACTGTGAATTTTATCTTGCCAAAGAACTTTCAAAAATTCTGAGCTTGTGTGAATTGTAGTGAGAATTATATTGTTCCCTTTGTTTTAGCAGGCACTTTCAGAGAAGTTCATACCTCTAGTTAGGGAAGGTCTGGTTAGAATGATGCTCTCGTGGTTTGCTTCTGTGCAGATGCTCTAAGATGAGTGTCCTCAGTTCCCTCTTAACAAACTTCATAAGAGTGCAAGTTTCAGAGGAGTCTTTATGACAGCCACTCTCTTTACAGATAAAATTCAGGGGGTGATTCAAGAAGAAGCTGGGTAAACAAGGTAGCAGAAACTCCTGTAGAGGGTTTGTGCCTCTTTCTTTTTTTCAGAATTTAATTGCCAAATGTATTGATGGCGGTTATGCTTTTCTTTTGTGGGTTTGTGAACGGAGTAGCATCTGTCAGTGTGTAAGCACAACAGGCCCATGTTTTCTTCAGAGGGAGAATCAAGTGGAAAATGAAGGGGCCATCATAATCTGGGACATAAGATTTCACAGCGCTTAATGCCAAGGTTGCTCTGACCTTTCCCTTGAGCAGTTGTTTTGGACCTAGTTGATAAGATAAAAGCTGTGATTCATAATTGCTCTTTTCATTAAGCTGCTTCTTTGAGAACAGAGTGAACTTTAGTTGGGATGAGTTGCATTTTATTTATTGGTTAACCTCTGGGTTGTTTTCAGATTATATCAAAACCCAACGAACCAGCTCGCCAGCATGAAAGCCACCCTGAGGAGACAGAAGAAGAGTTACGAGAACACCAAGCCCTTTTGGAGGAGCCATACAGCGACAGAGTCACAAGCCAGAAGGAAGCCCCGGGGCTGGCCAATATGGTCCAAGTGAAGCAAGAACCCATTGAGAGTGATGAGGAGGAGGCAGAGCCACAGCAGGAGCTGGAGTCTGGGCAGAGGCAGGCTGAGCAGGAGCTGCTTTTCCGTCAGGTGAGCTCACAAAATACCAAGTGTGGGACTTGATTCTTTGTAGAAAATTATTTGGTTCCTCATAGTCACCTTATGCTACTCTAAGGGGAAGAAGCTAGGGGGGACCAGCTCTTGAGGATTTGCTACATAAAGAAAGCTGCAGGTAAAACCAGTGCCATCCTTCCCTGGAATCACTGTGTCAGCTCAGAAGTCCCAGGGAGGGGAATCTTGGATCACCAGCATAAAATGCAGTCAGTGTGTTTGCAGCCACTGAACCACTTTCCGTTTGTTTCTTTGGGAAGATAAAGTGTGTCTTGACATTTTTGAGCACTAAGTGTTAGCAGAGTATTTTATTTTGGTTTCATGTTTTAAGACGACCGCCCCAGAGAAGGGCTGGATAAGGGAACAGGGGGTGAGGTTCATTGGAGGGAGTTCCTTCTTTAGAGCTATAGATCCTAGAGAGCCCAGCTGTGCTCACTTTTGAGAGTAAATACCGGAGGCTTGTGGATTGCAAGTGATAAATCCAATAACAACGTAGCATAGCATAATCCTCCCAATTACACGGCAGTCTCCCAAAACCTGCCTCTTGTGGTAGCAGTAATGAAGGTGAGAAGGTTACGGTTCTCTTAAGGCATCAGTGCTCTGCTCGTCTTTACAGCCAGCCTTAGCCCTCAGCACCTGACTGCACCCACAGCCCTGCCTAACCCCAGCACGGGATCTGCAGCCAAGAGCAGATTGCTGTAGCCATGCCAGGGTGTAACTCTGAGTAAATCCACAGCCCTTGGCTAGGTGAAGTGGGCTTGTGCCAGGTTTGCAGTTGCAATGTCTGTGAATCAGGTGCAAATTGGTTGCCCTGTGTATTCATTTGCATCTCACTGCTTGCTGCCATCTTCCTGGTACTGCGGAGCTGACTCTTGTGTCCCTTGTGAATGTCGCTGGCTGTTGTTGCTCAGAGATTACATTTTCGGTTCATTACTGAGCAGTGTTATAGTCATAACGGCGCTGCCTTGAAGGATCAATGCCATTGCCAGCCATGCTTGTTCAAAGTTTTATTTGATTTATATAGTCACATCTGAGCCTCATTGCCTTAGTAAATAAATGAATAGATTAAAAGTAACATGCCGCTAACGATACCATTCCTCTGTAAGTGCAGCGCCCCCCACCCCCACCCCCACCCCCTTGCCCTAATCCTGAACGCTTGGTCACAGCTGAGGAGTCTTTAAAATATTACGTCCTTTGCAATTATTTTGCCTCAGAGAGGAGAGGAAATGGGAACCTTTTCAGGCTGAGGTCGGAGTGTGGCAAGCTGGAACAGCCATCCCTTCTGACCCTGTCCAGCTGATGGTGTGGCTGCTCAGTTGAAAACTCCCTCTCCTGCCTGGGATCTGGTTGAGTCGGACTCGTTCCATGGCCTGGTGCATTGCGCTGTTAAAATGCACCAGTGCAGCAGGGTGGGAGCAACCTGGGGGAGGAAGATGTAGCTGGTCCCAGGGAAGGGATGGAGCTGCTGCTGCTAATGACTCTGCCAGTGTGCACCAGCTTCAGGCCTGTGGTTCAAACACTGCGTGTGCCAGACTTCGCCCTGGAAATATGCACATCTCCATTTGCTACATGCGTGTGCATGTGCTCATTTATCAGGAAAAGGAGTCCAAGCCTGTAAACCTTAAAAATCCTTAAAAACCCTACCACACAGACTTTCAGCAACTACCTGCTTCTTTTCCCCACAGCAAGCCCTTCTGTTGGAGCAGCAACGTATTCACCAGCTGAGAAACTACCAGGCGTCGCTGGAGGCAGCTGGCATGCCCGTCTCTTTTGGAGGGCATCGGCCTCTGTCCCGTGCACAGTCCTCACCCGCCTCAGCCACCTTCCCGATGTCTGTACAGGAGCCACCCACTAAGCCAAGGTTCACCACAGGTAACGTTTTGGGGCACTGGAGGCTGAAGGGTTGGGGCTGTGGTTACTGTTTTGCCATATGTTGTGCTTTTCTGCCCTGTCCCTGCAAAGCTATCTGTTGGGAGTCTGCGTCTCAGATGCATTTGGGGACTGCAACATCCTGTCTTCAAGGATGAGATCCAGTTGTCTTACACCCAGTCGTCCTTCTTGTCCCTTCCTCAGAGGGACAGACACCCTACAGTCCAGACAGAACCTGCAAAAATCAATAGAGGCATAGCACAGTACTTTAATTATGTATCTCCAGAAAAAAAAAAGGACGAGTCATATGCTGTGACAAAGCTGATTTAGATGCAAAGCGGAGAGAGGCAATGTTGCTGAAAAAGGACAGCGTGCCAAATGCAGTATCTGTTGGCTGTATTTTCTGCACCTTCTCCAGTCCCTGTGCAATCTCATGCCATAAGTTATCCGCTCCAGGCTCTGTGCCAGCCTACCCCTCCGTCTGTAACACAATCTCTGCCCAGGAGTCTGTGCCCATAGGTTAGGAAAAACGAGGTGACTTGATTTTTTCAAGTTGTCTTGAACAGACAAACAGACTGAAGAGTGTTACCTGCTTAGTCGTCACCTCTAAGGGAAATTACAAGTGCAGTTCTGCATTTGTCTAGTGAAAACCAGAAGTGCAAAAAAGGTGTTAATCTCCTCACAGAGATTCAAGGCAAAAAAATAATTGTTCTTCCTGAATCTTGACAAGCACCAAAATCCTTTCTGTCTGTAAAATCTGTAACCTCAGCAACAGATGAAAGTTAATTCATGTGCAACTTCTTAAGTCCTATGTTGGATGATTAGGCGGACTTATTTTGAAGTCCGCCTTCTTCCCCAAATGTCGAGCTCTATTTTGTGAATGAACATTTTGCAATGTGTCGTGTGCCCTGGGAAAACGAAGCAGGAAAAAATCCAGAAACCCCAAATCAGAGCAACTCATGATTTTGTTTCTCCTTTGCGTATCCATTTCTTCTTATCTAACCCACAGCTTTTGCATCTTTAAAACCAGCACTGTGAATTGGGTTTATTTTCAGACACTGGTGGTATAGTAATAGTGATATTTTAAATATGACTGTTCTTCAGCAGCACGCTGTAGGGTGAGGAAGCGTGTGCAGTCAGCTCTGTAAAAGCCCAAGCAGTATCTAATTTTTGCAAATCAGTCCTTTAAGTCTCTATTTGTTGTCAGTATTGAAACCTTGAATTTCAGCAAAAATGCATTTATAATGCAACCAGTTATAGCAAGATTATTCTAGATTTTGGCTTTTGCCAAGGATGCAAAGAAGGGTAGTCCCCTGGCTTACAGTCAAACCAGATGAAACTTGAGAATCTAATACACTTAGACCCAAATCTTGGTGCTTTGAAAACAAGGAAGTGTGGCCCTACTTTACAAGATTATTCATTCCTTCTCTTTCTTCCCTTCTCCTCCTCTGGTATTTAAGTTCTGTCAATCATATGCAAGACTTTGAACATACAATAATGTTTCCTACCAGGGGATATACGTTTGACTCAGATATGTGCCTCTAAATTTCATTTAAAATTACAGCTAACTGTAAGAATGCAGATTTTGAGAACTGTGCTGCTTTGAAAAGACACTTAGGATGTTATGGTTTATTTTCCTTGGAGGCAGAGTTTTAAAGAAAAAAAAAAAAAGTGGGTTAAAATAAGAGGTGGAATATCACTTTGCTTTTATATAGCACTGCATGATCCAGTGCAATGATACGAAGAATGCTTACTGTAGTTCACCTGTAAAATATCATTTTCATGGCATTTATCCATGTTAAGGCTCCAAGAGCTTGATTTTTCCATTGCCTTCTATCTTGTGCAGTTCTCTAGATTTATGCTAGGTGAATGGAGAAGGAGAAACACACTAAAATGCTGTCAAGGGAGGAAGGTTTGGGCACTCACTGGCACTAATACAGATGCAAAGCATAAAAGTTAAGACCTTTACACTAGTCCTATAACTAGTCCTTCACCTCCCATAAAAGGTGAAGGACTAGTTTAATTAACCAGCCTTAACAGTGGCAGGAAGAAAGAGCCTACTACTCTGGGCACGCAAACACAGAGCAAAAAGGCAGGCATTTCAGCTGTTGAGCACGTGTGTGCGAGTTAGATCACTGATGTTTTCTTAAGGTTGTCCACGGTGTGTTGGAGATAGTGTTTTCGGAGGTGGATACTTAGAGCTTAATCACTAGGATTGAACTGTTCTTTGAAAGGCAGGAAATTAAAGTCTTGGGTATTTTTCAAAGCAAGCAGTGCTGAAGTGCATCAGGCTTCTTCTTCACTAGGAAAATCCATCTGTTTGATAAGTGACTGCTTTGGAGACTGATCCTAACACGATTATGCGCTTTGAATTTCAGAGGAATTAAGATTGGAATTGTTGTGATCATTTTATGAGAGGGTTGGAAAAAATCCTCATTCAGTGGCCCTACTGCAGCCGACCACAATCACTCTAGACACGAATGTGGCTCTTTAAGAGATCAGTTATTATCCAAGTTGTTCATCGCTTTCATGTTCGGGGTGTTATATAGAAAACACTAATGCTTTCTCTGGACAGAGTTAGGACTGGACAGCTGGAAATTCTGGGGTTTATGTATAATTTATTTGCCTGTCTTTCTCAGTGACCAGTACCTGAGACTTCAAAGGTACAGGGAAAGAACAACATAATATAACTCTCAAACATGATGTGCATTACTCCACATGAAAGTGAAAACAGTGCCCTTCCTGACTTCTTCAAGCAATCAGTTTTATGTCCCAAAGCATGACATTTAATTTTCCTTCCTGCTAGCATATAAAAGAAAACTAGTCCTTGAACTTGCCCTCGCTAGCACAAGTAGCCCCCTTGACTTTAATGAATACTTCTGCATGCACTGTTCTACACACTTGAATAAGACTTCTCAGGTTAGGCCATTAATTTACATAGCTCCAATTATCCAGTCTCTGATCTCCTGTAAAAATGGTTCCACAAATTATTCTGATGTTCTGCATTAAAGTATTTTTCATTTCTGATGAAGGCATTTGTTCCCTCCTGTGCAGAGCAATATAATTATCTGAACCTCAAATCATATGTTTGTTCTGCCAAGAAAAGCGAGTTGGTTATGCTTTAGTGCTGACCTTTAAAAATGATTGTTCTCATGTCTTAAAGAGTATTGCTTCCAGCACCACTTAATTTAACTTATAATGGCCAATGTAGTTTTGTATTTTAAGCTTAAATTGCCAAGCTTTCCTTTGTGTGTGTGTGTGTGTGTCTTCATCTGAGTGTCCCCAACCACAGGAAGGAGCTTGGAACAGTTCACTTCTTTCCAGTGGCTTGTTTTTTTAAGAGAGAGAAATGTTGAGTGACATTTGATTACAGTCTAGGACTTCATTGAGACACTACTGTTATCAGTGAGTCACTGAGAAAGGAGAAACTTTATAGCCCAACCAAATCCTATAAAGCCCACTGTAGTCTCCATCAACAAATTAGGAAGAGTGTGCGTCCTACCACCCCCTTATCTGGAAGCTGTTTCTTTAACTCCGTCGACTGCCTATATTGAACAGGCTGTTACCAAAACCCATTTTAGATGTATGCATGTATTTTAAGCACATGTAGCCTTCCAGTGCTTGGGGATGCAGATGAGGAGCTGCTGGTTTGTGTGGCTGGGGATCTCGCCGACAGCTACCTGTGTTTACTTTCATCGGTGCAGCTCCCGTAGCTGACACCGCAAAGGATGAGCTGATAAATACCACTGCCTACTTCTGAGCTGACACCAAACATCCTCCAAAAAACCTGGGAGATAACCTGCCAGATCTGCTGTACTGTAGGAAGACAAAGGAAGAACAGAAGAATATAAGGTCAATGCAAAAAGCTGGTTGTTCATTTGCATTTACTTTTAAGTTTGATCTGTGTTGGCTTCTGCCCTACCAGGCTCTGGGGTTACCCAGGTACAAAATAGAGAACAAAAGGGAGACTTTTAATCTGGCTAGGCATTGCTTTAACTTTGTACCTAGAGCTGCTTCATAATAATTTTTCAGGAGTTAGTATTTAAAGCTTAAAGACTTAGGGAAAACACCCTCTAAAAAGAAACTTGCAACACGGGTTCACATTTCGACTATTTAAATGGTCTTAGACCCCTTCCAACTTTGCAGCGCTATCAGTGTAATTCACTGTCAGGTTCTGCCCAGCTCCCAGGCAGTGAAAAGAATTGTTAGAGCAACAGCATTAAGCATCGTCTGGGAATCCAGGAGGTGAGCAAGAAAAGGCTGCTTAAAAACCACTGCTTGAAAATGCCTGACGTTTTTCCGCAAACTTATGAAGGTATGGCATGAACTAGCCTCAGATTTATCTCCAGGTTGGAGTGTCCTTTGCAAATGGGATGCATCTTCTTGTTCATAGCTGAAGGGGATCCGGGGTTGTACCCCGAGAGGTCAGCAGCTATCTGATGAGTGACTTGCTGCCTGTACTTCTTTTTGTTTAAATTCAAGGGTAGTTATTGGCTGTAAATATATATGTTGAATAGATACGCATGCACCTTTTGACTTTAAATCTATAAAGCCTAGTTGTAGTCCGTGAGATATCTGGAAAAAAGAAGGCAGAACCACTTTCTTTAGTACGAATAATTATCCAAACCTAGTACAGTTGCATAGGGTCTAGGAGGACGTGTACGTGGGGTTCTTTTAGGTACCAAATACTTTGTCAAAATGCCTGATGTCCCCTGAAGATGAGGTTATTTCAAAAATAAATTAACCTTAGGGTGAGGTTACTGAAGACCATGCGCTAGTTTAAATGATCTCAGACTGGGGAGGTCTCATGGACAGCCAGCCTTACCGTTGGACTACAGCTTCTTCTCAGGTGACATGAGTAAGAACTTTACCCTGAGGGTGACAGAGCCCTGGAACAGGCTGCCCAGAGAGGCTGTGGGGTCTTGTTCTCCAGAGACATGCAAAACCTGCCTGGACGCGACTGTGCAACCGGCTCCGGGAGAACCTGCTTTAGCAGGGAGTTGGACTGGATGGTCTCCAGAGGTCCCTTCAACCCTGACCAGTCTGTGGTTCTGTGACATTTACAGTGATTGCCTTTGCCCAGCACCTCCTAACGAAGTTTGATGTTGTGAATTAAATGTGGGAGACTTCTGCAGAGCTTTGCAGCACGATCTTATTTAACTGAACTTTGGCTAACCCAAAGGCAGTCAATTAACCAGTGCTCTGTTCTCTTCCTAGAACTGAGTGTCGTTTGGGTTTTGTTGTTTTTTTGGGGTTTTTTGTTTGGTTGGTGTTTTTTTTTCTACTTGCACTCACCTACAGCAAAGTGAGGAACTGCCAAATACATCCCCTAAGGCTGAATACCTGAAAGTGTCAGTGCCAGGGTTTGCCTCAGAGGGGAAAGCCAGATTTTTCAGTGGCAGAACATGCCCACACTCAGTCAGAAGGTGTGATTGCAGCTCGAGCCAAGCTGGAGTACATGCAGCAGCACGGTGCTCAGCTCCAGGCTGCGTGTCCATGTATGTTCTCAGAGTCTGGTTTCTTACCAGCCCCTTTGAACTCCATGCGGTTGCAAATTGTGCAGTTTACCTGTAGTTGAACTAGTAACATGAAAGCCAGCTCTGGTGAGTTCTGCGAGCAGTGCTCGTGCTGCCCGCCGCAGCATAGGTGTGCTTCGTCTGGGATTTTGGAGGAGCGATACTGGTTGGAGTGCAGACCCTTTAATGTTGGGTCTGGGAGTAGCTCCTGCCTTCACCGCTAATTCAAAGGCTTTGGATTCTTGTCAAGGCCTTCGATTTGCAACTTTATACTGTGCTTTCAGACAGATATTGCTTGCAAGAAACCTTACTCCTTCGGGGCGGGGGGGGGGGGGAAATCCAGCTGCTTTTGTTCTGTTCTTTGGAGCTTCTGGCTGAAGAGAAGGCTAGATTTAAACATTTGACTATGCCTCTTTTGCTTGAGTGGAAAAAAGGAAAGGTCTTTTGTCACTGTGACTGCATAGCTGTAGAGGACCTGCTGTTTTCCTCCAGTGGAACATTGGCTATGAAATCATAACTCCCCTTCCAAAAACGTACCTGGACAACTCTGGAGCATGAATCAAAGTCTCCTACACTGTTGTCATGCCATAAATACTTGGTAATGCAAGGGGATTTAGCTGCCTGACTCCCACGTTCAAATGAAACAACACTGCTAAATACCTACATATCGTGCTGAATAATTATGCCCAAGTGTGTGCTAATAGCCTTAATTAGCATGTTGTCAAATAGTGTTGATGCAAAGACTTCAGCGCAAGCTATTTTATGAAACAGTGCCTGCTAATGACTTATTCCTTCTGGTTTTTAATCCCAAACCCTAGAGTTGTTTTAACAGCAATTATGAAAGTACCCAACAGAAAAGTTGCAAACCAGTCCCCTTTTAGATCAGGTTCCTACACCAGCACATCTGTGCTCATACTGATGGTTTCAGTTGTCACCTTTGTCTGTCACTCTCACAGCTTCAGCCTGCGGAGATGTTGGTAACTAATTTCTTTTCCATTTCCAGAGGAAGCAATTGTTGTAGGTTTGGTACTGTCTCAAAGCAGCATCTTGGATTTTCATTTCTTAGAGCTCTGTGGCTCCTGGTAAAACACAGTCTTTGTCTAGAAGTGTTCAGCTGAATATAAAGTACTGTTGTAAAATAAAATAAAATAAATAAAAAAATTCCCCTCCTATATCTGGCAATTTTTTATTTTATTTTTTAACTGAGAGCAATTTTGTAACCTCTGCTGCAGGCCTTGTATATGACACTTTGATGCTGAAACACCAGTGTACCTGTGGAAACACAAACAGCCACCCAGAGCACGCGGGGAGGATCCAGAGCATCTGGTCCCGGCTCCAGGAGACGGGTCTCCGTGGCAAGTGTGAGGTAATAAAAAAAAAAGTGAAGGGGGGGATGAGATGGTGAGCCGGGGAGAAAGGGAGAATTTAGATTAGTCTGGCTGATTTGACTGCTGGATTATGAGCATTCTGGGGGGCTGATTCCTGGTCTGGACGATAGCGTACGTACCAAACCTGCAGCTCGGGCTGTTGACTGCTACCTGGATGTGCAAACTTTATACTGCATTCTGGCTTGAATTTTTTATAGCTCCAGCTGTTGGCAGTGTTTTGCCATATGTGGCCTAAATTTAATCCATTCCTAGATGACTGCTTATGCTTTTGTATGCACGTCTGTCAGGAATACTTTTCTAGCGATCTGATTTCATTGCATTGCGATGACTGTTAGAAATTTCATGGAACATTGGAGAATGCTCTTGCCTGATGTTGTAGTGAAGCTGCTTCTGTAATTTTCTATTTCTGTAATTTACTATTCCCTGTAAACTGGAAGTCCCTACAAAGCATTCAATTTTGAAGCAGCCGAACTAAGAACAAGATATGAAGTAACTGTTATTTGTCATCCCTCCAATCATAACAACAAAAACTCTGGAGCAAAAGTTTGTATTTCTGTGATTTAATAACTTTTTAAATACTCTTTGGTAAGCAATGGTCAATTTGTGGTGAAGATAATGTAAAAAGAATGAGGGTAGGAGGTTGCAGCTAAGCACTATTCCGTCACAAAAGGTTAAATCAACTTTATTGGACAAACGTATTTTAAGAGTGAGGCAAACTAAGAGAGCAGCTTAGATACTAAACCACGAAGACTAATGATTATATGATAGTAAATTATTATTATTAATAACTAATAGCAGTGATGATAAATTAATGGTAGTGTGTGTTCATCAGTTGTCTGAGCATCTGATGGGACTGAAGCTCACGGTAGGTTTGAGTTATGTCAGCATCTGGCTAGAAATATTCCACGTGGTGGCAGCATTGCCATTGACTAAAGTTCCCCATCATACCCTTATTTATCCCTGAAGAGAGCAAGGAGGAACTTCAAACCTGTTTCTGTCTGTGAAGCCCCATTTAATTGAATTTTGAGATTGTTTGGGGAAAAAAAATAAAAAAATAAATAAAAAAATCCCCCCAAAACAAACCACATAAAACCAAACAAAACCCCCAAACCAAACAAGTACCCCACTGCTGTCTAGCTCCCCTGTTCAGAAGCAGGAGTTAAACTGTGCAGTGCTAATTGCCTTGTATCCTACAGTTATGTGAGAGATGTTCTGTAATGTGTAAGTTCTTCACTATATAATCCTAGGGAACTCTTATTTTCCTTAATTTGATATTTCCAGTTGCTCTCACAATTGGAATTGTTCTTGATGTCCACCTGTGTTTCCCTTCTGACCACTGGTGACATTCTGCCTCATCCTGACTCCTCCTTTTGCAGAAAACAAGAAATATGTGATGCTGCCTTAATACCGGTGTTTTCTTCTTTGATGGCTTCATTCAAGGTCTGACGTGCCATTTCAGAATAAGCAGCTGCTCTAATTGTGCTTGCTTCCCTCTCTAGTTAGCTTTCCTTTATCCCCACCATCTCCTACTCCTGCCCAGACCCCCGTGTTAAAGTTTCCTTCTTTATCTTAAATTTTCTCATGGGCTTGATGGGCACAACCTTTTCCGGTTTCTCCATCTCCTTCCTGCCTCCACACTTCACTCTTCTGTTCTTGATAGGGTTTTTCCTGGAACCGCTTGTTCGCTTTCCGCTGTTCTTGACTGATGTGATTCTTTTCTGCGTTGCAAAACCTTTTGGACACTTCACTGCCCTTCAGAGTCTTTCTGAAGCTCCTCAGGTGGAACCTGTCTATCAGCGAGCAGGGTGAAGGACCATACAGGGTTTTCCTTCAGTGAAGGTTTACCTCCACATCAGGTGCACTTGCATGGCAAGGGGAAGGCTTTTTGGACTCGAGTGGTCTCTGCTGCTGGGTTGGAGCACGGCTGTGACGTGTTGGCATCGCTTGGGACGATGGGCTTGTCTCCTTATCCCAAGGACCACGTAGAAAGCTTTAGTCTGTGGGATGTATTCCATTATATCATCAATTTAGAAGGAATTTTGAAGTCTGGCCTAATAATTGTCATTATTTTTAATAATTATGTTACTTTTCCAAATCCCTGTTGCTTATGCCAAAGCTCCGTGCAGGACAGCATGAGCTGTGCCCTCTATCCCCACCCACAGTAGTGTGTGTGTGTGATGTGCAAACTTTAATGGAGCTCTTTATGTGAGGATGGTGACACTTACCACCAATGCAGCCTACTATGTACCTACAATTTTTTTTGATGGATTAGAACTCCTCCATCTGCATAGCAGCCCTACAGGCACTGGGAAAGAGGTGAATATTTTTAGAATTAGCAGTAGGTCTGCAGCAAGTCAGCAGCAACACCTGGATTATAGCACTCAGAAATTTGCCAGGCTGTATATTTAATTTTTTTCTGAGCTCCTATTTTATTCCGGGTTTTTTTGGGGGGTGGGGGTTAGCTGGTCTTGCTGACAGACACATCTGTGCATGCTCATTTTTATCTTCACTGTTGCAGGTCTGTTGTCCTATGCTTCAGAGGTTATAAGCCAGTTAAGTAAGCCCAAGGGCCTGATGTGAAAATTGTTTGTGATCATGTAGTTTAATCCATTTTCTTACAACTCATATTTGTAAAAGGACAGTTTGAACTTTGACATTTCCTTATCCTCATGTTTCCCTTTCCTTCCTTAATAGCCCTTTGCTGTGGTCCGGGTGTGGTTATAGTTTGATTCTGTTGCTTGCAAGTAGTTGCTTGACACAGATTAGAAACACAGCACCCTGCGTAGTAAATAATCCCGTACACACTGTGTGGGATTAGACAGGACTCCACTGGATCCCTGTCCTCTTCCAGAAAGAGTTTAACAGCTCTCGTTCACCCCCGCAACTGCATGCTGAAAATAAATCCCAGCTCTGCTTTCTCATGCAAGCTCAAACAGTTCTGGGTGTCTGTCTCCTGGAAATGTTCTTTTGGTGTTTCTGTTGCACACATGCCCCAAGCCAGAAAAGGACTCACAGATAAATATTTTTATCATGCATGCAAACAAATGCTTGCTTTGAAATTTCAGAAACAAACTAAGTGAAAACCTGTTTTCAACAGGCAGCCGAGAGGCTCCTAGACAACCTGCCAAGTGCTGGGTTCCTACCATTTCTCTTGGAGGCAAGAGAAGTGAACCAGAAGGGGCACAAATATTTTTAGAACAGAAAATACCACATCACTTCTCCCCCCGCCTCTCATTTTTCAGCAGTGAAACAGATATGTATTTACTAAAGTCGTCCAAAAACCGCTTTACGTCCAGCTGAGGGGAAAATATGTGCCAGATTTGCGGTGTGATAGGTAAGAGTCTGGCAGAGTTGCACAAGTTTAAGGATGACCCTTTGGAGCATTTGTCCAGACTTAATGACAGCAGTGGTTTAGAGTATTGCTTGTTTAATTAAGTTAGCTTTATAAAATGCAACAATTACTCTGGTGTACATGCAGCATTCAGAAGTAACAATTACACTAATTGAGGCAATCTCAATAAAAGACTCTCCCCCCTAAACGAAAACCCACAATCCATGGTATAGTGTAATCCTCCAGCCTTCATCAAGAGCGAGAGGAAATCGATAGGTTTTGCTGTGTGTTTCAGAGGTAATCAAATCCCCGGGCTGCTCGACCAGGATGAGGAAGAATGAGTTCCTCAACCAGGGTCCGTCTCCAAGCACATCTTGGCAGCAGTCCTGTGTTGTTGAAAGCATGAGGTCTGTTAGCTGAAGGTTAATCGCAGCTGCGGAGGACTGACATGAAAAATCAGAGCCAGGGCTTGGCCATCTCTAAGAGCAGAGCCGTGTCCGCCGTTTTCCTGGCACAGCGTCGGATGGGTGTCCGGTTGGAGGGCAGGACAGGTCTGGGCGGGTGAAGCCTCTGGAGAGCTGCTGCTTGCCCAGGGTTTCCCATGGCGAAGCACCCAGGCCGTGTGGGAGGCGCTGGCAGTGGTGCCTGGGAAGTCAGTGTCTGGAGAGAAGCTTTGTATCTGTTTTCTTGGCCTCTGGGGCATTTTTGGGGGCCACGGTTGGGGCAAGATCTGGCTGGCTGTCGCTCAAGATTCATCTCCTCTCCTGTTGAAGCATCATAGGGTGAAGTGGTGAATAAATTGTAAACTACGAGACTAGTGGGGGTTTTCTTTTCTTTGAAATGCAAAGGAAAAGCTGGCTCCAAGGAAATGGATGTGCAGATGGATGTCCAGAAGGATGTGTGTCAGGCACTGGGAGAGGGGTGGTGGCGTGGTGAGGCAAAGGTTGGGTTTTGTGCAGGAAGGAGCACAAAGGACACAGGGTAAAGAGCCAACTAGTTCACTGGGGTTAAGAAGCCTACTTCTGAGCTGAAAAGCTGGGGTTTAGCAGCCTGGAAAGAGGTTGAGGAGGGGGAGTGTAATAAGGAGTAAGCAAGCTCAATAGGCAATGCAAAGCCTCAAAGATAAGAGTATCAGGACTTACGAGCTCTTAGAAAGCAAGGAACTGCTCAAATTAGGAGTGTGGATCGCAGGCTGAGCTGTAGACTGAGATAAAACTTGTGACAGGTCTGGAAACAGGAGTGAGGAATATGGTTTTTTACTCCAGCTTTATTTGTGGGGGGATTTATTTTCTTGGCGTCTTTGTGTTAGAGCCAAGGAGAAAGCTTGTGGTGCCTGAGCCGGCAGATGAGAAAGGTGCAAGAGCCTCTTGAGCATAATCCTTTCTACCTAGGCAACGTTTGCTGTAGCGTTTGTGGTTATATATTTGTCCCAGTAAGTAGTAGGGTTTTTTTCTTGAATGTGTTTTGCTTGCAGCAGAGCTGGAAGTTCTTCATCCGCTCATAGTTTCTATTTGGTTATGGGTGTCACGTGGAGGGGAGGGTGGTATTGATAACCCTCGCAAGAAGCACAGAGCTCGGATGGTCTTGGTAGAGCCACCTACTTTAAATGGGAGCAGCCCTTCCCCGTCCTGGGGAGCTGAAGCTGTTTGCATCCACGGAGGAGCTGGCGCGTCATCGCGGCGGGCTGCCGTTCTCCTCGTGTCTTCACATAACGCCAAGAAATACAAAATGCTATTTCTGTACGTCCACTAAATGTAGCAGCTGAAAATGGGTCAGTACATCTTGTTCAAAGGAAAAGAGTTGGCATATGGGTTAGAGGGAAGCTGCAAAAGCATGTAAGGAGGGACTGAGGCAGGCTTACCCTGAACAAAAAAGGAAGACAGGATAAAAGTTCAAGGGGGATTTGCCAGATATTTCTGTCTCTTCTGGGTCTAGCATTTTTGTGATTATTGCCTCTTTAATGGGATGCTGCATTTTTGCCTTGTCATTAACCTGAGGAAACCTAGGTGGTGGAGCAGAGCATGGAGAAAATGAAAGAGGAACTGGAGAGCAGAAATGCCAAAATTAGAAGAGGCAGTGCATGAGCACTCCTGCCGTGCTTTGATGCCTGATGCCTTGTGCCTCAAACGGTTTTACAAAGTGTTTCCTGTGCACTTTGCAACACGTGATGGGGGCTTACGCTGAAGACTGGAGACCGAAAAAATCCATCCAGTTTGTTCTGTGGCTCGTGCTTCAGAGGCGGAGGTCCTGGAGCCCCCGTGCGCCCAGCGTGCTCCAGCCCGGGGTGCTGTGGCTGGGCCAGGCTGCAGCCCGCGATGGCAGCGCGGTGTGGAAGCAGGCACTGCTTGGCTGGAAGTGCCAGTGCCTTTGAAGCATCTTGTCTCCGGCACTCTCCTGCAGAGTAAGCAGCACACGGCAGTGCTTCCGAACGGCAGCAGCTCTCAGGAGCAGGAGGCACAGTCTGACCTTCTCTTCAGAACAAGTTTTCCATTTGAAAGTCTGTTCTTTTGAGGAGTGTGATTTCTTTTTTCCCCTTTAAGCTATACTTTTTTTATAGTTCTTATTAGAAACTCTGCTTCTCCGGGGATGTGGAAGTCTTAAAAAAGCAACTGGCTTTGACGAAGCCAGGGTGAAGGCTGCGTAGGAGATGTGTGCGATCCTACGTGGGCTGCACAGCGGGATGCTTGTTGCTGAGGCTCAAGTTCTGGGTGACCATGGGACCTCTAGAAGAGTCTTCCAGAGCCTTCCAACGTTTTGCTGTTAACTATTTATATTTTAGTATTACTGTTGTAGAGGGGAATAATCCTGTAGGAAGCAGCCCCCCCCCCCCCCCCCGAAGTGACAACTCCTTTTAGAGTGTTTTAGTCCAAATGGCAACAAAAAATTGTGAAGTAGTTCCAAGCCATATGAAATACTTTCTTGGGGCAGGGGGAGTGCACACATGTTTCTGAAGCAAAGCAATCCTCATTTCTGAATAACTCCTTACCCTCCCTCATGGCCACCTCTTGACTTACCCCCAACCTCAGCACTTCTTGGCTCGCTGTGTATTTCCCCTGCCAACATTTTGGAGGCAGTTGCAAGCTCCCAGTTAAAAAGGTGAGGTGTTTTTTCTGCTGTCAGAGCTTGGTGTACCTGATAACCCATGGCACCATCTGCCTGCTGGGGAGCACTCCCTCCTCTGCAAGAGGCCATGACATGGTCCTTGTTTGCCCAAGATTTAGCACCTCCATGTAGCACTTTGTTCTTACAAATATTTTCCATTGCAAATGCGTGATGGCAACAAAAGAAACCTCAGAGGTGTGCTGGACCCCTATGACAATTTGTGAAATATGAAATTGGGTCCTGCTGACATCAGCAAAAGCTTTGCCATGATCTTCAGTGAAGCCAGGGTTTTGGCTTTAGTGTGCATCTGCCTTTCCTGAGTTTCAGCTGGTAAAAAAATCAGGGTTGAGCATATTGGCTACAGTACTTCCAGCTCCACCTGCATCATCATATAAGAAAACAATGTGCAACAGATTGAATCGTGTGGGATTTCCAAGATGAGTTTTAGAGCAGAGAGTTTGTAACTGACCCTTGATTTCTTGAAGGTTCGTTTAGTTTGGAAAGCGCTGTGTTTGGGAGAAGTTTTTAGGTTAGCTTAGTAATCATGGTGGGATTGTTGGAGGTGGTTTGGAGGGACGCATTTTCACCAGAGAATCACTTTGTAATGGCTTATAACTGAGATCCTGAGTATTCAGTAGTTGAGCAATGCTTGTGTAATTTAGCATATACTCTGTGGTAAGTATTTTTAAAACAAAACATAAATAGATCTAAAGATTAATTTATATGTGAAACTAGTATTTTGAATAAGGGATTAACCCAAAATCTGTCTTACAATTAATTTTGCTGCATAGGAACTCATTTTAGCTTTTTGGTTACTGTCTTTGTGAGTCGCTAAGGAAAAAGAAAAGTTCTTTAATGAGTTAAGCAGTTAATCAGTGACTTCATCACTCCTTTTCTTTCATCTTTCAGTGCATTCGTGGAAGAAAAGCAACTCTAGAAGAGCTGCAGACAGTTCACTCGGAAGCCCATACGCTGCTGTATGGCACAAACCCTCTGAACAGACAGAAACTGGACAGCAAGAAACTTCTAGGTATTGTTCCCTGGGGGGTGGGGGGTCCCCTTCCTTCCCTCTAGCCTTGACTGGCAGTCACTTTAGCAGTAGCGGTATGAGGTGCGATGCAGGACTCCCTCCATCCTCAGCCCCAGGCAATGCCCAAGAAGATTCTTCCCACCTCCATTCAGTGTCTGCTTGGGAGCAGCACAAGATACATCTGTCACCCTTTGTTCAGGTAGATCCCTAAAACCTCGATAGCTAAAGCTTCCTTTCTTTTATGTCTTCAAAACCTAAAGAGCTTTCCCTGAGGAGGAAAGGTAATTCAAACACTTTGTTTTATCCTTGGCTACTCTTCTCTGCATGTTAGAAAGTTATCCATTGCTAGGTAGGAACTGGCACACCTTACCAGGGACCTGGATCTGCAGCACCAACCAGCTGCATAGACACCAACAAATAGCCGTCAGTTTTGTATGGATAATCTGCAAGAGATATGCAGGGGCCTCTTAGATAGTCTTACATTATTTTTTTTTCAATTTGGAGTAAGATTGTTTGTCCCTTTCACTGGAGACTGGATCTTCCTGAAACAGGTCTGTGTCTGTCATAAAACATAGACATTTTCCCTGCAAAAAATCTAGAGAACAGTTTTTCAGATGACCAGCCCGCCCCACAGCAACCAAACCACATTGATTTTGGCACCTTACCTTTGTGGAGATGTCATCATCTCCCTTTACTTTTTGCCTTTTCGCAGCAGTCAGTGATAGACTGGAGGGGCAGTTTTGGAAGTTCTCACATGGGGATCAGCAAACAGACAGTTCTGGAACCTAGAAGTTGAGAATATTTATTTTGGGATTAGCTTGACTTTGAATGATATAAAAAGAGGATTAACTTGATGGCCTGCATGATGTAGTAGTCACAGCAAAAGAGCTGGAAAGATTTTGCAACATACTCACTATGTACATTAGATCCCCAAAGAGGAAAGCTATTAGCCAGTTGTTCAAACATGCAATTAGCACTGTGTTTATAGCTAACTTACCACCTCTTTAAAACCCCGAGAAATGAAAAGTAGACACTTCTGGCTGAATGATAGCGCAATTTGTATATGAAGTTTAAAAAATTTATGATGTCATATCCTTGGTAGTGTAAAACTCTCACCTTGCGTAAGGCATATCCACCAGTCCAAAGAAACAGCATGTAAATCTTCCCTGGTGGATCTGAGAAGGTTCCTTGTTTGCAGTTGCACCATCTTCACACTGACTGATTTCTTTGCAAATTTGTGAACCATAGCACGGAAGGTGTGTGAGGACATGTGTCCTCACCGTCCGCTGTGGTGGGATCCAGGCAGTCTTTCAGCATCTGAGCCGTTGGCCTCACCAGCCTGGAGCAGGCAGGGTTAGCACCGTGCCTGTGGCAATGGTCATCATCTCCATGGAGGGGCTGAGCGGGCAGTAGGTCACCCGAACCCCTCTCCTGTTGGAGATACCCCTTGCAAGTTACGCTTTTAGGGTGGACTGTGATAACACTGAGTGTTTTCGGCTCATTCAAAGGTCAGATCCTCTCGAAGTACTTTTCTACTCCCTCTTTGATGCTCAGTACAATCTGTATCAATAATCCCGCAGATACATTTGGAGATAGTTTATTTGGTTAGAACTGGATTTGGGGATACCCAGGTTTTGCTGAACCATTCCTGATGGTTTATTTAGAGAACCTGAGGAAGGAGGCAGTCTTTCTGCCTAAGTACTTCTGTGGTTTCGCTGTGTGCCCCCTGTGTCTTTAATCACTCATTTTGTAGAGATCAAGTTTATTTTTATAGTGAAGAGAAATAATTCTAATACCTAAGGGTATCCCAGTGCAAAATATTGCCTGTTTGGGTGTTATTTGCAAAGAAGACCAAGCTGTCAAAGTGCTGCAGCCATAGATAGAAGGTCAGGTCCCTAGGAGCTCCAGTAGGCAGAGCTTTCCAGTAGCTCTTAGCTGAGCTTAGACCTTGTTTCCTAAACCCACGTGGCACCATTTCAACCTTAAGCTGCTAGCAGTAGGACTCGCTGCTAGCTTGCATGACCATCCTTGCCCAGACGGCAGCAGACTGCCTCTTCCCGCTGCCCGGCTGTCCTCCCGTTGCACATGGTGCATAGGCCACAGCTGGCGCTGACACTTGTGCCACCAAGCTTGGAGGAAGAGCAGACGGCTTCACTGTGCAGCATGGCTGCCAGTCTTCACACCAGGCAGGAAAAATTAGGTTGGTGGCTTGGCAGCCGAGGGTCCGGAGGGGACAGCACACAGCGAGTCAAACTGACAAGAGGGGTGAGCCTGGCTGGGAAGGCTGCATCACACCCAGGGAGAAGTTCTCCTTTGGGAGCAGGGCAGGAAGGGCGATGCTGGCCCTAAACCCAGTTTCTTAACTTGATGGGTTCCACAGTGCTGGACCCGAGCAAGGGTAACAGCCACTGCTGTGTTGGGGGAAACCTACCTGAAGAACCACAGCGTGTGCAGTGGTGTATAGAGGTGAACAAGCCTGTAAGCAGCCCCCTCTTCAGCCATCCCCTCCTCTTGAGAGTTTAAAAGGGTTTAAAATTCACAAAACAGGTTTGTAGGGTTCTTTTAAATATATTAGAGGGTAAACGTATGGCAGGTTTGAAGTCTGAGACCAAAGCTTTGTGTTAGGTTCACATATGCAAATGTAAGTTTGTTAGACCTGAGTGTCTTGATATGTGTCGGCTCTGGTGGCTCACTCCGTGTAAGCTCTTTGCCTTTGATATGTCTGTGAGGAAAAAAAAAAGCATGAGAAACCTCAGCTGAAAAGGAAGAACTTATAAAGCTGAGGGATGAAAACATGGGATGTTTCGTTTTAAGCTTCTGGAAATGATAAAGGGGGTGTCCCTTCATCTGGCAGTTCTTTGGGAGAAAGCGGGAAGTGGGTAAGTAGTTCAGGTTTTTCAGAATTGTAAGCAGGCATCATTGTAGCTCTCCTGTTTACTTCTGTAATTGTGCTGTAGCTCATCACTTCTGGGTCTTACTCCTTTCTCAAAGTGCTCTTCTTTACACATGTAGGAGAGACTTGCAACGGAAGCCCACCACTGATGCTGAAGTTACTTTTCCCAGAGGGCCTTGAGCATCGCAAAGATTTGCTTTGCTGTGTTTTATCAGGCAGGTTTGAAGGTGGTGGCCTTCAAGGCAGGTTGCACAGCTCTACCTGGAAGTGTTGCTAAAGCCCTTAAAAGTCTGAGGGTGAAAAAGTTCTCATTTGACAGTATAAAGCTTTGGAACCTGTTGAACAAGTTTAAACTTAGGCAAAAAAGGCTGCTTTGAATTTGTGGAAAGCAATCATAAATTGTTGTCAAGAAGATAAATATCAAAATAATGGGTGGATTAGCAGTGAAAGATGTGACAGGAGGTCCGAAGCAGGATGATCTAAGAACTTTCATTTGGAACTAATCAAAGAGTGAATCTCGCTGTGCACTCAGATTAATAATACAGATGCATTAACTCTGCTTTCAGTCACAGGGGTAACGTATGTGTCTGCGATGCGTTTGACACCAGCATGGCCCTCAGTAACGTCTGTCTGCTGTCACATCTAATTCACACTCTACAAAACTGGTAGTTAGCTTTTAAGGGAATTTATTCTTTCAGTATAGGCATGACCAGAACAAGAACCTGCTTTGGTGGGGGACAAAAAAACTCAACCCAGTTTATTTCACCATTAGCTTTTGTTAATTTTCAATAGGTCTCAAGCAAATGAACCTTAGGCAGCGTACTCCAGATCTTTTGCAGCATCTATATTTCCTTCTTCCTATTTGCTTGTGGTGCATAGACACACGTACAAGTCATACACGTAAGGTGGTGATGGATATGAGACAGCGTGTTCTTGTTTCAGTATAGTTTATAAACCTGCAGAATTTTGAATGGGAGATAATTTGCTCACATGCAAGCCCAGAAAGTGATGTTACAATTCTTACAGATGCAAAATTAGCCCTGCAGATGGTTTTCTCCATTTTTCTCAAATTCTTAATGTTGGCTTTGCTTTTTCAGTCAAAACACGTTTTCTTTGCTTGCCACTGGTTTATTTTTTGTCTTCCTCTTTTATGAAGCTCATGCGCTCCAAAGTCTTCTAGTAACTGCAGATGACTGATAATTAGGGTGTTTTTTATGATTTTCTATCCTCCTTTGGTTGAAAGGGATTAAAATGTTCATCTGAGAAGACATGCGGAGCACTTGTTGGTAGCATCTCAATCATCTATAGTCAGCATGACTGCTTGAAATGTAGGACAGCACAAAAACTCTTGTATAAAAATAAGTGATTTATGGAAGGCTTTTATATTGGGAAGGCTTTTGAACAAGCCCAAGCATGTACATTGTGTATGTAGCAGGGTTGGCTGTGTGTTTTCTGGAAATTGCAAGAAAACCCCAGTCTGTTGCTGTGTTTGGAAAGATTGTGGCATTGCCATAAAATTGGACCAAAATCTGGTGAACTTTGACTTTCTGACTTACAGGGCCCTTTTTTTTTTTTTTTTTTTTTTTTTTTTTTTTCAATTTTCCTACAGGTTCTTTAACGTCGATGTTTGTCAGGCTTCCTTGTGGTGGTGTCGGGGTGAGTACTCTCTTTAATGTGTAAATAATGTCCTGTTTGTTCTCCCAGTCCCATTGGTAACAAAAATTGTTGCTTTGCATTCCATCAAGTGGGTAATTGCAACCAGATGTTACTTATAAACAGGGTCTGCCTGGGGTGCGGGATTGCAGTGACAGCCTCACGTGCCTTTCTTCAAAAGCAGCGTGAAGATTTTTAAACTGTTTTGGAGAGCTGAAGTGTGTGTGACATTCATAGGCATGTTTCGTCTCTGGCTTTTAGGAGGAGAAACCTCATTTCCCAGGCAGTGATGTTTAACGGCTTAGAGGTTACTACATTTGAAAGCAACCCTGGCATCCAAAAATGCTTTCTACATAGAAAGCAAGATGTGCTTTTCATGCTGCTCATGCTGTGTAGGTGTTTCATCTTCAGTATTTGTACTTCAGAGCTGCCTGCCTCCTAGTGCAGGTGGAAAACGTATTAATAAAATTGTGATATTGAAGGACAATACTTGGGAAGTCCCTGTAAATAGTAACTTGCTGCATTTGTGTCTGGGCTACATTACTGTCCTCGAATGAAACGTCTCGCAAGGGAATTGTAGTTTTCAGTATTTGGCATCTTTCGTTTCTTGAGCTTCAGGACAATCGCAGATGGATTCTGAAAAATACCCCCCTATCCATCATGGAAAGGCTGAACATTAGTTTTCATCTGTCAAGAGTCCATATAACAAGAAGATTTTTTGTTGTTGTTTGTTCCCATAAGGCTGAAAAAAATCCAAATACCATCCAAATACCTTGTGTTGAAGGTTTGTGTTGTTTTCCTTTGAAAGGAAAACTTTCAAGTTTTCAGGTTTCAAGTCAGACTTTCTGCTCGAAAGTTTCTGTGGAGGGTGACAGTACAGAAAAACTCAGAGAACAGGAAGGGAAAAGAATGAGAAGAGACAATAAAAGGCATTGTGTTTGAAAATTCACAGTGGTAGTTCTTATGCATAATTGTAGCTCGTGAGGTTGAATTTAGAGGTCTGGATTCTGTTATGGAAATGAAACAAAATTGTTTTCTTCCTGAGTCTTTGCAAAATCGCTGCTTTGAAAATTATCCCATCAAAAAAAAAAAAAAAAAAAAGAATAATCGGCGTTTATTCATACCGCCACTGCTGAGCACTCGTAGAGATATTTTATTTTGTATTGTAAATATGCTGCAGTCTCCTAATTCATGGCAAATTTTTGGCTAGAGTTGAAAAGGTTTGGATTTACTCTGCCCTGCAGTCAGGCATGCCATTCAAAGCAAAAATTATCATTTGCAAATGAAGTCTGAATGGTAACAAGTAGAGACAGTGCCTGAGCCTAGCGCGGTCCCAGAAGTCTTGCATTAAATCCTAAATCAAGGCAGGAAACGCCACTGCGTGGGTATTATCAATACGCTTGTAATAAAGATAGCGTTTGCAGGCAACTTGCTGGTCAGTTCTCTCCACAGACCATTTAATATTAAATAAAACGTTTGCTGGCTTTCATACAGTGTGTTAGCAATCCTAACAGATAATTTTCATGTTTTCAAGGAAAAGCTTTTTAAAACCAGTAATTTACTAGTAACAACTACATGATAGTCGGATCTATTCATTTATTTTTTTAAATGGCTTTCTGTTGTTGTGCTTGGTTATCCTTCCCCAGTTACCTCGGGGTACAGTGCTGACTGCGTATTTCTGCTGCCTTCTTGGCTGGTGCAGGAAAACATGGTCTTCACTGTTTTTGGGGTGCGTTTCTAATTAATACCTACAGCCCAGCTGTACATTTGTAGGGGAAATGAGGCTATGGTACAGAACAATTGGCTATAGCTTATTAAGTCCTTTGCACTTGTACGTGCTCTGGAGGGGTTGAGGCATAGACCATCTCCTTTGGGGTAGGAGAGACGTACGGTCATCTCACAAGGTCCTTTCAACCTAATTTTCTACTGTCTTTCAAAGTGTGAGGTTTGTCAAGAAAGCTGGCTTAGCAGTGTGGTAATGTTTATTGAAGAAATAGAGGGAAAACTGCAGCCTTTGTTAGCGTGCCAGTTCTGCGAGACAAGTTGCTCTTGATTTAATTTGCTACGGGAAACTGTTGGAAGAAGCCCTATAGTGGGATCTTAGCTGGGGCCACAGAGCACGCCTTGCAGTAGCAGATGAAAACCAAATTATTTTCTGCACCGAAGAGGATGACAAGACATTTTCGAGATGCATGTCATCATTTTTTTTTTTTCCAAGGAAATCAGAAAAAAATACTTTAAAAAAATCAGAGCCTGGGGTAAACCACCAGTTATAAAGAATTTTAGCGTGAGGTGTAATGTAAATCTGAGAAATTTCAGCATGTGAATACTGCTGGGAGATTGAGTGCTTGTTATGGTATAAAGAAATTATTTCAAATTGTTCTAGCAAGAGAGCTTAAGGGGTGTTTTTCTGCTGATGCTTCGCAGGCCACTGTCAAGCGGCAAGGTGGCCATACAGCTTTTTGGAGTGATGAAGTTTTATTTAGACTCTCCCTTGTTCAAGATTGCCAGGTTAGCAGAACATTACTTATCGCTGAGCAGTAATCAGTCTCTGGTTTACCTTTTTCTTGCAAGTTGAGAAGGTTGTAGAGAGGCAGCCCTGGTGCTGTAAGAAGTTTGTGTAGGCTCCAGTCACTTCGTACTGGTGAATATTTCCTGATGGTGGAGGAACATGAGGTACACATGATGATCAGAGCACCTGTAGGACATTATCTCAACTACCTGTGGTTTGTAGCCCAGATTTGGAGGAGAAGGGATTTATTTCAGCACAGGTTTCATTTTCTCTGTCACATAATAAGTGCAGTCTAGAGGATGCTTCGTGGATTTTTGCATTCAGCTCACCATGACGCTGGATGGCGTTCCAGCCGGCTGACTGCTTCATAAGGACAATTTTCCCTGGAAAGCTTGATACTGGTCTGCCAAATGCTTTTCAAGGAGTAAATATGATGCAAGAAAGAAAAAAAGAAAAGAAGAAAACCCACCAACTTTTCAAAAATTAGGAGAATAAGGTGGGACTGGTTCTATCTTGGATTTATTACCAGTCAGAAGATTAGAAATAGTGGTCAGAGTTAGTCCCCCAGAGGCACTGAAAAGTTGCAAAACAGGGGATGGTTCATAAGCAAGTGTCCTTTGCTGACGGTATTAAATTTAGAGTCATCAAAGCAAAAGTTGCCTGCAAAGCAGTACAGAAGGTGACATGATAACAAGAAACTAAATAGTAATGCAGCACATGAAATTCAGTGTTGGATGCTAAATAATGCCGGTGGGCAGGAGAGGGACTGGCCTGGAGCAGGTAAAAGCTGAATGATTGCTTTTGCTTACAATTCAGGAGCTGAGGGTGACACACGAAATTATGGGCTGGAAAGCTTGGATCAGAGTTATTTCTCTGTAAATAATTAAACGCAATTCTCTTCCGTCAGGGATGTGATGTAGCTTAAAAGAATAGATGGATCTGAAAGGCAATGTAGGGCGGCTTAGGGAGGCAAAGCCCCTGAAGAGCTGTTAAGCGCCGGGATGAAGGATGATGTCAGGCACTTGGGTAACTGTGAGTTGTTCTTACCAGCCAGCGAGACAAAGGGAGTTAGAGTGAAGAAGCAGGAAGAAGTTTTGAGCAAATCACTTCATCAACTAACACCTTTCGATCTCTCTCTTAACAACTAAGTCACAGTGATTTGCAATCAATGAGAAAAAGCGTAAATTTTTTCCCTGGTGCTTGGAAACTCTTGTCATTTTTATTATTTTTTTTTCCTAATTTGCTTTATACAAAGAAGCCTTCACATCACCATAGCTGCCGCTAACAAACCTCTCCCATCTGCAATCATCTGACTGTGGCAGGAAAAGAAGAAAGCACAGAAGCACTTATATCAACAGATGTGAGCTCTGATTTAAGCAACAGTAATTTATTCCTGCTGATCTTCAGCAGCATCTGCAAGTGCCATAAAGAGTATTTTTACTTAGGATGTTACCTTCACTTCTCTGCAGCACATTATTTTCTTAATGTATGACTTCTATGCACCGGAGGGTTACCTCATCCAGGATAATTAGAAGATTTTGGAGAAAGGAGTTCAAGCTTTGAAAATCTGCAAAATTGTTCCAGCATACTTGCATCCAAATTCTTCAAAACACTCAAAGACTCGATCTGAGGATCGCTAGTAACTTTGTGTTCTTTCGTGTGTAGTATTTTCTTTTTCTGTGCTCGTTCTAAAAACGTCTGAAGATCTCTGTCTTTAAAAAGTGGTTTTTAATGGTTTTGATCTTTTCCTGAATACATTACACTATTTTTGGTTGTAAGGTCTTGATTAGAGTGTATAAAAGTCTTTACCTGTACAAGCAAAGTACATTATTGCAAAGCAGAGACAACGAAAAGGACTTCCATGGAATGGAAATGAGAAAATACTAATTAGCAAGTCTTAGAAGAACAAAATGTGAGCATGGTTATTTAATCAGTGCTTTAGAGTAGCAGGAGATACGGTTAGGTAAGACCAGCTGGCTGGCAGCACAGACTGTGTGCTGCTGTCACCTAAGCATGATGATGAGCAGTGATGAGGGAAAAGTGGAACTCCTTCGCTCCCTTTGCTTTGCAGGGTCTGGAGCTGCGGTACAGCTTGTCTCAGCCCTGTCCCTGTGCTTTATTTCTTATCTGTGTAGTTATTCAGCTAAAGAAAAGATCAGAATAATGAAACTTTTTGTACAACACTCATTTCATTTGGAAAGACCTGCACATTAGTAGAGTATACTAACACATTAGTAGAGTGCGAGCAGGAACCTCACTGTGTATATCGATAAAGATTTCAAGTTTACAAGGAAAGACAACTGTTTTGGGTTTGACACTGAAACATCTTAGACATTCCTCATAAAAGACAGCCTGCATCAACCTGTTGACCCTTCCGTTTCTGCATTCCCTCATAATTTTCTAATAACAGTACATGCTGCGACAGTTAAGAGCCTGCGGCAGGTCTTAGGCACTGAATTCCCTCTCCCCACCTCTAAAGGAGCCCTCTCCTACGGGCTCACCTAACAGAAACAGCAGCTTCTTTATTGGAATGAGCAAGGCATTAATATTATTCTCAAGAAAAAAGAGACAGGCATTAATATTATTCTCAAGAGCTGAGCAGGACAACTGCTCTTCATCCAACAGCGGCAGATGTGGAAGACTCAGTATCTCTGACGCAGTTGTATCCTCCAGCTCGGGAGAAAAAAAGAGAAATACACGCTGATGGATCAACAAAAGGCAAGAAATATGCTTCCTCTCTCCATAAAGTCCTTCCAGATGGTAAGGCTTGATGTGCTGTCCCAGCAACAACTCCTGTGATGGCAGCTACATCAAAGAGCTCAGAGGCAGGGAAAGCCAAATAGCGTCTCCCCTGTAATGAACTTCAGAATTCAGGAATGATGGCGGGGTCAACAGCAGCCCATGCACCAAACAGCAGCAGCTTCAGAGCTGGAGAGCAGTCCAGCTCAGGGCCACATTAATAACATTTTCCACCATGGCAGGGCCTACGCCCCTCTGCTGCAGAGCACTGATGGCTTCAGTGGGACTGTTCAAACACTTAGAGTTACAGATGATGAAGTGCTGCCTTGGAGTAGGGCCCAGTGGTCTCCAGACATCCGTTCTGGGGAAGGTGCCTGGGTGTTAAATCCTTATCTTGGAGATGTTTGCACATGGGATGGAGCAGTGGAGAGCTTGCGGGCGGCAGCAAACATCTCTGGACCCCGGTCCTCCTCCTGCTGGGGAGCTGAGTGTGGGGGCATGAAATTAGCTTCAAAATCACAGGTGGAATGCCTTTTTCAAAGTACTTAACTTCTTTCTGCAGAAATAACAACTCTTTAAAAGCATTCTGTCTTGCCCTCCTCATTCTTCTTGAAACGCTGCCAACACAAGCCTGGTTTCTGCAGGCATCAAAGGGCCTGAACGTGGCGGTACTTGGCTCAGGCACCAGTGATTTCTGCATGCTTTATGGAGAGGGCTGGCATGATCAGACATCGGAGGGGGTCCGAGGGTCTGTGGAACCCTTAGGTAAAGCCGTGCTTAGGATATGTGAATTCTGGGGGTTTGTATTTCCATTCCTCCGGTGCCTCATGGTGAATGAAGGTGGCCCTCTGTAATTCTGTATCCGTGGAAGGGGCCTGGTACTTGCTGCGGCCAGGCAGAGAGGGAAGCTTTTAGCTGCTGGTGTCCTGTGGCATTTTTTTTTTCAAGACCAAGAAAGATAGGTTAGACACACTCAGCCCAGACTGCGCTTGAGCAGAGACTGAGGGCACTGAGGTGGTCAGCACTTGGCAAAAGGCAAATAGATGTTTTGTGTTGTATAAACCATGAGTGTCTCCCACTCACAGATACTGGTGGGAGAGGATCTGGGGATGAAGACTGCTGGATCCCCTGAGGGAATGTAGCAGTGCCATCCTGACTGCAAAGCAGCGTGACCATCCCATAATGTTTTTACAGAACTGCCAATGAGAGCCCAAAGACAGACCCCCACAGAAACTTAACGTGCTGGTCAGTGGGGAGAAGCAGCATCTTGGCCATCTTCCTGCCTTGCTAGGGGCTTTTGGAGGGATGTGGTCAGATCAGTCCCTTCTCCTGCATGTGTGCAGTACTGACCCAGGACTCCTGGAGCTGTGCATAACTCAGACCCCATCGTGCTTCTGTTCCCATGTTACTGCTCAAATTTATGGGGGCCTGGGGGAGCCCTTGTACCCCAAATAGTCACTGTAAGGCTTTACCACCGGTGCAGTGGCTTTCTGCAGAGTCTGAAACGGTGCACATATTGGCAGCATTACCGCATGGACATGGCTTTTTGGTATTCTCCAAATGCTTCTTGGTTTACTGTAACTTCAAAAGCATCCTCGGGACAGATGCTGCCAGAAGCTGTCCCTGATAATGGACCTGGCACCATCTCCACTGGCCTTAGCACAGCCATGAAGGAGGTGGATCAATCTTCTGTGGGGTCACTTGCATCTCCCTGCAGCTCAGTGAGCAGACCGGGTGCCAGACAAAGCAAGTAGCTCTTTCTTTCCTTCTTCTTTGCCATTGTTTCTATAAATAGGCTCAGCAAAGTAATATGTGAAAAATAGCTGATCCTTCACACTGCGAAACGTTACATTTATCCTATGCTGTTCCCAGGCAGCTGAGCTGGCCTTGACATGGGACAGTCCCAGCAATCTGGCTTTTGCAAAGGCTGTGACTGGCAAGAAGCAAACAAGCTTTGCTTTCATCACTGCATGCAGGACGGCCGGGGGTGCAGCGGAGGAGATCCAGAGCTTCAGGCTGGAAGCAGCCCCTCGGGAGCTGTCCTTCCCCCTCTGCTCTCTGCAGAGTCGCAGCTGAGTGGCAGTAAAAAAAAGGAACAGGCATTTCATCACATGTCTGCAAACTAATCTTGTCTTCGTACAGTTGTTGGGATGAGTGTGGTAAATGCCAACGCTTCTCACTTTTTGTTTAAATTAGGACGTGACCTCATATAATAACAACGTGGGGATGTTTGCAGAGTGCCTTGCCTTGCCTTTGGCGTATTTGCACATTTTCAGGGAGAAAATATAGAGGATGGTGGTCCTGTCAAATATTGAGCATTGAAATAAATGCCTGTAGTCAGCAGCTAGATGTTGAAGGTCTGCTGTTAGCTTTGATGAGACAGAGTTGATCTTATGGCTCCCCAGGGAAGCTGCTGTCCACGTAACCTTACCCTGCTAGTCCTGGGCAGGCATCTTTTAAATGCCCATTGTTAGAAATCCTTCTTTATTGTGTTTTATTTTATAGAATCGTTGAATGATTTTGTAAACCTTTTTTGTTTCATCTGGGATCAGTTTCCTCCAGCAATTAAAAGATATACTGATACTGTGATGTTGGTAGGAGACACATGCAAATTTGCAGTGCTGGAGATGCTGAATTTGCTCCTCTGTTAAGGCACTGACCCTTTAGCATTGCAGAGCTGTTGCAAACAGTCATCTCAAGCATCATTTGGTTGGATGGACACTCGGTAGTGGTGATGTTACAGTCATGGTAGGGTCCCAGCCCCAGTACTGCCAAGATCAGGTCTGCAATGTAATGCTTTTAAACTTAATGCAGTTAATGCATTTATATATTCAATACATATGAGTAACTTTCTTTGTAAAACATAGGTCTGTTTGCTGGCTGTCCGTGTTGCTCCTAAATGTGGTTGCTGTGTGTCTCCATTAGGTCGACAGTGACACAATTTGGAACGAAGTTCACTCGTCTGGTGCCGCTCGCCTGGCTGTGGGCTGTGTCATTGAGCTCGTTTTCAAAGTAGCCACAGGAGAACTGAAGGTTGGTATGAAAATAACACTTGGCTTTGATAGAGGCTCTGTACAGGACTCTGCTCAGGGCTGTGTTATGCAGGAGGTCCAGTTAGCTTCATTTTAATGGCACCATCTGGCTTTAGTCATAAAAATCTTTAAGGATATCAGCAAGTGAACAACAGACTCCTGGTGAATGTTCTTACGCACCGATTAAAAGGAAGAAAGAAACCAGAGCAGCAAATGAAATCACTATTCCAGTGTTATCTGAGGGTCTTGCTGTTGCCTTCAGCTGGGCCAGCCCGTTTGCTGTTTCAGTAACTTCATAAGGAATTTTTTTTTCCCCCTCTATGGAAGGAAATGCAGTACCAACCAGTTCCCATGAAATTCATGTGGACTTTTTTTCCCCACTCCAAAATGAGGGAGAGCATCATCCACTGCTATGGTCTTGCGAGAAAACCATCGAGAACAACTACATAGTTCCAAAGCAGAATTAATGCTTCTGGCTGCAAACTCTACATCCGTCTTTGTGTGATAATCCTTCCCTTCTGTCTCACTTTTTCCTTTTCTTATTTTTTCTGTCTAGAATGGATTTGCTGTTGTTCGGCCTCCGGGTCACCACGCAGAAGAGAGCACACCCATGTAAGTATGCGTATGTGCTTTATTAACTTGCATCAGTGTTCATCTGTTGTGTGATCGGCAGCTGGACATCAGAGAGGTAGTTTGTTAGGTTATCATTGCAGAATTCCTTGCTGATTGATGTGCTGGACAGTGTTATATTCAGCGCTCCCACTAATTCTGTGGAAGAGGGCAAACTTCTGCTCAGTTGTGTCGGGGTGGGTATTTTTTTTAGCAAGAACCAATGTTACAGTCATGCTTTGAAAAAGCACTGATGCTTTTATTTGCTTTACTCTTGTGAATGGTTTTAAATTAAATGCTGATGGCTCTTCCAATGTGAGGAAAGCAAGGGTACGCAACTAATAGTAGTAATAGCAAACATAACTGTGTCTTGGGGTGACAACACTGGATTAGGAGTGTCTCAGAGTGGGAGGGCTTCACAAAGCAAAAGCTGAAGTTGGGCATCTTGCATGGGTTTAATATAGCAGGGGTTTTGCCATCAGACTGTTTTCAGATCAGGGCCCTGTGCATAAATCGTGTTGCCTTTGTGTATCTGGCTTAATGTGTGCTGAAGTTTCGTGTCTTGGGTCCTTCGGCACTCTTTGGCGGGAGATGAGTGCTTGCTGTTGAATTCCCCTTGACCCAGCGTTTTGAGGCCTCTCTGGGCATGTCCACTCCCTCCCCACCAATGCACCATAGTGCTCTGACCCCAGGTCCTTTCCCTTCCTTTCCTTCTTGCCACGTCCTCTCCCCATCTGCTCTTGTCCGCTTCCCTCGCGTGCAGCGCTGGAGGTCCCCTGGGCAGCTGGCACCGAGCAGCATCTCATTGCAGCAGGCATGGGCAAGTGTGAAATGTTCCCCATTTCCAGAGAGATCGCAGGACACCTGCTGCTGTGTGGCTATTTTGTGTCTCTGAGCACACGTGCAATTCCAGGGAGAAAAGAAAAGTGAGAGCAGAAGAAATTTTTTCCTACTGTGTTATATCTAGGTAACAGATGCATTGGGACCAAGGAAACCTATAATTAACACCTCTCCTTTTCCTCTTGTCTCCCCCTTCTCATCACCTCCAGGGGTTTCTGCTATTTCAACTCCGTGGCAATTGCAGCCAAGCTGCTCCAGCAAAGGCTGAACGTTAGCAAAATCCTTATAGTGGACTGGGTGAGTAATTGCCAGTTCTTACCCCTCAGGAGAGCAGGTAGACATTTTTCTGTTGTGGTTGGTTTTTTGGGTTTTTTTTTCTTGCAAGGGTAACCCTGACTTTGTAATTTGGTGAAAAAAATTGTTGCCTGTGGTCTGCAAGCCAAAATTTGGTTTTTAAAGTTTGAGGTTTTTCGTTGAACTGTTTTAATAAAAGAAAGAATTTTCACAGTGCCCATAGTTTTCAGAATGAAGTTGTAATTACAAGTAGTTGCTTTCTAAAACAAGCCCTTCGTGCAGTCTCAGGGATGGGTAACTGCAGACCGTGGTGGGCTTTTATTTTTTTTCTGAAAGTTGGAACATTAACTGGTCCATCCCACCTTTCCTTTTGAGATCTGAGGACAGGTTACATGGCTTGACCATTGGTCTGGATGGTCTCGGTGTCCCGCTTCTGGGCCAGCACAGCCTCTGTGCGAGTAGGCAGGCAGTCAAAAGTGATCTCTAAATTGGAACGAGACAGTGGAATTCTCTTCAGACAGCGTAGCGGAGTTGAGAAAGAGCTTGTTTGGGATTTTGCTGTGGTGATGTATAGATTTTAAAATGTGGCTGATAGTTGTATTAGTTTGGGGTTTTTTAATAGATTTAGAAATTTCTTTATGTGGCTGAGAAGGCATTTGAGTTGCTGGGTGGCAGCCAGGAGTTTTGATTAATTGCCACAGGTCTCCCATGGACTAGACCTGCAAGTTAAAATTGATGTATTTGTCTTTTTGACCTACCAGATGGACATCCTCTTCCTGACTTCCCACCAACTGTCTTTCATGTCACAAAGGGGCATTTTTAATACCCGTCCGGTTGCAGGCTGCATTTCTTCACCAAGCAGCAATGCAATAGGAGATCTGGGTCGTGGGTTTATGTTGTTTAACCTTTTTGGGTCCAGTACAGCTTTGCTGGACACTTGTATCAGTGGTCACCCTGCAAACTGATTAAAGATGCAAATCTGGGGTAACTAATATAGTCTCTCTGTCCCGCAAGATAGGGTATGAATCCAATTCTCTCCATCCCAGTAAATTAATCCTGTCCTCAGTTTTGATATACACTTGGGACTGTGTTTACCCCCATTTATCCCGTGTGTTAAACAAGGAGTCTAATCTGAAGCCAGTGCAAAGCAGGTTTGATTTGCAATAAACTACTTCAGCCACATCAGAGAAGTGCGGAAAATGAAGCACAACAGCAAAGAAAACCCCTCTGAATCCCAAGTTGATGGCTTTCATCTGCATTTTTACCAAGGTGCTAACCTCCCTCATGTAATCTCTGTCCCCAAAGGATGTTCACCACGGGAATGGTACTCAGCAAGCTTTCTACAATGATCCTAATGTTCTTTATATTTCACTACATCGCTATGATGATGGGAACTTCTTTCCAGGCAGCGGTGCTCCTGACGAGGTAAGGGTGCTAGCACTGACACAGCATCTGTCTATGTCTGATAGAACCTGCTCGGGGCTGGGATTCAGGTGCCCCCCAAAATCTCAGGGACCCTCTGCCAAGCAAGGCTTGGAGAGAAGCTCCTGCCACCGCTCCCACGCTCGTGCTTGTTAGTGCCCCTTTGGGAACACATCGCTCGGGTTTGTGCGTTCCGTGCCTTCTCGTCCAAGTCCTAACAGCCATGGGCATTGTGTCCTGCCCTGCGAGCTGGAAAGCACGCGCCTTGGCTAATGAGGAGAGAATGAGTCAATGCAATTAGGCTCTCCAACCCTTACAGGACAACCTGTTCCAGAGGGACCCTTTGCCAGCTGTCCCAGCACTCTGTGTACTTTTCAGGATTACAGGCATAAGTTGTTTCTTAGATGCAGGAGGAACAGGCTGTCTGTGGCTGTGCCACCAGCACTCAGGTTTCCTGCCATGGCCTTGGAGCCTGTCCACCTCCCCGTCTCCTGGCCCTGCTGAGGCGTCGCTCACTGCCACTGCTGCGTTCACATTGCACAGCTCCAATGTGGGATTTAAGCACTGGTCACTGATGCTGCTGGACCAGATCCACCGGTTCCTGGTGGCGTTCTTGCAGCCTGCAGCAGAAGGGCTCAGCCGTTGAAGCTGGGAGACCTTTCTCCCTGAACTCTGGATGGATGCTCCTACATCCATTGCATCCTTCCTTTCCCACTAGGCTAGCAGGAAATAATTGTCCTTCCAGAGTGATTTATCAAAGGGAAATTATATGGAATACTTAGTTTTGTGTATTCCAGGGCACTTCAGATTACACCTGAAAATCCTAGAGTTCTTACCCTGTCAATTTTACATTCTCGGATTCAGCAAACATTAATGTTTTCATTTCCATTTTTAAAGAAACTCAAATGTGCCATGATACTGCTTCAGTACCCTGTTTGTGTACTACCGTTGCAGTGAATGTACAGCAGCCCCTTGCATCAGGCTTAATTTCTGCTTCAGGATATGCAAAGGCCTCAGACCTACTTTTTTGCTGACCTTTTAATAACCTAGTAATCTGGTTTACAAAATATCTAGTGTTGTAAGGAAACACTAGGCTATACCATCCGCTCTGTATTTAACCATTTACAGTAATTTTGAGATGTGTCATTCCAGAGTGAATAAAGCAAAGAGTACAAAATAAATACAATTAAAGCCACAGATGGTTAAATACCACAGGGGGTTCATCCATCCACGGTGGGTTTTTTCGCCAGCAGTATTAGCACTGATTCAAGGAATAATGTGCAACAGGAGCCCTGCAGCTTTATTTATCCTGAATTATCTGACTTGTATATTCTCTAAGACATTAATTTTCAATTTAATATTTTTTCTATTCATATGCAGAGACCTTAAAAAAAAAACACCTGCAAAATCCAAACTGCATGCTCGGAACCCTGTGGGGAGCTGCTGGTGGTCGGTGTCAGCAGCTACTGCCCAGCCCCCTTGCTGTCCCTAGGGACCCACAGCCTGAGCTCATGGCCACCGTGCTCAGGCACCTGAGAGGTCCCTGCTTGAGGAAAGGACTGAACGCAGGCTCTGGGGTTTCAATATGGATGGGGAAAACATGGCCCTGCTTCTTGGAAAACAAATTATTAGAAACTTCTGGTTTATTTTTCAGTTTTCCCCTTTCTCAGGTATTTGCAGTCAGTGCAGATGGGAACGTCTGCAGTAGATGCAAGGGTGGGCAGGTACTTGCATTTACCACCCACGTGTCCCTCAAGCAGTGAAAATCTCTGTGCATCATGTTTTTCCCCAGCAGAGGGGGAGCTCGCTCTGATTAAAACTGTGGGGGTTTTCCCCCAGTTGCAACTGTAATGAAATATAAAATAAGCTTCTGAATGAAGCTGAAAGCAAATTAAGGAAAAGTATCGCATGTAACACAGTCTCCTGCAGAAGAAGAGGATCCAGTTGATAAGGAGGCGGATTTTTGGGTGAGCAGCAGTCAAGTACCGCTGGTCCGCAGCTCCCATAAAGATCAGAGCATGGAGGAGCTTTATTTTCACTCTTGTTTTGGGGACCAGGTTCCTTTAGAGGGAAAAATTAACCTCACTACCATTGAGCTCTTGAATCAAAATCCATATTCAGCTGGAGGAATATTAAGACAGCAGTGGTGTCTTGCCGCAGGTAGCTGTTGCCATATGTGTAATTAAGAGCATCATCTCCCTTTTTCAGGTTGGCACAGGAGCAGGAGTTGGTTTCAATGTTAACATGGCCTTTACTGGTGGCCTTGATCCACCGATGGGAGATACAGAATACTTAACTGCTTTCAGGTAATATTGACGTTTCCTCTTACAAACATTTTTCACTTAAATTGGGTTTCTTTTTCCTCGTGCAGTCCTCCTTAATCTTGAGTTTCTCTTGATAAGTTTAGAAATATGAGATTTACATCTAGTTGTGATTACTTTTTGACTACCATAATAAAAAGAAAGCTGGATCAAGTAAATAGGATATTTCTGGCCATAAAGGCGTGCCTGTGACATTAAGGGATTGACATGCTTGCTGCTCAGCACTGATCGATGCATGAATGTAAAATGTCAACGGATACAAATAATCTTTTCTGGTTTTGGCTAAAAATCTTTTTACCTCTTTGGGGTGAGTATTTCTGTGGGTAAACCCACCTGGGTGGGGAGAGGAACCCAGGAAAACTTTTTAACTAGTCATCACGAGCTGGAACTTGGGAGTGCAGCTGCCCCAAGGCTTTAGACATCATTACTGTGCTGCAGGCGACGGTACCCCACTTCTGGGCAAGTTGGCCATGCAGTCTCTGCCCTGTAAGAATTCTGCTCACAGCTTACTCCCAATTGTACCTAGCAAAGGGACGTGGGCTTGTTTTGATAAGCTTTCAATGTTACTATTATTCACCCAAGATATTGAATGTGCCTGTTCCAACCAACTGGAAATTGCAACGACCGAACTGTTGGGTTTGTGCTTTTCTTACTGGGTTCTGGTTTCTCCTCAGAAGCAGCATGTTGTGTGTTATGAATAAAAGTACAACCATCTCTTAAATAAGGGTTACTCATCACTCACTGTCAGAGTGTGAATGAAGGTAAGCAAAGCTGTGGAGTTGAATTAATGTGTTGCTGGGATATCCTCCTTGATTAGCAGTAATAGTGTAAAGCCAGTAAAACCACCGTGTTGGGTCGTACAAGCGTACTCAGGTATGCTCCTAAAAATCTGGCATCATTTGGGTCTCCAAATGGAACAGGGGATGAAGCCACTTGGTCGTGTCCTGCTGGTCTTACTGTCATGCTCGCAGAAGCACGTGATACCTGAGGATCACAGGGAGCTATCTGCAGGGAATTGTTTGAGCTGATCCTTACTTACCCCCTCATATCAGCATCGTCAAAAGAGATGCATGAAACAAAACACACATTAGCTGATCTGCGGTCATGCGCACCCAGGTTGTGATCTCTCTGAGCAGTGTTGCTACAGGAGCATAGCAAGAGTATGGGTGGGACATCCCCTTGCTGCTCTGAGCAGCTGAAATACCCCAGCAGGGTGATTGTACGTCAGTGGTGTTTTGGGGTCTGGCTGCAAGCCTGGAGTGATGCGTTTGCCTTCCAGAGCTGCAGAGAACACGGAAAGGAAGGTATTAAAATTAACTGTGGAAGCAACACAATAACAAGGTGAAACCAAGGCAGATCTCTGGGTAGAGAACTTGAAAGTAATGCAGTAGTGAAGAGAGGCCAGTGTGAGACCACACTTTCCTTTCTGATACCCTTTCCAGGAGAACGAATATAATTCTCTGACCTGCTCGAGATATAGGCTCTATTTTTCTTAGAGACTGTCCTGTTCCCTCCCCTGCCTCCCCCATGCCAGGGATCCATCCTTTCTCTCCAGCTGGCATCTTTTTTAACAATTATGGATTGAAGTGGCTTTCTGTCCTCAAACCAGATTTAGCGCGCTTCTGGCAACCAACCCGCATAAATTCAGGGAGACACACACTTGCCAAAACCCAGGATGCGAATTTCTGGCGACACGCAGATGGAATATCACCTTCATGGAAGAGCATTAAATCTGGGAGCGTTATTTTCTGTTCTTCCCTGTGCGCGTATTTGTATTCGGTTATACTGAGCAAAAAGAGCTTTTCCTCTTCAGCCTGCCATTAAAAAGCCTTCAAAGAATGTATACAATTTAAAATAACATCGAGTCAAATAACTGTCATTTGTCTCGCTGTTTTATTCCTGTTACAGGAAAGCAGCACTTCCCTCCAAAGGGGAAGTCTGTTTATCCCAGCAGTCAACAAGACTGATCTCTTCATTATAAAGAGAACCTGTAGCTCATGATAGAGTGATATACTTACTATTAAATATTAATTGAGTTACAAGGCTCCTGGAAAATTGCTCAGTCTGCACAGTAAGGCCTTTGCCAGCCATTCCTTAATAGGCACTGGTGTCTTTTTTGCCCGGAGATTGCCGCTATTTGGGGAACATACTTTGGAGCTAGTCACAAGCCCTTATTTCGGCAGGGTTTTGGGAAGCCGAGGGATGGTGTGACTAGTCCTCCTAGGTAGCACCTCCCGTAGTCTGCCCCATGTGCACACCTTCAGTCAGTAAGTTAAATTGGAAGCTTTTTTTTAATCTTATGCCAAGTTTGGTCATGATAATACATTATCAAGTGACCTTTTTAAATCTTAACCAGCTTCTTTGAAAAACATTTTTTCCCCCTGAATCTTTCTATTGATTTTAATGTAAAATAATGCTTTGAAGTTTGCAATTTATAGTCCCCTGAGAGTTAGAAAGTGAAGGGAATGGGTCATATATCGTTTTTTTTAATTCTTTTCTTGCGTTAGCCCCTTGAGACAATGCATGCCTTCAAGGCAGCACCTTGTTATTCCACCCCATCGAATGCCACGTTGCATTTGCTGGGGATCAAACCTAAGATGAAGAAAAGATAAGAAAATTGGCCATAATGAACTCCAGAAGCAGCAGGCATTTTCACCATGAACTTGGAAACTCACAGTGGAGAACTGAGCTTTAATTCAAACCAGTCCAAATGCCAAACTGTGAGGCTTTGAAGTCTGTGGAGGAATCAGTGGAAATCCTTTGAGCTAGGCAAAGATACTGATATACTTTTTCTTCTTTTTTTTTTTTTTAAGCCTTAACTCTTCCCTTGCTTGTCTGCTTTTAGGGAAGAAAGCCCTCTTTCTACATAAAACAAGGGGAGGAAAAATAAGCAACACGCTTTGCTTTTTTGGTTTGTTTGTTCTGTTTCAGCATGAGCTGGTGTATGGATTTGATAAAAGCATGCGCTCCAATGAAATAATAACAGATAATTGTCATCCTAAGTTAGTCTTCTGATGAGTGAATAAATAAATCCCAATGAAACCTATCATCCCCACGCTGAAAACCTGTTTCAGTGTCCTTTTACTCTTTCTGAAGGAAGGAGAGTAACTCGCATCGATTATTTTTCTACTGAGAATTTCTTCTATGAATATTGGCTTTCCCTTGCTTGCAGCACGGCGCTGGGTCGGACGGGATAGCCGGACTTGTTAATGTTTGTTAATACCGCCAAGCCATTTCACAAGTGAGAACAAGAGTTAAAAATGCGAAGCAGAGAGCAGCCTTGCCGTGCACTTTGTCGCTTGTTGTCTTCATAACCGAGGGTTGAAATCACCGGCTGCCCCGTCTCGAGGTTGGGGTGATATCATGATCGCTGTGTTGGGGGGGGCACAGGGTGGAGTCACCCCAGTCACTAATAAGATGTGCAGAAGGGATCTGGGGAGTTGCTGCGAGCTTGGCGCTCCTCCACCCCATCGTAGCAGCAGCTTTGCCTGCCCGAGACAGCATGACATTATAATTTAGCTGACCGTTCGCTGGGCGAAGGTCCCACGGCTGAACTCACCGCCAAAGTATGTGGGCAATACAGATTTCACAGATTAGGCAGAAGTGTATTAAACTCTAATGTGAAAAATGCAGGGCATATAATTTTAAAAGTCCTTAACTCATCAAAATGTTATTGGTATTCATCGCTGTTATTCCGTAGTTATAGAAACAAACAGTTGTAAAATTCAGGTTGTGTTTTTTGGGGTTTTTTTTACCAGGGTCTGTTGTTCCCTAACTTGTTATACAAGCAGAAATCATGTTTGCTTCTATAAATCCTCATGACATTTTCAAAAGCAGAGTGTGCAAACCCGGTAAGAGTCCTCCAGAAAAAATGCAAAGACTGCGGCTATTTCCTTATTACGTGAGAACAACAATTACTTAGTGAAATTTGTATTATCCACAGGAGTTTTCCTCTGAATTTACTCTAAGAAAGTTTTCCTGATGATTCCAACAGTTGTGTTGTCTCATACAATTTTTTTCCCCTACGCTGAGGTCTCTTTCACCATTCTAATTCCATATACAGCTTGTTTCCATGTTAGTTTTATTTTTATTTAAAACACCTAAACCAGAAGCAAAAGCCAGGACTGTATTTGAAAGGTCCCTCCTCCTGCCTTTCTCAGAAAGCGTTAAATGAGTTCGGGAGCCAATGTTGGGGGGATTTTGTTTTTTTCCTTCGATCCATAAACCGTTGCAGGAGTGAGTAAGAGGGAAGGTGCGGGGGGGAAGATATTTTGCCTGGAACGGTTGTTTCTGTATTTTAGATTTCATGCTCTCCCAACGCTGATTTCATCCTCAAACTCCTAATCCCTTTTGACATAGTAAATGACCGTGGAGATGGCTGCTTGGAGAAACAAAGACCGGAGTCTTCAGGCGGCTGATTAGCATTAGGAGCAGCAGATAACATTTTGGGATTCTTTTATATATGTAATATATATTTTTTATATATATATATCTTTATATGTGGGGGTATATATATATCACCAACAGTGGGGAAAGAGTCTCTGAAAAAAGTGCTCAGCCTTCTAAGTTTCAGCAATTTGCTTGCTGCAACTGAGCATTAAAAAAAAAAAAAAATCCTCTTGTAGGATTGTTTAATCTGCCTGTCATTTATTAGGCGTTTAATTGGTGAATTGGCTAGTAAGACTAAAAATTTTTGAGTCTTCTGGAAAATAGATATAAATTTGTTTTGGGGTTGTTTTTTTTTCTTTCCACAAATGATTGCAGAATACGATGGGTAATTTTTACTGTTTGCAGCCATCAGTTTTAACTAATGCATAGCTGTTCAGCTTAGCTGTAACCAGAGTCAAATGAAAGGTTTTAATTTATTTTAAGCAAGCAAAACAGCCCACTAAAATTTAGGAAATTTAAAGGTAAGCCCTGTGTTTTAAAAAGATTCAGCACAGCTTTATTGAATATTCAGTGTTAGAAACACTTTTCATTCCTCAGTGAATTAACTCAACTAATGGCTAAGGTGGCTGTAAAAAGACCCAGTTCCAGACAAAACTGCTCATCTGCTTGATAGTAATTTGAATTTCTGGCTTTTTTATAGTATCATCACCAGGACAAAGCCATAGGATTGTTTGCAGTTTAATTGTTGTTTGCTTTTGAGGACTTACCTTTATTGTGATGGATCTGAGCGAAGGGGCTGTTTTCATCTGTGCACAAAGAAAAATTAAAGACTAAAAAACTGGCTTAGATGTGCCTGAAACGCTGCTTACAGAGAAAATCTCAGAAATACATCATTTCAAAATGGTTCATTTGCCTGGCTCTTAAATTTTCACATACGAGTGTTTTGCATTGCGTTTTTGAGTTGTTTTTGTGGTGTGTTTTTTGGTTTTTTTTTTTATTAAAAAGGAAAAATGAGGGAGTGCTGAGAGGCAGGAAGACTTCGGCCATCCTGGGTCAAGTTTTATGTCCAAAGATATAGCTATTCTTGGAGAGCATCAAATAGAGCTGGGACTGCAGCTTTGGAGTACTGGTGTAATACTGGAATTGGGAAAAATTCAGAAGCTATAGCAGCCCTTGAGAGTTTGGGTAGGAGTCCTGGGTAAAGGAAAGGGTTCAATCTGGATTTGAGTGCTGTCGTGTTCGGATGAGTTTGTGATAGTCAAGGTACCGAAAGCATCATTAGCTTAGTTATTCTGACACCCTGTCATCTTGCACTTCTCTGCTGGCTGCCCCTGAACACCCGTGGCTCCCCGGCAGCCTCTGTCCAGGCTGGGCGTGCAACACCTATCCCCTGGGCATAGACTCTCTGTCTATCTTCCTGGCTCCTCTTGGAGGGAAACCAGGGGACCGGCAATGTTTCTTAAAACTCTGATAAGAAATGTACTGTGCATCCAGAGCACCACTAATAATTGCTCAGAGTTGAAGATACTTGCTGGGATAACTGGCTGTGGCTGCAAGGTCACCCCATCCTGCCCCAGAGAGAATTCTGGACATCCTCAAAATTATTTCTTCTGTCGTCCAATACCAATCGATTTACTTTTAACCCGCAACTGCTGCTTTTTCTCCTGTAAAATTTCTACAGCCAGGCTTCACGGCTAGCTCTCGGTGCTGCCTGTGTTGGCTGTGCCACTAGAGGGTATATTTGAACCGCTGTCACCACGCAGGGACCTTCAGCTGGGCACCGCCAGCACCATCGTGCTGCTGGCCGGCTGCCCCCACTGTGGTCCTGCTGGGGCATCAGCGGGTGAGTTGTCCCGCAGCCAAGAAATCGTTTTGGGGCTGCGTGGGTTGCTCGGTGCTGACAGACCATGCCCGCAGCTTAGGGGTGCAGGTTTGGGTTTGCAACCAATTTATGGTGATCCCGCGCATCAACAGAGGTGCTAGCAGCTCCTGTGGTACCGTAACTTTGGGTGAAAGAAAGAAAAATCTGATGATTTTAGCAGGTTTTCGTTTGGTTAGAAATTAAAGAGCTCAGCAGTACTTCAAAGCTCAGGAAAAAAAAAAACAAACAAACTCTGCCACGTGCACTTGCATCGAAACTGCTGCTTTAGTCCTTTGTGAAGGAGGTGGTTTCTACTTTAAAAGTCTGTGGGTTTCACTAAACAGATTTTTGTCGACTGTAAAGTCATCAGCAGAAACTGTGCTATTTTGTCTTCCTTATGTAATCATCTCCCTGAGGACAAAACGTATACGGCAATCATGTCGATTGAGGAAAAAATTAAAATTCCTCTTTCGGGGTTTATTAGAATTAGAAGAAAAAAGATCCTTTTTGCATAGGTTTCTGTGTCTGTGTGCAGAGACTGGCAGGAAGGAAGATTGCAGGAGGCTGTTAGGTTACTATGGCAATTAGTTGGCAGAAAATTAAAACTAGAAGGCTTTTGGTTTTTGGACTACATGGTGTCTGAGAGCCTTGACCAGAGATGTGCTGGGTGTCCCTGGCTGCCTGCTCGGTGATGGTTTGACCAGTACTGGAAGCAGCTCATTGCCTGGTAGATGTTAATGCTCCGTTAAAAAATGAACTCTGCGGAATGCAAAATGGCATGAGCTCAGATCGGTGTTGGGGCTAATACAAGTTGCTGACACTAGCAGATGTCTTGTGGCTGTTTAACATCGTTGTAGCAAGAAATGCGAATTTTTATGGGTGTCTTGATAGCAATCTTGAGCAATCTCAGCACTAAACAGACCTTTCTGGGCTCTTTTTGTTTTTCGGAGCATCACATAACGACTATACTCAATAAAAGTGAAGTTCTCGTGTATGCAAAGATATTTACAGGTTCGTGCTTTTGGTTTATGAATAACTGCAATTCATGTTTTAGAACATTAACCTTTAGCTTTTCCTAGGATGGGGAAGTGGGGAAATACTGTTGTCTTTGGTACCAGCAAGGGACGGCACTGGTCAGGTTGCCCAGGGATACTTCGAAGATTCGGTGGGTACATTAATAATGAAAAAGAACAAAGGAGCGTAACTTGGAAAACATTACTCTGTATAAAGAGCCTTGACATGGAGATTTACAGCCCTCTGTGCGCCTTGTTGCTTTTCTACCATTTCCTGCAGTTATCAGTGCCCAACTGAAAAAAGCAAAACAACTTCCAAGCCCCATGCACGTGGGTACCCCAGCGTGAACTGGAGGCACGAGGTGTTCATCCAAGAGCGCGTGCAACGGGCTTTCTTAATGAGAAAAGACTGGGGATGTCTGCATTGTAATTATTAAGAAGCTCCGTTGCTGGGACTTATTTTCCTTGCTGTAATTTCAGTTCTGCCATGTTTGTGCTGGAGCTGTTAGATGAAGAAGCAACTACTTGCTCTCTGCTCAACTTTCCAGTTTTGTTTACATGGCATCTTGATGTGGGAAATGGGATGTTTGCAACTTGTGTGGGTTTGAACAGAAATTGAGTAGATCGATGGGAAAAGGCCTGTTGCTGAGAAACCATAGACACAGACCTCTTGTTTAATTAAAAAACAGCCTAAATAGATAATAGTTTATGGATGCTAAGCAATTCAGTCCAATTTTAGTGAACAAAATGTTAGAGGATGGGGAACCAGAGTTTGGAGAGGTGTATTTTGGTGGGATATTTGCATATTAAAGCTTTTTGCCCCATGTGACATCCTCAGCCTTTCATTATGGTAAATGAAAAGTGCAGCAAGGAAAAAAAATTAATAGCTTTGCAGATGCTGCAAAGGCTAAAGAAGGCATTTCAAAGGAGTGCCACAAACCAAAGCTGCCATCAGAGAGGTTTCCCAGGTGATTTTGCAGCCTGTGCCAGATGCCCCCTTATTTTCTGCTTATGCCCTCATGCCCTGTACGTATAGCGAGATATGATCACAAGTGGGAAATGCTGCATGTGACAAGTTATTTCCCTAGTCAAAACGTGCGGCTGTTGATGGAGGAAATAATATACCTCACTGAAAAAACTAACATGAGATAAACTTCAGAACTGTACCGTGTGGCGTTACAAGGCGTTCTGTCTGCCAGGCTCTCACCTTGTTAGAAAATAGGAGATGGGCTTCACTACCATGGAGTAATAGTACCAGGTTTTATAACGGGCTTGCTCAAGATGGTTTAAGTGTTCCTACATTTGTTCAAGAGCCAAAGTAACGTGTCTGCCATTGTTAAATTTTTGTTGCAGAACGGTAGTAATGCCCATTGCCAATGAATTTGCCCCAGATGTTGTGCTGGTGTCATCTGGTTTCGATGCGGTGGAAGGCCATCCCACACCCCTTGGAGGATATAATCTATCAGCAAAATGTAAGTTGTGGATTTACAAGAGCAGCGATCCAAAACTGGTGTGAATTGCTGCTGTCCTGGGGACTACAGTGCAGTATTTGCAGCTTTTAACGTTTTGGGGTCTGTCTTCAGATCTTTCATTTCAATGGCAAACTTTTCAGCCTTTTTTGTTGAATATTCATGTGTTCTGTCACTGTACCATATATATTTTCGTCGGGCTGAAGCCTTCATTTCCTTGAAGTGTTGCATATTTCACTTTTGAGTGCAAATAAATTAGATACTGTTTGTAGTCACATCTCTGCAGAAGACAGCTGCTGAATTAGTGTTACACTTATTTTAATGCAAAATTGCAGAAAGAGGCAATGCCAGATGTAAGCAGTATACCTTGCTCTGAACGGTAGCAGAAGTCCATTTCTTCCGTCAGGATACCTTATGAAAAAATCGAGCCGAGTAGTTTTGTTTTCCACCTTTGAAGCAATTATACAGGCCCACAAAAAGCTCCTTTTTGCTTTGGATCCGTGATGTTTTGCATTGCCCAGGAGATGCACTGAAATTCCCTCCCTCCTGCCCTTAGTTATGCTGGGTTTATCTGGCACTGTTTCGTTCAAGTCCATTGAGAAGACAGTTTCTCTTGCAAAGAGATTTTATTATTATTTTTTAAGAGTTTCTTTCAGCCAGGAAACTTACTCTCTACAGTGAACTTCAGAACCTTGTAAGGTAGCTGAACCTATAAACTTTATAATAGAATAAAGTGAAATAGATTTACAAGAGACAAGTTATTTAAGATATCCAGAAACACTTTGTAATGAGAAGGTCTTGTTTACCTGCTTGTTGAGTTTCCCATGCTCTGCTGCTCTCACAAAATGGTTATGGGGTCAGCCATGAATCTTTTTATCTGACTGTTAATTTGCCAATTTGCAAAGGCATTCGCGGGGGTCACTGCAAAACAGAAAGCAGGGAGTGTGGACAGAGGGTAGAAATGCCCTAGATTTTCTTTTGTTTGGATTTTTTTTATTATTTATCTTTTTATTTGAGGGGGAAGGTTGCTTTGAGGACACGTTTTTTAAATCCTCTCAGCTTGGTTCTGTTTTGTTTAAAGGGTAGAAATGTATTGTGTGTCATATGATCAAAGTCCCGCGTGCCCCAGGAATTTTTATAGCATATTATATACGGGAAGAAATGTCTGTTAAGAACTAGATGTCAGATATCTCTGGGGCACTGCGATGCTGCTATCGCAACTGAAAGCACCGGCAGCAATTTTACAGATTTCCCCTTCTCTTCCTCCCTTCCCCGTGCCTCCCCCATGACTGCTCTGACTCGGCATCTTCCGAAGCAGGGCAAAAAGCTGCCTCCTTCCATCCCCTTTCCTTCCTTCTAATTAGATATTTGCTGCTGTATTTAATTCAGGGTGCTGAGGGGTGGTAGGGAGGATGGTGGTGCCTCTCACCTGGGATAAACTGCAGCGTAGTGCTCGTGGGGGAGATACGGATCCGTCCTGCGGTGCACATGGCTTAGCCGGTCCAGCGGGGAAGCGTGGCTGGAATTCTGCAGCGAGCGTATTAAAATCCAACCTGGCTTATATTACACATTGAGTCCTTTCAAATCCCTTGTGGTTTTTTAATATGATGTAATTCCTTTCTATAATTCTTTGATCCTTCGCCAGGAGCCTGATTCCAGCCGCAACCTTTGCCCTTCTCCTGCATTTCCTCTTTTCCCTCCTTACAGGCTTCGGGTACCTGACGAAGCAGCTGATGGGCCTGGCTGGGGGTCGCGTCGTCCTGGCCCTTGAAGGAGGCCATGACCTGACTGCCATTTGCGATGCCTCGGAAGCGTGTGTTTCTGCTTTGCTGGGAAACGAGGTACGGAGACAGGCAAAACCAGGGGCCATGACCTCCACCCCCCTGGAATCTGGGCATCTGATCCTCCAAAACAGTCAATCCGCCAAGTTTTTGTCATTGTTTTGGGTCCTTTTGACATACGTTGATGTAAAGAGTGGATGCTTTATTTGTTTAAAAGCTACCTGTGTTTGGCAATCTATATTATAAGGATTGAAATAAGTAAGAATTGGATTTGGGGTTTATTCTTTACCCATATAATTTGTTTTGTGCTCTTCAGAAAATAACTGGTTAGTCTCATTTCTTTCTGAAGGTGTTGTCCAAGCCTTCCCCTCTCTTTGGCGAGCCCCTCTCTAGCACTACAGCCTGTGCCTGCCGTGCTGGGCAGCTTGCTTGACGTTGGTGTCAATTGTATTTTTTCCTCGATGTTACATTCTCTGTCTCCTGCACGTTGCTGTGTTGGAAAAGCCTCAGCTGCATCACAGAAGTTGGCTGGAAAGGCCAGGGTGTGTGACTGCAAGATAAGAGCCAGACAGAGAAGTACACCCAGGAAATCTAGGGTTTGGATTTTAGGGAGGGGTATTTTCCTGCAGAGGAAACTCTAGATACTTTAGCTTTTCTACCTCGCACCCCCCACCCCGCCATACTTTTAATGTCAGTGGAATTAAGGAGGAAATGATGTTAATTCCCTGTGCCCATCCTCCCTGATGCAGCCTGGCTATCAGCACCCGCTGCAGCCGGCACCAAATGAGCAGCTCACACCTACCTTTCTTCAAATGTGATTGATGATTAGAAGGTCTAGAGTGGTGGCTGTTGACATGTCTTCGGGCTTGGAGAGTTCAGGGTCGTGTACTGCAGAAACATGGCAGCAATGAAATATAGAAATCGGTTATCTGCAGCGAAATCTCAGACTCGGGCTCTTTTGCTTCTGCTGTGCCTGTACCTTTGCATATGCTTCTGTTCAAGAAGCGTATTTTCTGTATAATCTCTGGGCTTTTGAGTATGAGTAACTGGTTAGTTTGGGTCAAGCCTCCCTCCTTCTGGTTCATTCGTCACTTTTGGACACCTGTTCTCCACGTAAGTCCAAATGGTTGTCTTGGATGGGCACGGTAGACTGCAAAAGTGCCTCGCATCCATTTTCCACCTGGCTGCTTGCTCAGCCTGCGGCTGCAGGCACAGTCCCCACTTGGTATCTGCTGTGGGCGTTCTGGTAGAGCAGGGGCTCTGGAGCTGTTCAAAGCAATCATTGAGGATTGATAGCCTGAATTAAAACAGCAGTGTAGTGTGATCCCTTAAGCTAAAAATCCCTGTAGCTAAAAATTTCAGCCTTGGGGAAGCAGCCACAGCAATTGGAAGTTGGAGGTGGCTGTGAAACCTCGGACAGCATTAACGGCTTGGGTAGTGTGTTTGAATTGGTTTAGGTTGTCGCTTTAATTAAGAGATTGCCCTCAGTACCTTGTGGAAACGAGCAAATCTCAAAAGGCCGCGGTAAGAGTAACAGGACAGGACGAGGCTGCAGAGATGACCTCTGAAGGCAGACCTGTCAGATGGTAGAAGGAGGAGGTTCCTTCTGAAGCTTTCACCTGCCTTGGAAAGCACAAACAGGCTCTCTCATCACCGCTCTTTGCGGAAGACACTCTTGGGGCAGGAGCTGAGGGAGGACAGATAGTCAACACCTGAGGGTGCAGCACCACAGAGAGGAGCAGCCAAGCAGCGTTTCAGCTCTGGCTCTGGCTCCAGTGGGAGCTGACTTTGGGGGACGATGGTGACCCGCCCTGAGCAGACTTGCTCTGACTTTATGGTTGCAGTTCAGTGACCCATCAGACTTTCTCAGCTCTGGGAAGTTGGAACAGGGAGCTTGGATCTGTGTGGAGGCGCAGATCAGCTATGTTTGACCTCCAGTCGTAGGAGTACTCTGTCCTGTAGTATCCATACTCCACATGAAGGGCAACAGTGCCTGGGGAAACCTCACTAACCAGTCCAAGAGATAAAACAGCTGGGATTCATCAAAAGTATCTGCTTCAATCATCCAGCATCCCATCTCCAAGCATCCAGAGAGCATCTGCTCCTTGTGCTTGGCCGGGCAGTTCCGATAAGGCTCTCAGCACGGGTAACTGAGCCAACACGCCAGCCTGTGCTCAGCCCTTGGGACAGCCAAAAACACAGGTAGCCAGCTGCTACCTCAGCCTGGGAAGCAACGGAGTTTTTATTGTAGCACCCATCTCAAACTGACAGCTGATGGCACTGGTGTCACCACAGACAATCCCTCTAGCTCCATCCACCTTGGGGTGCAGCTGGTCCTGGTGGCAGGATGGGCTTTGAAGGGGAGACAGAGGAAATAACGTGTGAAGGATGTCATTCCTCTTGCTTAACGTGCCCCTACGATGCGGGCGGGTGACTGCAATGTGGTGTGAAAATCTGTGTGCAATAAATTAGCACTTGATCCAAGCCACAAACGTGTTTGGAAGTGCGAGGCCTTGGGGAGATCTCAGCACTCACGATAGCTTGGATGTTGTCAACTGCCTGAGTGGTTTCATTTAGCAGAATGAATATTGATCCTTAAAGGTAAAAAAAAAACAAAAAAAAACCACCAAACTTTTTTTTTTTTTTTAATCAGTGTATCAGGACAGTTATAAGGCACTTTTAAAATACTTAAAGATGGACCTGTTCTCGCTTTTCCTAGGTGGGCTATAAGGCTGCGCAGATATCATGGTAATGTTCCCTGACTTACCCGCACATCAAAAAGCAGGAAACACTAGTTTTATCAAGGTCTTTTATAAAATCTTTTTAATGCAAGGAAGTTGGAGGGAACTGCTGTTGCTTTGTCCCACAACCCTTTGATGAAGTTTGATATACAGTGTGTTAGACGATTTCGCATGCGTGCACATGGACAGCCAGCTGCGGCCGGCGACGGGCTGTGGGGAGGTTTGCTGGCTGAAGAGCAGTGCTGGAGTTACACGGGGAAATGGTAGGAAATGAGGGGAACGGTGCCAGTCCCCAAAGCGTCTGCGTTCACCGGTGGAGATCAAAACTCCCCCTTCGGAAAGCGCGTTCGGCAAAGGCAAGAGCCGGCTTGTTCCCAACTGTCCAGGAAATTAAAACAGAGCTTTAGCTTTGCAGCAGATTATTTTAATGTGAAATGAGTTAGCACCAGGCAAAGTCGCTTGAAAGTGTACGTATATTGCTTTAGTTACAACTTTAGTTGTGCAAAACTAACACAACTTCAGTTGAAAAATCAAAGATGGGCATAACGCAGGGAAGATCTGCTGGTCGTAATTTAGACCAGTAAGCCCCGTTCCTCTCACATATTACCCAAAGTGTGTTCTAAAAGGACTCAAAGCAGCCTCTGAGAGCAGTGTGCCAGCAGCGCTGGAGGGCCGAGGAGGCAGCAGCCGTGCAGAATTGCTCACTCCATCATGGGCATCACCAGCCTTTACCCTTCAAACCAGCTTCTGCCCCGTGGTAAATGGTGTTTGTGAACTGTCTCTTCCCAGGGAGCAATGCAGCTGTTCAAGCACTGGAGCATCAGTAGTGTTAGCACCATGCCTGGACCAGGGTGTGGAGCTCCTGTATCATGGGAGCTGCTAACGGTGGGGAGAGAGATGGGAGGCACGTGCTGGGGGACGTGGTCCTGGAGCTCGGAAGCACTCGCAGTGCTGCCTGTTGCTGCTACAAATGCTTTGTCGTTTTTCAGGCCCAGGTAGCGGAGATGTGTCCAGTGTCAGACTCTGGACATCCTGCATAAACAAGAAGGTGATAATAAGCAGGTGCTTAAAACCTTTGCCTAAAGCCCAGAGATATTTTCTTCTTTTTCCAGGAGAGCAATGGGTGAGGCTGTTGTCTGTGAGTGTTATTTCGGGAGGAGGAGCATGCAATGGAAACAATTCACACGTGTGGCCGGGCCGCCTGATGTTGCATGCTTTATATCAGTATCAGCCGAGAGGCATTAGAAAGCTCTTACTTAAAAGATTTGTCCAGGAATTGCTTTTGCCTTCACTTAATGTCGTACAGAAGCCAATTTGGACTAGAATTATTTTTAGAGTGGAGTATTTATAAAAAGTGCAATCCATAATTATTAAATCTGGAATGGAGCAATTTCTAGTCCTCACAAAGTACCTATGGAATGGTTGCCATGTGGTCGCAAGAGCAGATCTCTTGGCTGCAGCTTCTCTTGGCTTTGAACAGAAGTTGCAGTTAAACTTTGCCGTTTATTTTTTTTTTTATATATATTTTTTTTAACTGTTAAACTGTGTCTGCTTCTTTTCTGGGGAATATCCCTGGTTGGACCTTGACTGCTATTTTCAGAGACAATTAACAGCTGTGGACATCTCTTGTTTTGGATACCCAACCTTGGAGGTTTGTGACAAATTCATGTTCTTAGTTGGAGAACCAGGGGCAGCAAGAGGGAAAGAAAGGAAAAAAGATGGGCTTGGAGAGCATCAGATCTGTGGAACGTTTTTTCTTGAGTATGTAGTTGGTTTTGAGATGTCTTGAGCTCTTGTGAGTCTAATCCAAGCCGTTGGCCATGCACGTGAACCAAGTAGAGCTGCTCTACTGAGGCATCCTGACCTACCAGAGACTCCTGTTGTGCCAGAGGAAACCAGTATCCTCCCCAGAGTCATCTGCTGAAAGCAAATAACCCCATCTCCTTCCGCTGGATGACCTTTTTATAATGTTTCATCATTTTTTATTATAATTGTTGTTGTTGTTTTTTTTTTTTTTAATAAATTGGAAGTTCTGTGCTGCAGATCCAGCTCCTTTCCTGGGAGGCATGCTGGTGCCACGGAGGGAGGCCACCCTGACTCCTGCCTGCTGCTGGAGCCATGCCTGTGCAGTGTTACTGTGCTGCTGCTGTTTCCGAAGGAGGGCAGGAGCCCCATGAATGTGTTGTGAGGTCTTTGCTGGCTCTTCCTGAGAATGAAAAAAAATGGGGAAAAAAAACCCACAACAAACTAATTATAGCTGTGGGTTAGTTTTATTTGAGCTCAGGCTTCTCGTCCAGTGGGAATTGAAGCAACTATCATAGCTGCAACAATAAAAGGTTTAACAACTTCGTAAACAGCAAAGGGCACAGTTCTAGCTTTTCAGAGGATGGTCATCTCAGGGTGAGAAGAGTAACCCAGTCGAAGAAGGCGTTCTCCTCTCCTTGAGTTTATTTTTTAAAGGAAAGCAAGTAAAAACTAAACCCTCCAGCAGTGCTGTTAGCAGCTTTCCTCCGGGAAAGAACACGCATGCTTCCCCTGCAGAACAGACTGTGCCTGGGATGCACCCCCCACGGTCTTGATGGAGGAGGATGTTTGAGGCTCGTTGTCTTTACTGATGTTTTCTGCCACCAGATAGAGCCCTGGCTTGCTGCTCCATGGCACCCACAGCAGCGTAAAAAACACTGTGAGAAGGATGTGGTTTTTCAGGGTGTTGATCTAATTTCTCTTCTTCTGTACTGACCAAAGGCTGCTGGGGCTGGGGTGGATACAGGCTGAGCTTTCTAGCAGATGAGAGGAAAATATCTTCTAGAAAGCAGGAGGAAATGCTGTCAAGCGAGGAGACAGCATTCTCTTGCTCTCCTCCTTTTCTCATTCTCACTTCTTTCCCCTGCCCTGGCTGCCAGAGCACTTTCATGCCTGCAGAATGGGAAAAGTGATGTCCTTCGTTGCTGCAGGGAGCTCTGGAGCTGTTGCCAGTCGGTCGCCATAGTGCATTTGTCTGTGCCAATGTAAAGGTGAACTGGATCCCCTGGTGGTTTTGTAACCTCCTGACTGCAGACTGCAAGGGCAACTCTTCTCCTGGGTGGCAGGAGAACTTGCACCCCAAAGCAAAGTGATATGTGCACCTAGTTTGGATGTTAGTTTTCTGTATAGTGAGTCTCAAAGTGTGCAGAAGCTTTTTGCTCTAAAGCACTATTAGTTTAGGAGCACTTTTATTTCTTTATTTAAAACAGCTGTGCTGATCAAAGCATGGTCTCAGTGATCTACGCTACCGCTGTGAGCCAGCACCGCTTGGTCAGCAGAGATGTGTGTTCCCTGCCTGATACAGCTGGGATGGCCGAAATCTCTGATGGAGACGTAGCTCCGGTGGGAAAACCACCTCCCCTTGCTGGGACAGCTTATTTCACAGCCGTGGGCTGGAGTGCTCTGTGCTGGCAGCAGTGTGGGTTTGCCAGTGGGGACTGCATCCAAACCAGCCCTTGGCTAGTACAGTCCTGCAAGGCAGCTCCATCAGCATCGTACTGCCCACGCAGGTTTCGTATCCAGGCTTTTACAGGTAGATCCATGCTGCAGAGCTTTGCTCTGGTGTAACTGGAGCAGGACTTAGAGGAGCTTCTTTAAAGTGGCATTTCCTAATTCATCCCTGTGTAGCCAAATGAAGATACGCTTGTTGTCCCATGTTCCTTTTTAGGTAAATTGTTCTTAGTGCTTTGATATTGTATTGTTGTGAACAGTCGGTAGCAAAGGCAGCGCTGCCGTTGGGAGGGTGGTGTGTGGCTCACAGCAAACAGAAGTCATCTACCTGCTGTTTGCATTTAGAGCATCAAAGCAGCCAAGCCCAGAACGATACCTGCCTGTTATGTGCGTGTGCACTGAACATTTTCGGGACTCCTTCTCTGTCATCTTTAAACTTAAATTCTCAATACCAGCACCATGTTCTTTTTTGTGTAAAGATGTCACGGTTTTGTACAAAGAGCAAAGGGAAGAAGCCAGCATCAAAAAGCCTAAATTTGAATACCTAATTATGAGCCTTTACCAGTAACTTCAAGGCAGTTTTTTTAAGGATTAACTTACAGATCTAATGCTGCTCTGCCCCGGCAAAACTAACCCAGCAGCTGGTAAGAGGCATTGACGGTGACTGCAGTTATAGTCACGCTGAGTGTGGCTTTAAAGCAGTGTTTTGTGTTTTCTCTGCATGAAAATTAGGCTGTTTACTCCTAGGGTACAGATTTTTTCAGTTAAGAGTTAATAAATATGCTGGATTAGGTATTCAGCAGAATTAAAAAGCTACCCCTTTTATTTCTTTAGAGGAAAACCAGAAGTGTGGCTGTTTTAAGTCCCTTGTATTTGCACTTTTTTGTTGTTTTAAGAGTGAAAACTTTGCAAAAAGGTAGATCTGAGAAATAGTTTATAAAGATCTGTCGTAAAAGCAGCCTTATTTTTCGGGTCTGTGTAATAGTGCCTCTTTGTACGGTCCAATCAGTGGCTGCAGCAAGTTCTTTAGGAGCAGCCCCTGTGCTGCACGGCTGCTAAGCCCAGCGGAGCTGCAGCGTTTTGTGTGCGGAGGAGGCTGCACCGAGTATCACAAGGGCACTTAGGAGGTCTGTGTATTTGGATGTTTAACTAAAGGTGGAAAACAGGAACAAAGGGAATGGAATCGAGGCTTGATACGGCAGAGCCCTTTGCTAAATTGCTCTTAATGCCTGGTCTCTAACTTGAGATAACATTTCTTCGGTGTTCCTCTTTCTTTCCAGCTTGATCCTCTTCCAGAAAAGGTTTTCCAGCAGCGAGCAAACGCTAATGCGGTGCATTCAATGGAGAAAGTGATTGAGATACACAGTGAGTACAGCCCCATTCACGCAGCTGGTTCCCTGTCGGGTTGCCCCGTGGGGCACCCATTTGACTTCTCCATCATCTTGGCAACTCCATGTTCCCTTGTCCTCATTTGTGAATCATGAACTGGATTTGTGCAGCCACAAGCTGGTCTTACTGTGCGTGCAGAAGAGGATCGAGTGATGCACGGGGAGCAGTTGATTCAGGGAAATACTTTAGCACTTCAGGAGGAATTAGTATTAAAACCTCTAAAATCTCCGTAAAGGACAGGACAGGCCGTCCTGTGCTTAGAGTGTGCTCTTACCTCTTCAAAAGCATTCAAGGATCTCTGAGTAACTTGTCTCGTTGGGTGTTGTGGCACCCATTAATGAAGAATGGATAGGCATGAAAGTTAAACAGCATTGCATAAAGTTGCTAATATTCTAGGTTTATTTAGCTGGGGAGGTTAAAAACATGTAGTTGAAGCTTTCCTAGGGATATTTTTGGGGAACGGCGCGAAAGAGCCTGAGTAACATGGGGATCCCACTGCTACGTCCTGTCATCTTCCTGTGGTCTAAAACTTGGAGGGGGGCTAATCTCCCTTTTATATGGCAAAAACAGAACTTAATAGACAGCAAAGGATTTTTTTTTTTTATTATTTTTTTTCCCCATGAAAAATGCCAGGTGTCTTTAGAAATTACAATTCCATTTCCAGAAGCTGCTCTGCAGAGTGAGTGCTTAGCACCGATGGGGCACCTCAGCAGCACCTTGAGCCAGCCAATGAATGTATCTTTTCCCTTAAAATGAGCTCAGCAAATTAAAAGGGGCTTTGACTAAGATCCTCAGATCTGCTGCATAGCACAGGAGAAGTGAAGATGTTTGAAAACAAGTCCCTCTTCCCCATCGGCTGGCCTCACTGTATGGGTTCTTGCTTTCCGGCTTTGCTGTGGCTTCTTGGGTGACCAGTAAATTTGGTGTGTCCTGCCTGGTGGCCAAGGGAACGTCCTTTATTCTCTCCCTCTGAAGCCTTCCCTGTGCTCTACAGTCAGAAATGTTGGCAGACTGCTGACGTAAAAATTAAATACAACTTCGATTTCTTTAGTCTGAGATGATTTGCCCACAAAAAGAACGTTGGAGTTAGCAACTGAATGCAGGTGTCCAGTTCAAATCTGGGCTACGTCCTTCCCCGTCACGTATTTTTCCTTAGGTGTAAAAGTTTCTGAGGGTTTTAAAGTGAAAAAGAAACATCAAGGGTTTTTTAGAGCACCTAAGCCGCCCCTTTCATAAAGGCAGAGGGATGCTGTGCACCTCTGTGCAGCTTGGATCCTCACCTCCAGCACTCCTTGTGCCTTTGTCCTTTTGCAGATCCAGTTTCCACCTCCTGCCTGCCTTCCCTAGCCGAAGGAGAGTGTCTTTCGTTGCCAGACAGCAATGCAGCCCAGCTTTGACATCCTAGGTGTCCTTAAGGGATGTGTGGGTGCATGTCTGTCAATGCTCTCAATACCTTTTGGATTTAAAATCTGTTTTTTTAAGACAGCAGCATTAGCAGCTCCTCTGTTAGTACAGTAGCATGGTCACAGCTCACAGGGATCGCTCGGGCCTTGCCAGGGCTCCCTTGGCACACATTCGCAGGAACCCGCTTCCACCCGCAGCTTCCTGGCACCTCAGGGTGGTCCTTGAAGCGAGAGTGAGCGTGGATCGAGGTTGCATTTTGCAGAGGCGTGAGGAGTGTTCCCCAGGCAGTTCTCCAGCTGTCTGCGTGGGGCTGGACCTGTGGCGGTGCGGGTGTCCTGACTGCCTCTCTTCTCACCTCTGCCCCAGGCAAGTACTGGCATTCACTCCAGCGTTACGCTTCCACGGTGGGATACTCCCTGGTTGAGGCTCAGAAGTGCGAGAACGAGGAGGCAGAGACTGTAACAGCCATGGCATCTCTGTCAGTGGGCGTGAAGCCAGCTGAGAAGAGGTGAGTCGCTTTGCTTCCCATTTATCGTCGCGTCTCGGAGTCTGCCCAGGCAGGGGGAGACACGGTGGGCAGCCTTCTAGCTTAATCCTATCCTTTTAACCATTGCACGTGCCTTCCCCACATCTCCTGCCCTGCATGGGTTCTCTAAAGACCTCATGGGCTGCAGAACACCAGTGCCACGAGATCTCTGTGTGACCTTAGTACGGTGCACACGGTGCCAGACCCTTCTGCTCCAGCCAGAGCTGAGCATGGGTTTGGACCACAATAGGAAATAGGTTTTGCTGCAAAAAAATGTTCACATCGCGCAAGCAAAACCATATTGTCTTAAAAGCCATTCTCGGTGGCAAGTTTTAATTCCGGGTGAGCACAGCTGCGTGGGTGGGAAGGTGATGGGAATGCAAGGCGTGAGACTTAGCACCACTAATTGTCCAGCTCTGCCGTGCTCAACCCTCATTTCTTTCTTGCCTCCCTTCCCATCCTACCTGGCTGTGAAACCGCTCAGACCTGATGATGAACCCATGGAAGAGGAACCTCCCCTGTAGCATTCACCGTCGAGCTGGAGTTCTCCTGTTTGTTCGTCTTTGTCTTGAAGCTCTGCCAAGAAGCTTTCTCTTGTTACTCCTGCGTCCTGTCACGGTTTTTTCCAGAATACGGAAGGACAACCAGGTGTAAAACAAAGCAACCGAAAACAAAATCTCTCCATATCTATATGCGTCTACAGTATATATTTGCTGAAAAAGAAAAATGCCGGTGAAGAGCAGTAAAGGACTGACATGCTGGGCACTCTTCCTCTGGTCCTCACTGGGAGCGGAAAGGGGAACAACGCCCGTGAAGTCTTCGGCAGAGTTGCCAAAAAAAAAAAAAAAAAAAAATCGAAGGTTCAACAACACATATGAAAATAAAATGAACAAACCTTAACGTAAAACTGGTGCTTACAATTTGATTACCCACAATTCAGCAATCTCCGCTTGAACCACTCGACCCATCTTGTAGTTTCATTTCTTGGATTTTTTAAATGGCTCTTGCCTGCCTGTGAGTCAACGACATTCTTGTCGAAACCAGAACAATGGGAGATGGTGTATTTTTAATGGGGAGGGACAGGGATAGAGGGACTCATCTTACATCTAAAGGAAAGGGAAAAAGAAGGGGGGAAACGGTAGCCCAGATGGAGTCGGCTTTATTGTCTCCAAAGCCATCTGAAGATGAGTTTGTGCCTTTTTTTTTAATTGATGGATTTGGTGCAGCTGGATTTTCTGAAGTTTGAGGAACAATGCCTTAAGTAAAAAACAAAACAAAACAAAAAAAAAACCACAAACAAACAAAAAAAAACCACACAAAGAACACAGCAGTTCGTGAATATTTTTCCTCTGGTTGGGAAAGCCGAGAACTGCCATCAGGAAGGAAGACTTTTTGGCTTGTGCTGGCATGATGGTGGGAAGCAGGCATCAGCTGAGCAGAGCGTCTCCAAAAACTGTCTACAAGTTTGGATTTGTTTTGTTTTCTTTCATTGCTGTTTCAAAGGAAAAAAAAAAAAAAGAAAAAAAAAATTAAGGTAGTTGCCAGGAAAGTGGCAAATACTGTTGGGTCTTTGAAATTCAACCATTTTTAAAAACAAATTTTCAAATGTTTTCTCTCTTCTACATTATCTAGTAATTGAACTTATCAATTTGGTTGTTGAAGCATGTATTAGACACAAATGCAGGTTTAAGACTGGAATGCTTTTTATTAAAAGCAACTAGCATGAGATATTGCTTAAATTGTTAGGTATAAATATATATATGTGTATAATGTATATTCCAAATGTATTCCAAGCTTAGAAACCGGATTCCTATGAATTATTGATAAAAATATTTATGATGCATTTATAGAAAAATATATGTAATAAATGCATACTATAACAGTAGCCATTGGAAGCTCCCTAGGGACAGATTTGTGAATTGGAACGTAAAAGGTGCTTTTGGAAAAGGATCCAGGTTGAAACTTGAGGACTTTCAGATGACAGGTTGGAAAGTTTTTCAGAAAGCCAACACGTTAGCCACTGGGCAACTACCCTAAACATTTGTATTTTAATTTAAGGTTTTTAGTTGTGATCCTTTTCTAACAAACAAAAAAAAAAAAGTTTTTTATAGCAAAGACTATGAATTTGCTGTTAATTTTTATATTGATATTTCACAAAACCCTAAAGAAGCCTTGTTTGTGTGACTCTGACATTTATTTTCTATTTGGCAGGTTTTGTTTCTGAATGGCAATAGCGTCTAAACAACCTTTTTTCCTCCCACTTTTCTGGCTTGTACATTGTTTTCCTTTTTTTTTTTTTTTTTTTAATTTTTTTCCTTTTTTCTTAAGTGTTTTTGTACAGTGAGCAGCTTTCTGCAGGCGTAAGGAACTGTGGCAGATTGTCAGAGTTTATTTTTCAGAAAGGGTGCGTTTTATCGAGGAGGAGGGAATGCGATGGGCTCTTTTGTATAATGATACCGCCGACTGTATATTTCCTCAGTTCTGTTATAGTAGCTGTGTAAAGAAAATAAGGAGTTTTCGTACCTTCGACGTAGTAGTATTCCAATGGGCGATGTCTTTGTCCTCCGCGCGGATCGTGGCGAGGCTCACAGGGGGCTTCGGTAGCCCCTTGCCCTTGGGAAGGCTTGTGGGACACTCGTGGGACAGCTGGCATTTTCTCTCCGCCGGACAGACGGACACGCAGACATGCACGCACACCTCCCCCCGTCCTCTTTCTCTCTCTCTCTCTTTCTCTCCTCTTCTTCTTCCCGGCGCTGGTAGGGTTGGAGAACTTTTCCCAAAGGCGTTTGTCCCCCCTGCGAGGAGGTGGCTGCCCTGTGCCAGCCTCGGCTGTCGCCTCCTGCAAGCGGCGGGTCGGAGGAGCAGCAAAGCCCTGCCGCGAGGAGATGGAGCAGCTTAGAGGAGACCGGATTGACACACGTGCCTTCTTACAGCACTGTAGGATAGCACACACCCCTCGTCTGAACAACCAAGGGTAGCTCTTCTTTTTTTTTTTTTTTTTAATTATTATTATTTTATTCTGTTACGATGACGACTGACGGGGTCGCTTCCAGTAACTTATTTTTTTTCCAGTTCTCGAAGCAGCCGTTTTCATTCCATTCAGGACTCGCTTGCGGGAGGAATTTGAAGCATAATCAAATGTATGAGCAAATGCAAGAGGCTTTTGTTTTATTCCTTGGTTTATAATGCAATTTAAAAACCAGACACTACTGTATTTGAGTTTTGCAAACCCAAGTACGTGCTAAAATTCTGAATAGCTTTGGTCATGTAGGACCATCCTCAGCATGTTCTAAAAATAATCTTACCGTGTAAAAACACGACGTACCTGGGGATGTTGCGGTTTGTTTTTTTTCAACTGACCACTTTGCTGCTGTGATCTAAAATTAATCTGGCTGCCGAGTCTGGTGACTGACTTTTAAATCTTCCTTTTGCCGTGTACACGCTGTGGGCAGTAACCATGTTTACACGATCGATTCTGTTGTCAGCTCTTCGCTGGAGGATTTGTGTATTTCTCCTCTCGGTCGTGGCAAAGCTTTTTCTTTTCTTTTTGCGTTCCTGAGAGCCGCCGGCTGGCCGTGCTGAGCTGGTTTCTTTCTAAAAATCGGAGGAGCTTGTCAGGATGCCACCTTCATTTCTTTCCGTCGTTTCGCTCAGCTTTTTGCCAGGGATGGAAAGATTTTTCCTGAGATGTTAGAGCTCGTCTCCTCCAAACTCCCGGCGATACGGATTTGTCTTGCAGCGGCGCCTGCTCCCCGGGCAGGGTGGGGATGCTCTTCGGGGCCGGTGCAGGCATGGAGAGGGGGGGAAGAGCCCTCGTTTTGAGGCTCACCGGGTTTTTTTCACCTTTTGAGCCGTTAGCTTCTTCATTTCAGATGACTTTGCCATAGGGCGGCTGTGCCAGCGGAGTGGGAGCCCAGGATGCTCCTGCATCCCAGCACGGTGCTGCCCAGGGCATCCTTTGTACCTGCTTGGAAAGAAAAGAGCATCTTTAAATCCTCTTTACAGAGAAGCGAGGCCCAGTTTGCAGTACACAAGTAATCATTGGGGGGTTTTGTTGGTTTTTGGTTTTGTGTTTTGGGGTTTGTTTTGGTTTTTTTTTTTTTTACTTTCAATACAAAACATTCCTTTTTTTATTAGTCACAGTCATGTATTCATTCCATTCTTCCTTTTGTAAACTTTTTTGGGCCCATGTCTTTTACGGGCATTGATATATATAAATATATATATAAATATATATGAATATATTTTTTTAAGTTTCCTACACCTTGAGGTTGCATGGTCTGTAAGGTTGGCATGTCTTTATATTGTATACAGATTTTGCACGCCAAACTTGGCAGCTTTGAAAATGAAAAAAAAAAAAAAATTGTGGTTTTGGGTTTTTTTGGGTTGGTTTTTTTTTGGTTTTTTTTTTTTTTTTCCTCTCGTGGCATTTGCGGAGACTAAAGGTTGGGATGTTCTTGTCACACACACACATGCACCCACGCACGCACCCACACAGCTACACACGAAGGAGAGTGGGAACATTTTTTGCGTCTTACTGAACTTAATAAGAAATCGTGCTTTTTATTGTTAAAGAGTAAATAAAAAGGACTACTTAAACATTTCTCATTTTAAGAAGAAAAAAAAAAAAAGACGTTTATCTAGCACTTGTGACTTACCAATAATAGAGTTTATTGTATTTATGTGGAAACAGTGTTTTTAGGGAAACTACGCAGAACACACAAAGTAAACTGCCTGTGTCATTTTTATTTTTTTTTTCCTTTTAACTTGGGTTGGTATTTTGGTTTGATTTCTCAGCTGGGTGGGGAGGTTGGATGCAACCTTTTGTCAATACACGTAGTCATTAATTCAAAGGAGATGAATGATGAGGACTTTAAAGAGTTAACTCTTCAGCACAGCTGTGTTAACTTTTTTAAAATTACTTTTACATGATGTATTATTGCTAGGTTTCACTTTAAACAGTCGTGTACTGTGCAACACTGTGGTTTAAAACGAGACTTTACATCAAAAGGAAAATGTGTTTCTTCATTGTCATGAAGTTGAGCTCGTTCTCAGCTCATCTTCACTTTGTCTTTGATATTGATGAAAAAGTATCCTATTGAAAGAAAATAAATTAACACTTTTCTGTGCTCCATAGTGGAGGCGCTATTTTCCAATTTATGAGGATGACAAACTTATATATATAATATATATATAAAAGTGGGGGGAGGGGTTGAAACATTATTCACCCAAGAGCTTATTACAGATATGTAGTATCAAAAAGTTGTAACTATATTATATTCTACTTTATACCTATACATGCTCAGTATGACGTCACCATTGGTAGCAGCTACCGGTTTACGCTGTAATTTAGACACAATTTCACTCTTATTGTATGGACCCTACTTTAAGTGATGGTAGCATTCTTTGTGCTAAATTTTCTGATGGTCCTTTCTTTTTCTTGGTGGAGTTGGAATATTTTTCTCATTCTTGTTTTTGTTTGGGTTTTTTTTGTTTTCTTTTCTTTTCTCTTCTATCTTTTTTTCTTTTTCTTTTCTTTTTTTTTCTTTTTTTTTTTTTTTTACTGGCCAATGGTGTCTTTTCTCTGACAGTACCAACTTCAATTTCAACTTTATTAGGAGTCCAGTATTTTGTACCACATTATGACAACTTGTTATTCTTGTGGTGTAAATAAAAAGAAAAAGTTAATTATAGTATCACCTTGGTTTCTGTTGCTGATCTTCTTTTCATCTGGGTGCCTGTGGTGTGATGTGATATTTCATTAAACAAAATGGTTTCTTGATGTCATGGAAGGGGTGTCTGGGTGCTGAAGCAGCTTTTTGGTCAAAGGATACCCATGTGTATGTCAGGATGCTCACGGTAGAAAAATTGCTAGAGCTTCTGCCCGGTTTCCTAGCTGTTCCGAGACACGTGCTGACGAGTGCCTGCATGGGGAGGGGTGTAGAATAATAAAAAAATATCCCACTGAAATACAATTTCCAGCAAGAAATCTGTGAGAGCAGCTGAACTTCCCCCCAAAACCACCAGTGAGTGAAAAGCAGGAAAACCAGGAGGGGAAACCTGAGCGTTTGTGTCCAGCTCTGTCAGTGCTTTGCTCGCTGGAGCTGGAGTGCTTCGAAGCCAGCTGGGTACGAGCCCTCCCGCCCGCTGGTTCTGTAGGGAGCGAGGCGTGAGCCACAGAGGTCCTTGTTCCCATTTCGTGTGGTGCCCGTATCCGCAGGGCTGTGGCCCGTCCCACTTCAACCGATGTCCCTCGCCTCCAGGGTGAGTCCCATTCCCATGCCCGATGGTCTGGTTCTGCTCTGCCCAGTGGTGAGGCTGGGTGGGAGGCTCTCCCCCAAACCCACGCGCCACGTCTGCCCCATGGGGACAGATCCTCCATGCTTGCCTGTGCTGTGCGTGGCTCAGGACTGGTTCTCGGTGTTGCCCTCAAGTTGGGAGGTGAAGTAGATCCATGTTTTCTCTTTCATGGTCTCATTTAGATGTGGTTTCCCTCTATTTAGCCTCTGTATCATCCTGCTCATCCCAGGAGCCCACCAAACCATCAAAAATCAACCTTCTCCGTTGACATCAACTGGAGGCATCCTCTGATTCCCAAGCAACCAGCTACACTTCAGGCCTGATACCCTTTCACTGTTTCCCTCCTGGAGGGAGAAGACAAGTCCTTGGGGCTCGTGTTTAAGCCAAGGCTCATGCACCTCTGCGGAGCGGACTTACCCATCGTGTGGGAACTGCTGCAGAGCAGCCCTGGTGTGCAAGGGAATGAGCCTGACGCCATCTGCCCTGGCGAGCAGCCTTCAGCTTCGTGTCCCAGCCTGTGAGTAGTGTATGAAGCAGGGAAGAGTAGTCAAAGATAGTCTAGGGACCCACTCATGGCTTCAGTGTCTGACGCCACCGGCAAAACCTAAGCAGCTGGCCAAGGAGGAAATTGCCTTTCCTTCCACAGGCCTGGATGCGCGCTTCTTGCTCGTGCGGGAATGAGCCTGCCAGTGCTCGGGGTGATCTCCACAGCCGCTGCGCTAGCCTGTCTGCTCGGCAGAGCAGTGCCACGAGCTGGGGAGTCTGGTAGTAGAAATAGCAGGTTGATGTTCACGGTGTCTGCAGGGCGTCTCGTGCAAGGTGTAGGGGAGAGCACACAGGAGGAAGTTGTTTTCTTGTGAGCCCCACGATCCCTCGGCAAAGCACTGCTGCTGCCCCGCGTGCTCGCTGCAGCCCTCTGCATGTGTGGGGAGCATCGTGCTCCAAGACATGGAGGCTGAGACCTGGGGCAGGACAGCCAGGGCAAAGGTGCAAAGCCACAACGGTCCGTGGCACGTGCCTCTGCTCTGCAGGAAAGAGACAAAGTTACTCACGGCCAAAGCCCACCTAAGCCATTGCACTTAGAGATGGCGAGAGGACCAGAGCAGTGATCCTGGGCATCACCCCACAGGACAGCCAGCATCGCCTGTTGCTCCAGCTGTAGACTGGGAAGGCCTGAGCGGGCAGAGCCCCTGTGTGCGGGCAGGGTGACGGCCCTGGGATGGGGCTTATTTAGGACCATGAGTGACGCGGGGGTGGCGGCTGGCTGTAACATCTGCCAGCACAGCTGGGAGGGCGACTGCGAGAGGAACCATGGGGGTCTTCTGGGCAGAAGGTTGGGAAGGGTCTTCCAGAGAGCCTTCCAGGAGCTGGGGGACCTCATCTGCTGGTGTGAAACCTACTGCCGGGTGATCCAGACTGATTCTTACAGCCTTGAGGCAGAGAGCTTGTCCTGGGGGGAGCGGGGATTGTTTCAAATATGATTTCAGTCCCCATACAGTGCATTTGTCAGAGGCTGCTAATCCTTTAAGAAGCCCCAGGTCTCACTCTGCGAAGCCAAATGTGCACTTTGGGCTCTGATAAATATTCGTTGCTGAGTGGTGGTTTTGAGGCCCTACAAATTAGCGTGATGGAGGGAGGCTGTTTAAAAGCGTTGGGCTGGGTGTTTTGGAGGGCAGCCTGTGACAGGGCTTGCTTTGGCGTCCCCAGGACCCACGGTATCTGATTATCTGCATCTGCAACAATACTTTTTCCTTCTCCAAATCCACTGGTTAAAACCTGCTGGTCCAGCCCCAGGCATGCAGCTTGCTGGGGAGCAGGACCTGGTCCGTGAGTGTTGACGTGTCAGGCCTGCAAATGCATCTGCGATCCAGAGCTGCCTTAATCTCGCTTGAAATGCTCTGGGCTTGCTGTGAGCACATGGACGTAAACCTGATGCGATGCAGCGGGGAGGGTTAAACTCAACGGCATGGCACCCGCGCCGGGGTCTCGGCATGAAATATATTATTTCAATAACTGCTGCTTTAGCCGTGGAAATTTTTATAGCCAGAAATCTGTTGATCCTAAAGAAAATAATGTTTCTCTGCAACGAAGGTGCCCCAACCCCTTTGAGGTGGTTCCCTCCCAGCTCCTGCGATGGGTGTCTATGGCTGGGTGCAAGGGATGGATGCCCGGCTGGGCACCAGGGTGGGTGCTGTTCCACACTCTTCCCGAGGCTCTTCAAGGGTTAGATTTTTTTTTTTTTCACCCATTTTATAAGGTTTTTTTAGAGGAGAAAGAGGCTTTTTCTCACTCTGGGCAGCAAGTCAAGGTTTTGTGCTTTAAATTAATGTCTCTGTAGCAATGGAAGTGCTGCAGGGGGAAGAACAGGGTCTAATATTAAATATACAGCCTGAGTGCACAGGGGGCAAGAGTTCAGCCTGTGCCAGCAAAACCTCCTGCTTTTACAACGGGCTTTGGACCTGTGCTGAGTGGAAGCTTTCTTCTAGGGCTGGTGCATGGTTGATCTCTTACGGGCTGCTCTGATAATCACTGAGGGGGCTGGGAACTCATTTCTTCCCCCTGCCTGCATCTATCAGGCAAAACCGCTGGTGTAATCTGCAAAGCTGCCCTGTATCATCATGTGCTGTTCTCCAGGGCAGGCAGGAGCGGTTTTACTGCTGGTGGGAGCGCAGGTGCTGTAAGCACGAGGCTGCCGCTGCCCACCCCGTGCTCCCCAGCTCCGGGCAGAGGTCCTGGTGGGTGAGCTGCAGTGCCCAGGGCTCCCCCAGGGGCTGTGCCACAGGGCTGCCTCCAAAAGCTGGTTTCTCTCTCATGACCCTTTTCCAAAGAAACACGGCTGCTCTTTTGCAGGTAGAGCTCAGCTTAGGGCTTTCCACTGCAAAAGCAAATGTTGCTGAGCAAGGAAGAATTATTTGTGGAACTCGGTAAGTGCAAATTGAATTGCACTTACCTTTTAGTAGTAACAGCTTTAAGGAAAAGATAGATTTGGCAATAATGATGCTGGGGAAAAAAAAACGTGTACTGAAAGCCTAGTGCTTGGGGATGTTGGTGCCCTCGCAGTGAGGAGCTGGACCAGGTGCTCTGGGATGTTGTAAGAGGACTGGGAGCTGAGCTCGAGTTCCCAGCGGGGAGAGGCTGTGAGGTGTTTCACACTGTTCCCTCCGGAGCAAAACGTCGTGATACCAGATGAAAAGTTGCAATAACATGGTCATGTCCAGGAATTTAAGAGCTTTCTGCCTGAGTATGGGAGGAAAGGCTAAAGCCTGGCCAAAGCAGCAGAAATCTGCTCCCATGGGTACAACTGCCATGATTTCCTCAACATTAAGGCAAAGCAACAATCTCACGTCATTTGTTGGTCTAATCGCAGTAGCTGTAAGCAGGAGGGCACGAACTGCCATTTTGAAGAGCCTTGTCCCCAGGTAGCTGGTATTTTAGCAAGAGGATATGCCTCAGACCACCCAGGTAAATAGTGGGAGGAAGAGTGGTAGATTTAAAAGGAACACAAGCAAAGCCAAGCAGGACCAGCCAGCGTGGGTGGCTGGCGCTCAAAGCTGATGCTCTTTCATCCCGCCTGCAGACAGCAGTGACCCACGCGAGACCTGCCAAAAGCCAATCCAGCTGCAAAGAAACACCATGTATGAAAGGAGTGGAACTCAAGAGATCCTACAAGCTGAATCAAGGAGCTGTAGGAACACAAAACAAAGCATTGAAGGAGAATACCCAGAGACCCTGCAGTCACCCTACCAAGACAGAACCTTTGAAATGCCAGTAAGTGTTTACTCCCAGGTGGAGGAAATGCAGACGGTGTGCCAAAAGTCAGTTCAGAGACACTGGAAAACCCTGGTGCCGGCCAAACGAGTTGTGGTGTGGGCACAGAGCAATGGGATGGAGCTTTGTTTTTCAGCTGTGGATGAATTAGCAATTGCCCTCACAGTCTGCCACAGGGTATGGCTGTAACAACACGTGTGTTTGCATGAAGATGCCCGTTGCCAGGAGAAGAGAGAGGTTCAAAGCAGAAAGAAATGCCTTGCAGACCGTGTCTGCAAACAAGACTCAGTCAGGTCATCCAGTGACAGGCTCAGTAACACCGGGAATTTTCCAAGGGAACCCGAAAGGTTGATGACATCTGCCGCTAAGACTGTACAAAGGAATATACCGATGGCTGCAGGTCTGCGTGAAGATGTGAACAACCTAATAGAAGTCCTAGACATGCCTGGTAAGGGCAGCTTAGGCTCTCCAACCTGCACTACAGCCAGTCCCCTCCTCAGGGATCTACAGATATTATAACGTGTTGTGGTGGGTTGACCCTTGGCTGGCAGCTAAGCCCCTACCCAGCCACTCACGCACTCACCCACCCACAGCAGGATGGGAGAGAAATGTAAAGGTAAAAGCAAGAAAAGACAGTCTGAGAAGGGCCAGGAGGGTCGAGCTGCGAAGGCTTGGCTAAAGAATGTTGCAAAGCAGAAGAAAGGAAGGAAAAGCCAAGGAAAGTGGTGGTGAGCCATCCATGAATGCAAGGCTGCTCCTGTGGGAGCTGCGCAGGGAACAGCCATGGGGAGCAAATCTCTGGAGGTGCCTGAAAACCGGGGCTCCCCAGCAGGGCTGTGCAATGCTGTTTGCAGGATAGCAGAGAATGTATTTTAGTAATTGTGGGAGTGATAAAAAACCCAACGCTATAGGTAGTGAGGAAGTCACAGCCTGCCTTTTTTACAACAGCATAACTTAGCAAAAATAGTTTCTGCTGAGGATTGAGAATATATTCATATTTCACGGCTGTGCAAATAGTATCTCAGGCTGCGCTAATGAAAGGCTTCAGCAGGGACGGAGAAAATCTAGAACTAATTACAGGCTCTGAGAAAAAGGGATTGTCTCTGTTTACTAAGGGGCTTATCGGGTAGGACCGTGGGATTTGTGCATAATTAGAAGGATGTGGAAATCTGGGAAGCCACCTGGGAGGTGATTGCACAGGGCTTGGATTTGTCTTTTGAACTCTCTTATGCTACCCAAACCTGAAAATGCCCAGAAAACCAGGGGCTAGAGCAGAAGCAACCGGTGCTTAGCCAGGAGACTGTCAAACCCTCCACAGCTGCAGACACAGGAACAGCCTCTCCTCTAGGACCAGCCTGAGGGCAGCACAGCAGCAGCGGTCCGGGATGGGGGCTGCCATGTCGTGGGCAGGCGTCATCCCCGTGGGTCCCCTAACGCTGGGCAGCAGCACCCTGCCACCACGTGCTTTGCTTTCTGAGCTCAGAAAGGGACTGTGAACCTCCCTGGGGGAGCCATGGGGGTTTTTCAGGGCAGTTGGAATGGCAGGGTTCTGCTCTCCATCATGGCCACCTGCACGGGGAGCTGGTCCCCGAGCATCCTGCACATCCCCAGCCCAATGCGACGGGGCAGCAGCTGCAGCCACCCACAGGTCCTGCTCCAGGGGGAGTGGGCAGCACCGTGCATGCTTCCAGCTAAAAACAGATTTTTATCTCTCAAAGGAAAACAGATGAGGCTGGAGATGAAGTGGGGCCAGGAAACTGAGCAGGGGAAGGAGCAGAGCTGCCCGCAGTGTCAGCAGTGAGGCCCTGGTCTTGGTGGAGAGCAGTGGCTGAGAGCTGCCCTCCTGGCTAAAGCGTTGCTCCTGCATCTTCCAGCCTGGGGACAAGCCTCTGTGCGAGAAGCACCCCTGCTGTTCTGGCCAGGTGGGGACTGAAACAACAAGCCACGTGTCTTCTGTGTGGCCACTAGGTAAAAGCCAGCCTCCTGCCTCTCTCCCCACATTTCAAGCACATCAAATGCTTCAGCAGCCGTAACAAGGTGTAAAGGGCAGGATCCTGAGAAAAGGTGGTGCTACATGTTGCTCCTCTACACGAGCTCCCTACCTGGCCAAGCTACTGCTCCTCTGAAGCGAGTGTATGGGGGTTTAAACAAACACCTTCCCCAAAATCTCACCCCTGCTCTAAGGAAACACACCACCCCAATCCCAAAAAAAACATTTCACTGCTGCACTGCGTGCACGGCAGCAGAGGGAAAAACAAACATTTCTTCCTGTACAGGTCTGATCGCATAGAGCGTCAGTGTGCACCAGCCACAGGCAGGTGTCCTTTATCTGCTTTATTATGGTCCTTTTGAGTCATCCTTATCTATTTTATCTATCCTGTCGTTAATTCATTCCCCTGTCCCAAGGAGGAAAGGTTTGAATCTGCAAATTCAATGCAATTTTTTTAAAAAAAAAAAAAAGTTTTTTTACTCTATTTGGGAGGATGCGGGTGCAGACAGCGTCATGCATTTGTACTTGTGCTCTGTCAAGGCACAATTATCAAATGGTCAACAGTTTCAGATGGCCTTCAGGAACGAGAGACCTGTTTCCCATTAGATTAGGAAGGGAATGGGCAGCAATTCCTGTGCTTTAAAGGTGATTAAATGCCCAGAGTTCCTGAGAAAGCTTTCAGAATTTCACTCTTCAATTATGTGTTTCAGTTTGAAGGAGAAAAAGGAAAAAAATGATCCTTCCTTCCCTGCTGCATAGAGCAATTTCTGAAATCCTCCCCAATCCCCGTGAATAATACAGCCAGCACAAGCTTAGCAACCGCCTTTTAGCTGGCTGGGTTCATTCAGTGGTGAGCGACAGGAATTTCTGGAGCCTATTTATCCAGGAGGTGGGTCTCAGCGTTGATGAGGGTCCCTGCCTGGCCTCCAAGCCGAGCCCAGCCTTGGTAGGGCTGCGCTGGGTCTGCTCTCAAATTGTTTTCTGCTGCGCTCCGGGAGAAGGAAGATTGCAACCAAAGGGGATAAAATATGTCTTTGGGAAAGGTGGAGAGAACTTTTTGTGTGAAAGGGAGGAAAGCTGAGGCAGAGACAGTGGAAAAGCACTGCTGGGAGCCCCAGGCATGTCCCAAGTCCATCAATAACCCTGCCAAGCCTGGGGAGCGCCGGGCGAGCGCTGGTGCAGCCAAGAGGAGAGGGTCTGCAACCCCCACCCCCCAGCTTGGGTGCCATGGGATGTCTGCAGGCTGGGGCAGCCAGGTCTCCAACCCAACCCCACCTCCAAGGGATGCAGCCGGGGGGGGGAGGAGGAGGAGGAGGAGGAAGTGCGCCGAATAGCTGCAGACCCAAACCACAGAGTGGCTTCCCATAGCCCTGGCTGGAACCTGATCAGGGCTGCTTGGTTTCCTCTGGGCTGATTGATGATGGCTTCTAATACGTTGATATACTTTTCCCATTTTAGGGGACGGTTGATGCTTAGCATGTGGTTGGTGAAATGGCTCTGTGTTCAGCAGTATAACAAATTGTCTTGGCCAGGTTTATCTGTTGGGCTACATTAGGGACCTCTGTTGTGCCAGATTCTGGGGGTGCTGAAAATGAGACTTGAATTGAGTTATTCCTTGTGGGTTGCAGGCTAATTCTTCTTTCATCTAAAGCCTTTTCATATTTGACCTCTCTCCCCCTTATCTGCGACGGGTAATTTGATTTGCACTGTTATTTCAAAACAATTCCTTTTGGTTCCCTTTGTGAGTCGAGAAAGGCAGGACTTAGGACTTAAGTATCACAGGCTGCTTCCAAGCTCTGTTTTGAAGAGGCTTGAAGGGGGAGGGAAGGAAGAGCAATCCAACCAGAGCAGTAAAGTATCTGCAGATTTCATTAGGGCTCCTCCGAAGCGCATCTCGGATTTGCTCTATGCGAGAGCTGGCACGGAGGTGCGATGGATCACGGCACGGGCTGTCAGAGCCCTTGTTCCTAAGGATCCTGGCTCAACGTGCTGGTGCTGCTGGTCTGTTTAGCAATTTATTCCTGGTGCAGTGCCATACGGCTCCTCTAGTTAAACCATGCTGGCATTTGTTTCTGGAGGGAGGAAAATAATACACAAACATGCAACTTCGCAGCTCCCAACCTCCCCTTAGCTGAAAAACACGGCGCCTTGATTTTTGTCTCCGGGTCCAGCGTAGCTGGTTTCCCAAGTTCATGGGCAGGGCAGCTGGCTGGTAGCTTGCACAGCCCTCGCCGAAGGGGAGCCGGTGCTGCCAGCCAGGCACTGGAAGCAGCGCTGGCATGTGCTCTGCAGTCTGGGAGGAGGCTGGGCAAAGCCCACGGCAAAATCCTGAGGGCCACCCCATCAGCGTGGAGATGCGGGAAGAGCATCTCTGAGAGCAACAGGCAGGCACACTGCCTGAAATCTCAAATTTAGAGTAATTGAAAAAAAAAAAAGAAAAGGTTGGGTGGGTGGGTGGTGGTGGTAAGCTGAGAGTCACCTGCAGCTTGCAGGAGAGGTGAAGATCAGTATTTTTCCTGCAGTGCTAAGCTTCATCCTCCACAGCAAAGATGAACTGCATGGGCAGCCTGCAGAAGCTGGGGAGAAAGCTGTGTTGAAGGTGGTAGGACACCTTCAGAGATGTCCAGGTGCGAGAGTTTTTACTCTTGCTACTTCTCCCTTGTCCTGCTGTCCTTTCTTCTTTTCCCTTGCCCTGCCTGAAAGAGGATTTGCCTGTCTCATCCTCAGCTTTGGCACCTTGGGCAACTGGAGTTTCACAGCAGAGCAGGTCAAATGCCAAACAGAGGAAATCAAAAGTCACTGCAAAAAAGCTGTGAAAAAGGCATTGACTGGTGGTGCTCAATGGCAACTCTTAAAGCAAGAAAAAATCTTTCTTGCGAAACTTAAAAACAATCTCCCAGTTTTTCTTCTTTTTTCTTTTTCTTTTTTTTTTTTTTTTCCCTTTTCCTTGAGCAAAATTAAAAATGTTAGCTCAAACAAACCCTTCATCTTTTGGCTGGCTGCTGGAAAAGTCAAGTGTAATGGGAAAAGGCACGCTGACTGCCACCAAAACCGTCTGTTGGCTTCAGCAGCCTCACACTTGCCCTGCTGGGTGTTTGGTGGGAGCCAGCGTGTGGTTCACGTGCTTTTTGAATTTTTAGCTGAATTTTCTTCTTTTCCAGACAACTTGGATTTCACTTGGAACCCGTCTGGCAGGATTTGGCTTCCAGTCTGCTTGGAGCCAGGACCCAGGGAGATTAATGACATGGAAAATGAGGAACTCTGGTCATAAAACTCTGAAATTGTGGGAAAAAGGCAGCTTAGAGCCAGCCTCTGGTGGGAAGGTGTGCGACTTGTTCTGAGATAGTGTTTGGAGAGGCAAAGGCTACAGCAGCTCTTCTGGGGCAACAGCCTTGTATTTAACAACAACATCTTAAAAAAAAGTCTGACAACCATCTCATGAAGGAGCTGGAGTGCCTCAAGTACAAGTCCTTTCCTTCCCCTCCTAAAGGGTGTGATCCAGATTTTCGTGCTTGCGAACATATTCATGAGAAAATGGGACAGCACAGGCTGTGTCAGGTGGTCAGCCAGAACTGCCAGCCTCTGATTTCCCCCCTGCTGCTGAGAGGGCACATCCCTGCCCTGTCCTTCAGCTTTCCTGCCTTTCCCCTGCGTTACAAGAGCCGTGATAGGCATCCTTCATCACCTCCTGTGGGACTTCCAGTGGTACCAAAGCCCAGGACTGTGACCTGCTGCTTCTCCTTGCGATGCTTAAAATCTCTAGTCTGGTGTGCCTTGGTCACGCATTCAAGATTGACCTAGTGATGGGATGGAGGACCTCCTCCCAGTTTGGACTGGCAGGGGAGCCAGGCTGTTTGGGGTATCTCAAGGAGCAGGACGCAGACATGGCCTGGCCATGTTGTCTCAGCTGAGGAGTAGCGATGCTGGTGGTGGCCCTTCCTCCTGGGCGAGGGAGTCCCTCCAGACTGGCTCCATCAGGTCTCCCAGCTGCAGGCAAGGAAAGCGAGCCATCACCCTGGCTCAGAAAACAACACACAGACTCAGCTCCAAAAAAACACCTCTCGTGTAGTGCTGAAAGAGTTAGCAGGCAGGGCTGGAAAATACCAGCGAGCAAGGGTTCCTCTAACACCAGTCATGGGAAACCAGCTCCTTACGAAGCCGCCGCCGTGTGGCAGTGATGCCAGCCTTGCTTTTCCTTGAGAACTAAAAGAGGAATACTGCTGAAATTCAGGTTCGAGAGCCTACTTGTGTCCAGAGAGCCTGCTCTCCAGCGGGAAGGTCCTGTGGGTGAAGTGTGCATCCCTCCAGCAGGCAGGTGTGCTTAATTCTGCGCAGCAGGAGAGAAAACCCAGGAGTATTATAAACCCACAAGCATTACATCTGCGGTTTTCCAGGAGCCCCTGGGCTATGTGAAACAGAACTACGTGGGGCCATCTGGACCCTCCTTGGGTCCTGGGGCAGGGTGGGAGCTACCCTGGATGCCTGGCCTCATGTGCCTGCCTGTGTGCACATGGGCTTCGCCTTCTCCCAGGTTTTGACTACCTTCCTTGCAGAACAGCAATTCCTGGTTATAAAATAGGGTGACCTACAGAAAGGACCCAGGAAACCCTTGGTCATCAGAGGGGGTGGCATGTTCTTCAGCAGAGTGTGCCCAGAATGAGCATCCTAAAACCTTTAGGGAGCAGGAACGATGCCTGCACCACCAGGCTCCTGCCAACCTCTAGTTAAACAAGAGAGCCCTTCCTAAGGGGCAGTGCTAGGAGCCTTGATTCACTACAAAATTCACCTAGAAACATATTTTAGGGCTTCTTGTCCTAAAACAAGGGGCTTGGTCACCTCTTACTGCAGGAGGATGGCTTGACTTATGGGCATGCTCTGCGCAGGAGGGATGTTGAACAACGAAGCTGTGACCATCCCTGGACGTTCGCTGCTGGGCTTAGCACCCTGGTGCCATCCGAAGGAAGCAGCTCTGCTGTTCAGGTGAATTTTAATCTGTGGGACACAGTTATTTTCTGAACTCCTGACCTGGACATTTGTTTTTCCAAAAACAACTGCAGCTTGCAATGGAAGGATGATTTGAGGTGGGTGCAGCAAAGCTGGAGGGTTTGGACACGGGATGAGGGAAAAGGTGAATTCCACCTGTTTGGTTTTGCCCTTCTCCTACAAGACAGGTGAAACAGGACTGCAAAGCCACACATCTGAGCTGGAGATGAAGAAGCATCAGTGCCAGAGCTCACGTTGTACAACACTCAGCTGCTCAAAGACGTTTTGATACTTTGTGCCCAAGGGTTTTAGTGCTTGTTGTCTGCCCAGAGCAGCTGTGTCCTCTGAGAGCTCCCTTTTCCTGTGTTCCCATCCCACAATACCAATGGAGAGAGAAAAACTAATTTCTCGCTCTCTCTTCCCAGAAGCATGCACAGCTCTGAGCATGGGAGGCGGTAGTGGGGAGTAAGTCCAGACCCGAAGCAAAGCAAGCATCTTTTCATTTTTCTGCTCCTGTTTCCTTTCTGCAAGGTCCCTGTCGCTGCCGGTCCCCAGCGCAGAGGCTATTGGGTGTCCCTTCATCAGCACTAGCTTGGACCCATCCCTAGGAGGAGAGACAGGTGAGGGGTACCCCTCTAAATCTCCCATCTATGTTTCTCAGCATCCTGCCTTGAGCTGGGATGATGGACATAGGCATGAGATGAATCAGTATGGTAGAAGCTTGGAGACCAGTGATTTCAGATGCTGGTGCACATCCCTACCTGATCATGACCCTGTGAATGCAGTCCATGGCTGTGGTGGGGGAAGAGGAACAGGACTGTTTGAAGTCCAAGCCATCCCCTCCTCTCCTTTTCAGCCCTTTAAACAGGGGCTGAGCTTGACTGAATTGGCGTTTCCTGGCTGGTAGCAGGGTGAGAGCAGGCTGCTGCCAGGCTTGGTGGTCCTGTGGCATGGGCGAGGGGCTGCACATCTGCCACAGCCCCCCCGGCACCCCCGAAAAGGAGCACTGGCAGAGCATCCCCACCCTGGAGGGGACGGGTGTGGGGTTTGATCCTTCGATTATTTTCTTTAATCCAACCTGGGCAAACAGTAAAAAACTGGTGAGTAGCAAAAATGAGGATGAATGAGTCCTTAGATGCGGAAAGGTGGAAATCACCCAGAAAGAAGAAAAATATATATAAGTATCTATACGTATATATTTTATATACATAAATATATATAAAAGTCTGCCCCAGCCCTGAACTCTTCTGGCAGGGAGGTGAAATTCATGAGGAAATATAGCACAGCCTGCAATTCCTCATTATATTAGTGGGAGCGACATTACTGGGGCCAGTAAATCTGCCAGATGGCAATGAGGGGATTAGGTGGGAAGGTGGGACCCACAGGAGGGTGTTTCGTCTCCCCTCCCCCAGCTCCTGCTCCACTCCCACCTTCTTCGTTAAGGAATGTTAATCATCCCAGCTTCCAAAGTGCTCTCAGAGGTTTGTTTATAATAAAATCTTTATGGTGCTTAGAGGCTTAGGTTTTTTCCTTTCCCTCTCTACATTGCAAGATGGTTGCGTGCAAGCCTTGGGGAGGGATGGCAACCCAAAGCAACTTTCCCGTAGGTACCCCTGAGGTCTATCCAGCTGCAGGAGACTTGAGGCGAGGAAAACTCCCAGCAGTCTACAGACACCTGGTGTGATCGTATTGGACTAAAATTTGCACTGGCAGCAGGCTGTGGTTCCCTGATCATTAATAGGAACGCACGGTGCGGCATCACGCTGCAGCGTCAGCAGGACTGGGATGAGATGACTGTGGGCTGCCTCCCCCCACATTGCTTTGAGCATCCTGCAACCCCTTGGTGGGCTCCGGTTTGCTCATCAGGTGGCTTTTGCCATGCTGGGGTAAGCTGGGCTGGGCTCAGGCTGCAGCCGGTCCCACCTCTGTGTGCCCTAAGGCTGCCCATCCATCCGCTGGAGCATTTTCAAGAAACTTTCAAAAAATACCATCTTTCCGAGATCACTGCCCTCCTCTAGGTTAGTCACCAAACAAGGAATGGGCTCAGGAGTTATCTGGAGGGCAGGGGAAAGGAAACAACCAGCCAGATACATGCCTCGTTAATCCCCAAAGCCTTGTTTGCTGAAGTAACCAGACCAAGGCTGCCAGGTTAGGGCTGGTCCCAGCTGGGTGTTGGCTGCCCCGTGCTTTGCAATGCTTCTGACACATGAAGGAAAAGCCTTTTCAACAAAGGCATCAACAAACAGAGCAAAATAAAAGATTAAAAAAAAATCAAGTGACTGGCAGCGAACCCAGCTGGCTCCTTCGTCCCCGGGTTTGTTTATTTTCCGTAGTTATTGAGGTCGTCCTCACCGCTCCATCGTTCCAGGAAAAACCGCAGCGTGGTCCTCCAACCCCAGCCTTCCTCCTGCCTCCCTTCAGCCTCCGTTTCCTCCTCTCCCTCCCCGGCATCCCATGCGAGCACAAAGGACCAGCCATTTCTCTGGAGAGGAGGAGGGGAAAAAAAATGTTTTTCCCCCAGGGCCTGCTGTGATTTCTTGGGAGTGTTTACAGGATTCATCCTGGCAAAAAGCAAACAGGAGGGGGCTGTGCCAAGGTATGATATCACAGGGCTGATAGACTCCAGAGCTGCTTGGGCTGATCAGGGAGAGATGAAAGGGGGGAAACTCCCTGATCCGGCCGGAGCCCCAGCTGATCACCTTGGGAAGATATCTGGAGTAATATTTTTTGTTGTTGTTGTTGTTGTTGTTCGGGGGGGGGGGGAGTGGCTAATCAATGCTGCAGTTGGAAAAGGCAATGCTTTGAGCTCCCTCTTCAGAGCCCACTGAATTGCACGCGATAGGGCATATGTTTCAGTGGTCCAAGGGGGATGTATGCACATGAGCAAAATATTGCTGGTGATAAAGCCAAGCAACCCGCTGATCAGCCGCAGAGCTCCCTGCCTCCTGCCCTCCTGCCAGGGCTGTTGATAAAAGCTTTCCTCTGTCCTGGGGGAAACGGGACCTGTCCATCAGGGGAGCGCGGCAGGGCTTGTGTGCAAAAGCCAAGCATGAAATCTCGCTTTCCTTGCAGCTGCCTTTCCCAGGGGGCTGCCAGGGTTCTGCAAAACCCCTGTCAGCAAGGAGAGCGTGCTGGGGGAGAGAAGCAGGGACGGGGATGTACCAGTACAGCGTTTTCTGGGAAGTGGCATCCCGAACCAAAAGATGTTTTTTTGAAAAAAAAAAAAAAACCAAAAAAACCAACCCTGAAAAGGAGTTTCACTGCATTGCCTTTGCTTCTGCTGTGCTGGTGGTGCAAAGAGGCTGCTGCAAGGAAGGCCCCCCATCTTTCCCAGCCCCACAGAAATATACCATACTAACTGGATAGCTCACTCTGCCCCCCACATTTCTGCAACTGAACTATTAAACTTGTTTTGCATCTTTATGTCATAGTGCATTAATAATTGCTTCATTGTGGGCTGGGGACTCAAGTCAGTAAAATGTAGCTTCCCAATAGCAAAACCAGAGATATTCTTTGTGTCACAGGACTGGCGCTAAATTGCCTGTATATAATGTACATCTCCACTGTCCCTAGCTTTTCCCAGTGACTTGTGTGCTGCACTCCAAGAGGAATGCTTGGGCTGGCTTGGACACACTGAGACACACACTAAATTACTTGGAGAGGAGAAAAAAAGAAGAAAAAAAAGGCACCTCAGGGGCTTCAAGACTGAAAAAAAAAAATGTTCAAACCTTTCATTTTTTTTCCACATGGAAATTTGCTCTAGTCAACACAGACTTTTTATTTAGGATTCATTTGAACTTTTTCTTTATTTGGTTATTTTTATGATGCCAACAAGAAAAGGAGAAGCCCTAGTGCCCGAGCTCTGCCTAAGTGAATCACAGGGAAGACCTCGCTTGCTGAGTCCTACAGTGAGAACAGTGCTTGGATGACCTTGTGGCTTTATGTCATCTCTGATGAGGGACCATGGGGACCTAGGACCCTGGTGAAGCCAAGGCTGACCACAGAGAACTAATCAAAAAAACACTTCCATGCATCTCTCTGGGAAGTGTTTCGGCCAGCCACCCATGACACATTTGCAGCACTGATTTTTCAGAGCCGGTAGTTCCCGAACAAGGTAAGTCCAGTCTGGGTTTCATCACCCAGCTTTGTTTCCCACCATCCCCCAAAGGCTGTTGCAGGGAATCGCTGCTGACCCAAGGGTGGCCTATGAGGTGCAATAGTCTCTTACATGACGGGCTTTTGCATTGGGTTTGAATTTATTTGCTACCACTGAAGATTTCTCACAGGAGCATCCCAGCTGGGAGCACAGCCCCGTTGTGTGGGGTTCAGGCCAGGAAGGTGGGGAGAGACAACCTGTGCTCCAAAGGGTTCAGAAGAGAGAGGAAACGTGTGGGAATGTAAGCCCTGTCCTCTGTTTGCAGGTGGGGAGCTAGCACCGAGATGCGTGAGTGGCAGGATGGACTTCAGCCCGATACAGCTGCCTAGTCACCTACCTCTGCTCTCCACCCGGTGCGCTTCTGGATCAGGGGAAGCAAACCAGCACCCCAGGGGGCAACTTGTCACGTCAGGCTTAGGCTGTGGCGAAGCAGCCTCTCTCCGTTAGCTGCATGGCAAATGGCTTAGGCACAGCGCTTGTTCAGAGGAACGGGCAGACGTGGCCCCCATCTCTGGTGGAGCTGAAGGGTGCCGCCTGAAATGTGCTGTGAGGTACCTCCTGCGCCTCACGCTTTCCGTTCTTCCCATGCCAAATATTTTGTGCTTTGCTGTGTTTGCAGAGCATCTGCTCATCTTACTCTCATTCCTACCCAGAGCCCAGGTTTTCCCTGGATAAATGGGCATTCAGGCCAGCCCAACCCAGGGAACATCACGGTGGGAGGTTAAACTGAGCTATGCTATATTGTAGTGGTTAGAGGACAATATTGCCTATAGGATAATATTGATTATAGGATGGAACTGTTTGCAGGATGGTATTGCTTTGTAGGGCCCAGGCAGCAGAGGCTCAAGGAACTTTACGTGATAGTGAAATGTTGGCAGCTTCAGATGGGTTTCATCTTTTGTCAGTTCTCTAATGATCGATGTGATGCAGCATGTGTGTGCCTGCATGTATCACTGCAGGCAGCCTTATCATGGGCAACGCACAGACATCCCAACAGGCAACGGGAGCGTTAGGAGGGACCGGGTCGGGCACCAAAGGCATGGGCTCCTATGGTCCCCTAGGAAAACCCACAGAGTGTTTTGGGTGCTAGAGAAGCACTGTAGGGCAGCAGGGCACTGTCTCCCAGCTCCGAGCAGAGGACTGTGCCGCTTTCATGTGGCTCCGTACCCCACACACCAGCATTGCCCATTTCTCCCGGCACACTTGTGGCTGGGAGTCTCAACAGCGACCTGAGCAAACATTTGGTGTCCTTTCTCTGGTAACCCAAGCTAATTACTGGGAAATGACTAACTGGGGTTGGACCTAATCCTGTCTCATCAGCATTCTGTCCTGCAATAGCAAGGAGGGGAAACTGGAGAGAGTAGGAAGTGAGAAGGCAGAGCAAGCAGCGTCTCTGAAAGCCTGCAGGTTTCTCCCCTGAGGCTGACTGCCTGCAGGCAGCAGCTCCCCACCAAGAGGAAAAACACCAATGCAGATGTTGCCATGCCCTGTGAGTGTCAGCTTTTTGTCCATGCTCCACCATTCTCATGGTCTAGGAGAACATCTGAACAATACGTGCAGGACAGGAGTGGCCCTTGGCCTTAAAGCCCCCACAGCAAGACAGCAGAGGGACCAGGAGGACATGGAGTTGTGGTGGTGGCCTCTAGCCCACAGTACCTGTGCCCTGTGGATGCTGTTGGACATCATCAGGCAAGGGTGAGCTAAGGGAGCCAAAAATATGGACCTGGCCTCACATAGCTCCTGACTAACCCTTTCCCTGCTGTGGCAGTTAAGAAGGCCAAGCTGGACATTTGCAGAGGGTTGTGTTTTGCTTTTGAGCATCCTGAAGGGTTTTGTGGGTGGTTTGGTGACAGGGAGAGCCCTACCTACCCCATCTACACACAACTTCAATGGAGTTTTCAAGTGATGTGCTTCCACTTATTTATATTAATGAACTTCAGAGACAATATGGGTTATGGAGATCAAGCCATGCTGACATGCTCTGGGTCAGCACTAGCATCTGCTTTTAGGCAAATGGCCATCCTGTCACCTGGAGTCTTCTTCTCCTTGGTGCCCCGTGTCTCTTCGTTGGTGAAGCAGGAGAGACACTGCTGGAGCCCAGCCGCGTGCTGGGGACAGAAGGTGCTGTCCCATGGCATGAATCAGAAAGCAGGAAAGATGTGGGGAGTCCAAAAGCACAACTCCTGTGATGTTTCCCAGCGGAAAACTTCCAAATGGATGTTACCATACCCTTGTTTTCTTAAAAGTCTGTTTTTCCAACAGGAAAATGGTTTATTTCACCCTTAGAAGATCTCACAGGTCATCAGGCGAAATTGTCTGTACATTCTTGACTTAGGAGGAGGATGGGTGGAGGAGGCACAAGGTTTCATCCTCTCCTGAGGTTGCAGCAGGTTCCTCTTGCCCAAAGGAGCATTTCCTCCCACCAAGTGGCTGCTCCACTTTCTTGGCCTCCCAGAAACCATGAATCTTGCAGAGCAGCTTGATTCTTATCTCCACAAGACGCCTGCCCCAGGCGTGCAGTGCAGGATCGCTGGCTTGCAGGGTGTTGCAACCTCTCTGGAAGGCGGCCGAGGCATGGGCGATCACATACATTTTGAATTAGGTTGCCTTTAACTCCTTCTCATGCCGTCTGTGCTGTCCCGTCTTTGCATTTCATAGCTGTTTCTGCAGCTCTCCAACCTGTGGTTTGCTGAATTTTCTCTCCCCAAAGGGAGAACCCCGAGGGGTTTCGTTCCCCAACCAGTGTCACAACAGCCCTCTCTGTAGAATAACTTTGACATCCCACATGGCTTCTCCACTTTGAAGGTTGCTTCAGCAGCATACTGGTGCCATGGACGGTGGGGAAAACCTCCTCATGTGGATGCTGTGAACTTGCAGTGTGGTGGACGTCCATACCCTGCCCAGAACTGCAGAGCTCCCCACCCCACCAACACCTGTGTTTCCCAAAAGGACGCAACAGGAGGAAATCATCTTCTCAACTAATTACCTTCCACCCCCCTCTAGTGGTTATGGAGCCATTTGGGTCTGTGGTGGAGTCCGGGAGACAGAGAGGAGCACAGTGTTGCAGAGTAACGGCTTGTTAATGCCATCTGAAGGCCATGAGATGAGTTCCTGCTCAGGTCTAGAGACACGCGCCCATGCAACATGTCCCTGGCATTGCCAAGATGCAATCTGAGCTGAGAGCCAGGGTGGTAGAGATGAGGGTCACACCCTGCAGCTTCCTTTCTTGCTTTCTTTAAAAAAAATACATAAGCAAATAGTTAAAAAAAAAAGTAATTTTCTTTTCTTGCTAAAGAAATGAAACTACAGTTGGCTACAAGGCATTAAATCTGCTGTCTCCATCCCCCCATCTCTGTCTCGAGCCTGTAAGATTACGGGGTTTCAGTTTTGCTCATGGGCTGAACCAATTCAAACATGTGGCTGAAAGCCTGCAGAAGAAAGATGTTGTTAATCTGATGCTCTCGCTTTGGTTTCTGATGCTGTCAGCTTCTCAGAGAGTTAAAACTGAGTAGATGAGAACAGAGCTGAGATGGGATAATAAATATCAGGCAAAGACCCCCCCTTAGTTTCTCCACTGTTGCCCCGAGAGATGTTCTGGAGCTGGCGGTAATCATTGCTGAGCAAACATCTGTGTGCCTGTGTGCATCTCCTTCTTGCTAAATATTTCATGAACAGAGGGGAGGGAGCTCCTCACCACGCAGGAGCTGAGCAGGGCACCTGAGGCTTAACACGGGGTCTGTGGCTCTGTTTTTCTTTCTGTGACCCATCAAAGCTGGCCTTCATGCAACCCAGAGCTGGTGGGCTCCATCCATGTCTCTGCAAGACTGCGGCTCCAGCACTTCAGCTGGGCTTGGCTTTGGAAGGCTTGGTGACAGGGTGGTCGCAGAGGCAGGGGCACACGTAGCAATCCCCCAGCTCCTACCCTCTTGCGTTTCACCTGGCAGAAGGTGTTTTCAGTGTCAGGGAGGAGAAAGGTCCTACCTAGGGCAGACCTCGCTGACGTCTCTCTGGGGTCATCTCTTCTGGGATGGCAGCATCCTTGCCTCCAGTGATGGGATTAGCACTGAGTGAAACAGCTGCCCTACCTGCACGGCTGGAGAGATGCTGGGGCAAACCCAGCCCTGGAGAGGCACCCCACAGCCAGAGACCCCTGCCCATGCCCCCCCATCCTCCTGGCGGGGGGGTCCCCTGCCAGACCTCCTTGGGAACAGCCTGGCCAGTGCTTCTTCCCCGCAGCCATGCCTGCCCCGACCTTTGTCCCAGCATGGGTCCAGGGACCATGTGGTGGTTGCCTGAGCACTGAGATTCTTCTTTTTTTTTTCTTTTTTTTTTTTTTTCTTTTTTTTCCCTTTGGAAGTTGGGAAGTTTCCAACATGAGTCACTGTCCGCCTCTTCTCCGTAATTAGCTCGCTGGGAGTTGCAAGTATGACTTTGGTGTAGTCTACTAGAATTAATCAAAGTGTATCTTACACATTTAAATGCAGTAAAACCATCATCCGGCCAAATCCCTCCTGACTGGCACAGCCCTAGCCCCAGTCCCCTCTCCCTCTGCTTTTTCCTCCTGGGTTTTTTGGTGTTTTTTTTTTTTTTTAGGGTTTTTTTGGGGGGTTTTTTTTTGGTCTCTTTTATCCTTCCCTTTTAGCACTCTTTCCCACAAATGCTCTTAACCTCTTTTCCCCTTTAACTTTGGCAAAGCCCTTCTCAGGGAGGTTTATTTTTCTGAGCAAGTTTTGCAGCCCATTTCCTCGTGTCCATGAATGCCTCACTGTGGTCGGGTGTTGGGAAGCTGGCGCTTTTGGGCTTTGTTTGTTTGCTTCACAGGCTTTTGACATCTTAAATAAGAGAATGATTTTACCATTTGACAATAGGAATAAAAACAAGTGACCCACCCTACTGCTGCTTTCAACTCCCCATTAAAACCTCTTCATTTTTAATTGATTTCAGGAGTGACCAAACTTTTTGAGGATCAAAAAAAATGTGATTTGGGCGTTTTTTCCCCTCTATGTTGGCTATGTTGGCCATCTTGTTCTATAATAGCCATATGGGTGGAAGAGCTCCGGTTACTTTGCTGATGTGAGAAATGTGCATGGTGAAGACCATCTCCAAAGTGCTGCCTGGGGATGCACACTGGCCAAGAACCACCTCTCCGGCGTGCTCAGGCTGGGCTCGGAGGTGAGATGCTGGGTGATCATTGTGCTCATGTCTTTTAAAGCAGTCTTGAAGCTGTGTGCTCAGGAGCGGGGCCAGCAGATCTGATGGTGGGGCTTGCCAAATGACCCTGCTTGACCCCTGCCTTGCTGAGATAAAAACTTCAGATTTAATTCACACAAAGTCCAGCATTGTCTTTACTCCATGATTTACATTTGAGGGCAATGCTTGTCTGGGGGGGATGGGGCCAGAGCTGCAGACACAGGGTGACTCTTGTGCTACCGGCCATCACCAGTTCTCTGTGTCAAGAAAGACCAGAGGGGTAATCTGGCAAAGCTGAGGGGGGCTGCAATGGGAATTTTGGCTTAGTGGGGTGGGCTGGAGGATAAGGACACGACCAGAGCCCAGGAGGCAGGGACTGGGGAAGGGCAGGAGGTGAAGGGTCCCAGCAGAGGAAAATGTGGGGTGGTCGCTCCCCCCTTGGCACAGGCTGGTTAACCTGGGCAGCAGAGCAGCCACCGCAGGCAGCTTCTCCTGAGTTGCCACCACCGTTCCGCTCGGCCCATGCACTGCACCACGCTCCCGCAGCGGGGATCGCCGTGTGGATCCAACTGCGTGGTCCTGCATCTTACCTCATGGCAGCCTTTCCTAAGGTCCCATGGTGGGGTAAGTCACGCATGGCCATTAACTAAACACAGTGCTCTGCCTGCTCTCTGTAGCTGGAAATTAGCATGGTGAAGCCTTGTTGTGGTTGTCCATTGCCTTGGACTGCAGCCCTGCACTCAAACAGCCTGCAAGAGGGAAGCTGCAGCCACCCACTCCCATCCCAGACATCTTCTGCGAGAGCCGCGCTCCGTGGGTTAACAGCGTAACTATGCCAGAAATGTGTCGAAACAGAATATGGGTTTTCTTTCATGCAGAGTGGTGCTTCGGAGATAAAAGACGTGTTGCAGGAGAGGTTTGATTTGGGGATTTTGCAGTGCAGGTAAGAATGCTGAAAGCTCCGGGTGGTGGGGGCTGGTCTCCATCCCATATTTTTCCTTGTAACTATGAAATACTTCTTTCCTGGAAGTGGAGTACAGATTCCCTTGTCTTTTGACACCCATGGTATCTGCTGCAGCTTGAATTCCTCCCAGATGACTGGCAAGTTCTTAAAGATGAACTTTAGAGTTGGACTTTTTTATTTACCCAGCTGTGCTTTCAGTTCTTGGGACACGCTTAGATATACGAGCACTGACTTCTCTAGCAGCAAAATTTCAGAAAGTTGAAATACTGATTTAGGATGAACTGAAAAATGAAATGTTGGAAATTTCTGGCAAACCAAAATTAAAAAAAAAAAAAAAAGAACGAAGAGACATTGTTTGTCAAGCAAGATATTTGAGTCGGCCTGAATGAAGTATTTTACTTGGACACTGACCATTTTATATTGTAAAATTAGAAAAGAGAAATTTTTAATCAAAGTCCTTTCAGAGATCTCATTTAGAAACACTTGAAATATGCCTTCTTGATTTTTTCCAGATTTTGTTGTTAAAACCAACCACTCCATGAAATTCCTGCAAATTGTTGTATTTTTAAAATACCCATTTAAATAACACGACCCACCTTTACCTACTCTGGCTTTTTATGGCTTCCCAAAGCCCCAGCCAGCAATCCTCAAATAATTAGCTGCTCTCTGCAATCTAGGAGCTATACATCTGCAAGCCAAATTTCACCTGTAGGTGATGGCCACTAAAGCTGAGGACAGAATCTGAGAGCCTAGGAGTTAATGAAGAGGAAGATAGATTTTGGCACCGGTTTGGGAAAGCATCTCCGTCCAGCACAGGCCCGTAGCATGTGCTTAGATGCAAGTATGCGCGTAAGTCCTATTTGGCACATGTTTGAAGTGCTTTCCTGAGTCAAGGCCTTCAGTTTCAGCCTCCTAAAAAGTTTTGGCAAACCATGAAATGTGCTTAAAGACGAGAAATGAAAACACGTCGTAGTTGGCAATAACCTTTTAGTTGTGAGGGATGTTCATTTTATAGGTCAAAGACATATGGGAAAAATTCATACATTTCCCAAATAACAATGCATAGCGTTGGGAACAATTTAATCTGAAACAGCAACACGGAGTTGGGTCATTAATGAATCTTGGATGCAGTCATCCACACACTGCAAAACCCGGCTGGAACGGGGCGCCAGCTAGCTAAGGATGGATGCGCCCTGATGGCTCACCGAGGGAGATCCCACCTGTGCCTACAGGCTGGTGGCCCAACCCATGACAACGAGCACAACGCAAGCACGGGTTGTCCAGGCACTTGGGGCTGAGCACCGACCACCTGCGTGTCCCTTGCACCTCATCCAAGCAGGTCCCCAGCCGCCAGCTCTTCCAGAGCCAAGATCCAGAGCTCCTCCAGAGCCATCCTGGCAGAGACAGCGCCTGCGAGTGGGAAGTCACTCCGCTCCAATGCTGCGAGAGCTCTGCAAAGACCTTGGCAGTGTCAGTTCAAGGGGAGCCAAAAGCATGACAAGGGTGGACAGGCATAGCGTGTGTGGGGGAGGTGCAGAGGTCGGTATGGAGACACCGCTGCCTCCTCCGAAGAGAGGGAAGCTGAGCAGTGCCTCGACAGGGTCCTCACAGGCTTCCTCCGCTCCTTGTGGGAACCAAGCTCATCTCCCCTCCTCATCCCAGAAGGAGTCAGGCGTTGAGTCAGGGCAGGTTGCTCTCCATCACAGCGGATGGGGTTTTGGAAGGAGCCCATCGGAGCTCAGTGCTCTATCCTGCAAGATAATGGGAACATCCCAGCCAGCAGGACTTGGCTTGGGATTTTGACTGTACAAAGGAAACCCCAGGCTCATGATTCGTTATCCCCCCCTGCTCGTCATTTGGCTCCGTTTCAGATCCAGCCTGTAAAAGGCGGTGGAAAAAATATATGAAGGAGCTTGATTGCACGTCCACTGCGTCAGTTGACCCCAGAGTGACAGGGCCCCATGGACCCTTTATTTTTATCCTGGGCTGGGATTGCTTTTCAGTTTTGCAAGAAAGTTGGAGGTTGGGGACTGTGTGACTTCCAGGACAGGATGCAAGCCCAGAGCAAAGAACCCACCCTCTGCCACTAGCCAAAATCCACAGCCTGATTTTCCTTCAGGTTCAATGGTATGTTTGTGTTGGTAGACCAGACAGTCCTGGAGATCCTGGAAGAGATGATACATATGTGAGTGTGTTCCAGCCCCGTTTCCAAGCGTGGAAGCCTGAGGAAGGTAGAGTGAGTATCACTCACAGCTCCATTTCAGCTTCTGAGCCTTTTGAGCATGGCAGAGATCTCAGTCTCAACTGCTGCTGCTTTTGTTAGGGCATCATCTGGGAAAATTCCCCCTGAAGATCTGCCGTGAGCACCAGAGATGATGTAGGGTAGGTAAGGTGCAGGTGGTGTATGCTTTTGCTGCTTTTATATTTATTCAACCCACTAGAGGAAGCAGCATGGTCCCACTTACACCCATCTGTAGCGCTAGGAGGGAACTAGGCTTAGACCCTGACTTGGACAATGCCAAATCTGTCCTTTTCCCAGTCTTCTTCCTCCCACCTCTTCTCCTCCTCTTCATTGCAGCTGTATCCAGATGATGGCACCAACCCACGGGCACCGTCCCTCATGCTGAGCAAGGCTGGGGAGGTGAGGATGACCTAGTCAGGGGAAATTCTCCTTAACAGCCCTGGCTGAGTGGGCTGGAAAAGCAAAGCCAGCTCAGCTGGGTATGACCCCACCACTTGTGTTGGGTGGGAGATGCACACATTCGCTTCTGGTTGGGGGGCGGGATTTATAGGTGCTTCTGTTAGCAAGTACACTGTTGGTTGTGATGGGCAGCTGCTCACCATTATTATGATTATGCCTCACCAGGACATAAATAAAAACATCGTGCTATGCAGGGATTGCAGCAACTGCTGGGCAGTCATCCACAACAGTTTGGTCCCTGGCCAGGCTGATGCAGGAGGATGTGCACCCCTAGCCTGAAGCTGTGGTAAGACACTGGAGAAGTTGAACCCCATGGCTCAGAAATCACCCACTGGTCTTGAACTGTCCTGTTTCAGTGTGATGGATGGGAGCTGAGACCCAGCTGAAACCACCAAACATGCTTTTAACCCTGACCCCTGCTGTGGGATGTGAACCTGCAGCCCCAGGGCAGAAAGTGCATTCAGCTCCAGGAAGGGTCAGGTTGTCCCAGTGGGATTTTCACAGGCAGCTGTGAAAAGCAGCTCCTTGCTTTCAGCAGAATGTGAGCACCCAAATCCCTTAGCCTCTTTCGAATCTGGCTGTCTAAATTGCCTCCTCAATGTGTGGCAGGAGCCAATTTCTTTTCCCATGCCAGCTGAGCTCCGAAACTTCCCCCGGGACAGGCAGGTGCTGTCAGATGAACAGGCACTGGGAACCACCACTGGAAAAGTGCAATGAGAGAGTGCAGGATTTGTAAAAGCTATAGTAAAGCGGAACCTTTGGGGAGACTCAGAGCTGTCCGCAGCAGCGGAGGGCAGAGGGGCTTTGCAGCAAGCGCCGTTCCTCTCCAGGACACAGTTTCCCAAGGAGAAACACAGATGCTTTGCACTTTGGCTCGTGCAGTTTGGTTTGCTCTTTGACATTGAGCTTTAGCTGGATTCTAGGATACAAATAAGAGCAAGCAGCAAACCTGAAAGCCAGCTGCATTTTCCGCTTTTTTTTTCCTTGTTTTCTCTTCAAAGCAAAGAAAGCACTTACATTTCTGACAGCGGGGTTTGGTTTTGCACTTTCCAGCCCCCAGCACGTCAAACGGGGCACTGACACTGTGGCCACACGGGTGGCAGAGCCATTAAAACCGGGCAGTTTCGCGTCTCTGCCACCTTTATTTTTCTAGCAGTTCTGACTGGCACTTTGTAAATCGGAGCACGGGGCAGGATACTGGCCAAAGCTGCCCAAATAGCTTGAGACGTGGGGTAGTAAGGAACTGCCCTCTGCTTCTGGGGAATGAAATAACCCTCTTGTTAAAGGGAATGGCGGGGGTGGGGGGGTGGGGTGGGTGGTCAACTTGGTGCTACTAAATGAAAATTTATGGCCAAGCTCTTTGAGGAGGAAGGTAGAGAGAGGCAATGGTTTTGTTTAGAAGTGAAATCATTGGCTTCAAGCCTGACCTTTGGCTTCTCCTGACCCCAATACTAATGAAGGGGAAAGGGTCTGGTCATATAAACATGTCACAGCATGAGGTTCAGTGGAGTAAGATCTGATTACAGCCCAGCAGAGCTGTACCAGAGGTAGCCGTTCCCAGCCTGTGCTGTGCTGTGGTGCTGGGGCCAGACTCCCCCCATCCTGCCTCGAGTGGCTGCCCCTAGCAGGGCTGGGGATGGTCTGCAGCCCCCTTTCAGAGAGCTTTTTGCCTTTATCTGTCATGCTCTTCCTCGCCTAATACCCTAACATCATCCATCGTGGGGAGGGGTGGGATGCAGACAGAGGAGACCCCATGCACCACATTGCACAGGACGGGAGCTGGAGGGTAGGGCAGGGACAGATCCCACCGAGGGCTTCGGTCCCACTCATCCCAGAGAGTTGCGGAGGTGTGCAGAGAACTCTGCAGATCTGATGGACATTTTGAGGAATTTCTTGCAAAGAACTAGCAGGAAAGAGCAGGTTTTAATAACATAAACTATCTTCTCACTGCTTCAGTGGGAATACGTTGCTCCTGCAGTGTTTGCAACAAAAATATTGGCATTGTTGATGTAATTCTATTTTAATGCAGCATTAACAATATGGGCTTATAAAAGCAATGCTGAGGTCCCGGTGCAGAGAAGCAGAGTTTAGCTTGAATGAAATATATAACCTGAGGTATACGGAATGTGGGTCTGAGCTGACACCTGAATGAGCCATCCATCTCCACGCCGAGGTATTTACGTGTGGTCTGTAAGAGCAGGCAGGGCTTAGCTTACCTTCCTTTCCGTACTGCATGCTAATACTCTTCTTCCTCGGCTCCTCTCTCTTCCTTCGCACTCGTGGTTCCTTTTTCATGGCTGTGGAAGTTAGTGCTCAGTGTTGTTTCTCCAGTAGGGACAAATCTCATCCCATCTCAGCCAACTGCCAGAATGTGAGAAGGCTGGGGCTCAAGATTTGATAGATAGTTATCTTTCTGCTGGCTTTTGGATGGTGCAAGTTCCCTCGGTAGCTGAGCTTGTCCTTGCACCTTGATGAGACAAGGATGCTCTGTGGTGGTGACCGGTGACTGAAGATCAAGCCCAAACCCCAGCGTGAGCAGGCCATGGACCACCAGGCATCCCCAGCTGTTCCAATGCACCCAGAGAAGCACGGTGGTGGCGTGGGGCACAATACCTGGGTGTAGCTGATGGTGATGATGTAGCCCCATTGCTGCTGAGTGAGGGGTCATGGGAAGATCTGCCTGCGGGGAGAGCAAGCCAGGTAATAACTCACACAAACATCTCTCCAGCCAACTCCTCTGACTTATTGTATCCCAGGAAAAAAAAAACCACACAAAAAAAACCCCAAGCAGAACATAAATTGGAAGGAAATCAGCTTCACCTCATAGCCAAGATGTTAAAAATTGAGTGCTGGCACAAACTTATCCACCTTTCTCTGGGGTGGGGCTGCAAACAGCATTCCTGTACTCGCCTGTCCCCCGTTCAGCTGTATCTCTCCTGGCATCCCACCTGAGGCCACCAAAAGACCACAGCTCCTTGCCTCGCATCACTCCCACCGAACCACAAGGAGCTGTCTGAGGTCAGATGTCCTCATGCCTACCAGGCACTACAGCCTGGTGCCACGTGTCTGTTAGAGGGAAGGTGGCACTGGTGGGGCAGGGTGGTGGCCACAGGGCCCAACAGGCACTGCCTGTGATGATAGTCACTGTTGCATAGAGGAAGCTCTGATGAAATGTGGTCTGGTGGAGACCAGTGGAGCAGGTTAGAGGTGTCCGGGGGTAAGCAGTGGAGAAAAAGCAGAGAAAATATGGAGGTCAGCGGCCTCATCTTGGATGGATGCTAAAGAGCGGCCAAGGTTTGCCATGTGTGAGGCTCATGCTTGGGTGCAGCAGATGTGAGGCTGGCCCCGTGGATGGGATCTGCCAACTCCGGTGTCCGCCACACCGGCGTGGTGAGAGGGGCTGTCCCATGGAGCTCCCTGCCCAGTGTTTGGGCCCATCCTCCCACCAGGACTTGCCCTGCCTGCTGCTTGGATGGAGAGCCCTGCAAAGCCCCCAGCCCCTGCTGGGGCAAGAAGGAAGAAGATGCTCAGCCAGCTCCTCATGCCATGAGTGAGGAAGCAAAGGGCTGCTGGAAGACAGGAGTCAAGGTCCAAAAACCCAGCGGTGCAGGTACTGGAGCTGAGCCCTGGTGCCAGACCCTGGTGGGACGGGGCATGGTGGCGCAAGTCCCGACCTCCCGTGGCGCTCTGCGAGCTGCTGTCTCGCGCGTCGCCCAGGCCATGCCAGCTGGTCCCTCGCCCAGTTCCTGCTGAGTTTCCACCAGATCACTAATTTGGGAAAGCAAGCTGCAGTCTGGCAGGCCGCTCTTGAAAGAGGTTTCTGAAATAAGGGATGTTAGGAAATTTCATTACGTATCTTGTGGCCATGTGCAAAACAGGAATGTTTTTTTCCAATAACTACCCGGACAACTGAAAGACGTGATGAACTGCGAATGACCCACTGAGCCCATTGTTTCTAGTAGCTGGTGAAAAAGCCGCAGCGACCAAGGCAGGGATGTCCGACCCGGGTTGAAAACAATGCTGCTTGAAGTGGTGGTGTGAAGCTGGGGGGGAGAGTCCCCTTCAGCAGCGTGACTTGCTACAGGGGGAGGACATGACACTGACAATAAGGAAAAACCCAGAGCAAACCAGGCAAGTCCTCAGCCTCAAACTACCTTTGCATGAGAGCAGACTTACGCCAGCATGCCACGCGTCGAGCGCGGTGTGAGCACACCAGCATTGCAAAGGCTCAACTGGAAGCACATGCTCTGGCCGTATTCATCATCCAGGCTGGAGCACGGATAAGGGAGGCTAACCCTTTTGTAAGTGTTGGCTGGAGGAAATATGACTTATCTTAAAGAAATGAATCATGTTTCAGCAAATGCTTCCTGCAGAAATATTTTTCTCACAGCCTTTGTTTTGGGTTTTGGCAGATCCGGAGTTGCTGGCGTTCACAAAAGCTGTCCCTCCCGCCCACTGTTCCTGGGGCTTGAATAGGAAATAAGAAATAAAAGCAGAGGGTATGTGGAAGGCAAAATCCATCACTGCTTCTGCTCCGCGCTGCAGCAGGATGTGAAGCTTAAAGGCAGATTTCAAAGGAGATCCCCTGATAAAGTCAAGGAGAGCTGTGTGCTTGGCTGCTTTTGCAAACATACCTGCGCTGCGCGGTCAGCTTGCAAATCTGCCCTTGTGGTCTGGTACAAATCCCTGTCAGGTGCTAAGGTTTGCTGGAAACCAGCCCCTGGTTCCTTCCTTCTTCCCTGCAAACTAGCAGTCTGGGAGGGGGAAAGGGGGATATCTCCTGTTTGCATCTTAGAAAATGTGCGGTTCCACCCCAGGAGAAAAAAACAAAAAACAACAACAACAACAAAAAAAACCAGAAAGAAAAATCTATGTTTTGACTTGCAAATGCGTCCCTAGCTCCTTGTTTCCTTCTGCAAAGGCTTTGACAACGCTCCTGTCTGCCTGCAGGGAGAGAGAGCACCATTTGCAAACGTCCTCCGGGATCACAGATCAGGAGGGGAGGGAGGAAAAAAGTCCATCTTGATTCTGGAGAACTTCAAGGTTTTTTTCTTCCCAACGGTAAGGAATTTTTCATGGGAAGGCAATTTCATTCTGCTGCCTGGTAGGCTTACTGATCATTTCAAAATAGACCCCCCGGGGGAATAAGGACTTTAAAAGCTCCATTTGCTCCCAGTTATTTTACACAGTAACCCAAGCTGAAGTGAAAGATCTTTATTTAAATATGAATTAAGCTCCAACCTAACTCTTTACTGCGTTATTTTCCTTTGAGGTTTACTTTGATATTATTTCAAAGTCTTGAAGCTAACAAAATGCTGGCCAATATTTAAAGTGACAGGAGAGTTCTGGAAAAAGATTTAGGAGGCAACTAAAGTCTTTCAGTGCAGGGCTCTGAAACAAGACAGGAAATCATAAAAGGGCTGAGTGCACTTTACCATGCTCAAAACAAATTCTGAGACTACAAAGGCGAGTGGAATGGCATCGAAACCACAAAAAGCATCGAGATACAGCTCAAAACCCTACATCGGCTTGAATTATTCCATTAAAACATGGGTGAAGTGCTGGTATGTAGGGCATTTGCTTCGTCTTGGGGTGACCAGCTTTTGGCTACTGATTTGGTGCTAGAAGGGGGAGAAAGGGTTAAGGGTGAGACAGAAACTCACCATTTTTAATGCATTGTGAAGAGAGCTTGCCCGAGTGAGGAAGGGAGGGGTTGTGGAAGAGGGTATCCTGCTGGGCTTGACATCTCCTTTTGCCTTTGGTGGCTCCCGGCAGCCCATCTGCTTGCTGCTGAAGCAGCTGCTGACAGGGGTTTTGCCTGCTTGGAGAAGATGGAGAAGGGCCCGAAGGGTCTGCTCCTCCCCAACCACTGTGCATGTTGGCCAGGTGGGGCTCAGCACCCAGCCCCAGGAAAACCCTGGTGAAGCTTTCTTGGGGTGGTGGGCATTGCTTCTTGGTATCTGTAGTTGCAACCTCTCCTCTCAGTGAGCACTTTGGAAGGGATCTCCAAACTCCAGGCATCCAGAAGCCATCTGTGGCTTTTGAGACCCATGTTTGGATGAATCCAGCAGTGAACAGAGCCCTCATTCAAAACACCTGAGGGCGTTTCTGGTCAATGCTGTGAGCAAAGCTGGGCAGAACGGATGGAGGCCACATCCGTACTGGAACGAGGGTTGTGCCCTATGGGGGATGACTACCTGCAATGCTTTGCTCCTCAAGCCTGGCCAGGTGACACACAAGATTAGTTTCAGCAAAAATCTTTCACATCACTTGTGATTTCTGGGTACAATTTTTATCGTGATAAAAGACCTGATAAAGGCCACTTTGTCACTACGCTTCGTAACAGCAGTAAATAGAAGATTTATCATTGTCCTGATCATACCTAGGTGTCCTGAAGGCTCAGGGGCTCCCTCCTCTCCCAGGTTTGGGTGGGATGCAAGCTCCCCTAGCCGAGGTCTCAGTGCTGAGATGATGCTAACCAACATAGACCTCTCTTTGCTGTCACTCTTCCAGGGGGGCTGAATTTGCCATCCCAGGAATGGTGCCTGGGTGGTCCCAGCCAAAGCGAGGGCTCCAAGTTTACAAGCATCACTGGGAAAAATTTTCAGTGCTTCCCCCTTCCCCAGTCCCTCCTTGCTGTTAGCGTCCCCCAGTTGCATGAAAAGGGGGTGGCCTTGGGGGAGGCCAGGGAGAAAAGAGATCCCAAGGGATGGGACTTGGGGTTTGGATTTGTTCATTTTAGGGTGGGAGGTTTTAATTATTTTTTCATTTGGTCTGTATCAAGGACTTTAGCTGAAAATGTGAGTGGCAGCTGAAGACTTTTCCCCCCTGTTTTGAAAATAGAGGGGTTTGGTGGTGTTAAGTAGAGCTGGAATCGAGTAAAAAAACCCTAAAAAATATAAAGGTATCGGTATGCTTTACATCACTACCTCAGTGCCTCGCTTCTTTTCAGTGAATATTTTGCTTTGTTAGCTGGACCCCTGCACAAAATAGCATGCCCTGGGTGCTTTCTGTAGCCTTTCACGTATGCAGAGACTAAACGGTCCAGGACCAGTATTTAGCCAGGCTCCGCATGTGCGTGCGTGCCGCCACGGAGGAGCAACCCTGTTGTTGGGAGCTATCGCTTGCAACTAAGCCTGCTGCATTAAGGGTTTCTTTTTGTTGCATTCTCTTTTGCACAAGACAGTCTGTCCCTGCCCTTGGGCACATCTCATCATCTCTCACAGGGCACTGAGGTTTCATGCAGGGGTGGGATTGGGAAGGATTCATTTAATCCCCTTGGGAATTTGGGTGAACGGTGTGATAAATGCTATTATATTAGTATTATTATTATATAAAACTCCTACGTATGAAAAAGAAAAGCAAATATATCGATGTTATGTCCTGTGCATGACAACACAGCTGCAGTTTTAGGGTCTGAGTCTTACCTTTTACTTCAGCTTCTTCCTAACTGACCCACATCACCGGCTGCGGGCTGCAGCTCGTGTAAGACGAACTCGCACAAGATGGAAAGCCTTTTCAGCAGCTGATTGAAACACGTGTCTTTCTATTCATCAATTCAAATGTTTTTTTTTCTGTTAAAAATCTGTTATCCGGAGAGTTTGCAGCTCTCAAATTGTCAGGACTTTTTGGAGTGTTTGATAGCCTTAGTGCTTCCCTCAGGAACTGAAACCACTCATCCGAGCCCCAGGGCACGGCTGTTCGCTGGCTGGCCTGAGCAGATTTTACAGTTATTACTTTTTCTGCCTGAAAAAAAAAATGTCACAGCATACCTCTGGGCTCCAAATTTACCTCTCCCAGGCCATTCACCCACAGGAGCCTGGGCTAACCCCCAGAATTCATGGAAGAGGTACCCGTGAGTGCTGGTGAGCATTTATTTTCACTAGTAGTTGCTAGTGCACTTTGCAGAGAGAGAGGTCAAATGCTTTGATCTACCGTGACAGGTCCTTGAATGCATGGTATGGGAGTGTGGGGTTCAGCAGCTTGGAGACCCCGTGTAGCATGAAGGCAGGCAGATAGCAGCTATGGTGGCAACTGCTTGGGAAGGTCTGACCATCTCCTCCTGGTCCTGCTCATGTCCTGGGAGAGTGGAGCTGCACAACAGGCTCTTCTGACAAGCCTTTAATAAAGCTGAAGTTGAATTTAGGTGGCCAGGCATGGAGAAATGTCATTCCTTATGGTGAAATCAGTTTGACGCAATCTGGAGCATCATTAAAGATTCACAAAGTTGCACTAACTAACACACAAACGCACATACCCTGGGGAAAAAAGAATAATCCCGTTTGCTGTGTGACATGCTGCATCTTGTGACATCTGTTAAGTTCACCTTCTTAAATGGCATTTTTGGCTCTGCTGGTACCAAAAGTCCAGACTGAGATGTCATTTACTTTTAAGAAAGTAAGAGCTTCTAATGGATGTGATATATTTTACTCTATGCAACTGCACTTGTTTTAAAATAAACATTTGATGTTCAAGCTCTGAAACCTATCAGGCAATTAATGCATCTGATACACACATGTATGTTCTTGATTTGGCATGCTAAAATGTTTTTCTCTGAAGTTAGTTTAGATGGAATGACATGATTTATTTTTTAATGGCTCTAGACACCACAGCATTGTTGGGTTTGTTTTTTTTCCCCAGAGTCAATTATCCTTCACCATCTTTTCGCCCCCGTCTCTCCCAGTACATCACTCCCTGCCAATTTCTGAGCAGATCTTTCTTACAAAGATCTGGTTTGCCTCTTGCTTTGCAAAGTTGATAATCCCAACAATGAATGCTGAGGCTTCCAAACCGCCTGTGCCTTAGACCTGCCCTTTAATCAATCTCTCTCTGTCACCTCGCTATTGCAGCACAGATGCTCTCAAGCTAATTAATGTTGTTAATCCAGCAAGGAAAGGGTGTGAGAGCAAAAGGTCATTTGGGATAATTTAGACCCATGTTTCCAGATCCATGATTGTTCTTTAAAGTAATTTTTAAAACTGTTGGTTTTCTTATTAATTATTTTTAAACATGTTATGTATGACCTGGAAATTGAAGCCTGGCTTCAGTGTGTCTGATGGGGACCAAGTGTCTGATGGGGCTCTGCAAGGCGGAGGAGGAAGGTGAGTGAGCACTAACAAAGCCCACCAGTGTTTGCTCACAGGGTGGAAGGTAAGAGGGAAGGAGGAGCAGATCAGCGGCTCTGGGTGACCGTTTCTGTAGTGCAGCTGGCTGTTGTGGGTTATGCATCTCTTCTGGGCACTATATGCAAAGGCCTCTCTGGGTCATGGGCACAGCTTTTCCATCATGGTGTGCTCGTGCAGCACCTTGCACAGCAGCGTGCAGCCCCTCTTCTCGTTGAGAAGTGCTTGCCCTTCGCATTCCCACCGGCAAGCATGAGGGAGACCAACTCATTACTCTAGGGGAAGGCAAGCGTGCAGACCGGTGGGTCTGATGCATACTGAGATTTGTTGGATTTTGCTTAATAAAGGCTCTGCTGACAGCAGAAGCTACTCGAGTGGTGCACTGGAGACCATGGTGCTGCAGCCTGAGCAAACCTGCTTTGCCAGGGTGCAAGTAAATCACCAACTACTCCTGGTACATGCAGGCAGACATCAGCCCGGACAAGTGATGCTCGTACCTTCTGCACCCCATCGCTCACTACCTGGGAAACAGCTTTTAGCCAAACCGGTGAGTGTTGAAACATTGCGGGGTGCAAGGAAGCGGCTCAGCTTCTGCTCGGAGCCGTGCAGGCAAGAATGTAAATCTCACACCCGCAGTAGCTGCATGACATCTTTATTTTTATTGGCAAGAGAAGCAGTATACACAGCGACATTGCAGTCTCTTAGCTCGTTAAAAATATCTCAATAAATAAAACAAATAAGCAACATATACACTAGAACAGAAAATGAAAAAAAAAAAAAAGTTGGGGAGGGAGGGGGTGAGCGGTAGCAAATCATGGAGCAATAAGGAAGAGCAGTAGAGTGTGGAGGGCGGTTTGTAATCCAGGCTGTACTTGAAACAAATCATGCAGGGAGCTGGGGACATGGTGGGCTTTTTTCTTCTTATTTTTTTTTTCTGAGAGCCTTGGTCCAGTTTTGATGTTACTCTACAAGAAATCAGGTTTTGAACTTTAAAAAATACACACACACACACACGCACACACACACAAAAGAATACAGCTAAGGGGAAGCAAAATCCGAACCCAAAGATTTCTCATAAATGTATTCCTGAATTAAGATTTTTCAGAAAAAAAAATAAATCTGAAATAAGACCAAACACACAGACAGACAGATACAAAACCCAACAATAACGAACAACCAGGAATGTTGCTTCTCTTTTCTCTTTGGTCAGTCGCTTGGGGAGAGATGTTGCAAAGTTTCAGACCGTTAGCTTTGGTGCTGTTTTCTGTTCAGTCTAAGTGCTCCGCAAGAGTTCAGAGCGAGGGAGGTCAAGAGGGGTCTTTTGGACCAGTTTACTTGAGGTTGTTAAGGTTTCAGAAGCTACAAACTTGGATATATCCCAATTCCACTTCAGTCTCAGACACTGGACAGTCTGGAGAGAAGAAGAAAAAAAGAAAAAAAGAAAAAAGAAAGAAAGAAAAGAAAAATAAATACATTGAATACAGGACATCTTTCTGAGATATGTTTGATAAGTTCTTTTCCCCTACGAATCAAGGCTGTGATTCACCAACACCTGTGACCACATGCTGAAGCCTGCCCTTGGTCCCAGCAGCGTGGAGCCACATGGTTAATCCAGCATCTGGGCAAGATCCGATGCATCAGGAGCGGCCCTCACCGCCCCTTAAGCAAGCGAAACAGGGAGATGGGATGCTCAGGCTTTCGAGATGGGCTTTAGAAACTCCATCCACAGTGGCTCCTCCTGTAAAATCAGGCAAACCCTGCTGGAACTGAATATGTTTTCCGTCCATCCTGGGGTAACATGTTTAGGCAATATCAAAGCACATCCAAAACCAACAACAACAACAAATCAGCTTAAACTTAAGAATTCCTTTGACTTTTGGATGTATAGCCTAAGTCCAGAGGCTGGTAATGTCACAGCCTTTTTTTGCATTGCACTGTGAAATGATAAATCCATAGGCAGGAGCAATGCAACCATCGAAAAGTCCATATGCTGACAGCAGCATCTCCAGCCCTGAGGAGCTGTGCTAAACTCCTGTTTCCCATGTGGTTCCTGGTGACCCAGCCCTGCATATCGGCTCTTCTCTGCTCCATTTATCGGGATGTGACAGGATTCAGCAACATGTTGGGGAGCACTGTCGCCTGCGGGGTTTGCTCTGATCTGCAACAACCTGCTGCTGCTCATTTGTGGGCTGGTGAGACAAACTCTGTGACCCAACAGTGCCCATGAGAGATCCAATCTAACCTGGGGGAGGGGTGGCTTTGCAGGCACGGTGCTGTTTCTGCCTTCAGAACAGAAAGCCACCTCAGCTCATATATCAAAAAGCAGATATAATTATTTCCTCCCACTAAGGAAAGCTTCCATTTAGCTTATTTCCTTTCCTTTCCTTCTCAAAGTTATTAATTACCTAATTACAACCACATTCTGCAGATGAGCTTGGGGCTTGACAAGCTGCCCAGGACCACTTAGAAAAGCTGAACTGCTGGGTGTGTGCGAGCGGCAGTGGCTCGTGTACACGCACGTCTGACAGATGAGAGGCTGGCCCTTCCCTAACACCAGTGTTGCGGCAGCCCTGGCCTGGGAGGGACTCAGGAAAGGAAAATGAAATGCAGGGGTGGAGGAAGACATCATGGAGTGATTTTCCGATTGTCTTTTGGTTTTGGGTTTTTTTTTTTATTTTCCCCAGCAAGCAGAAGGGGTGGAGGATGCTCGCTGCCAGCTAGACAAGGTATCGCTGTGCCCTGTTCATCTCTGAACCTGGCTGCCATGTAAAACAAGGTGAAACCAGGTAGAAAGCAATACTGAGCTGATCTGTTTCCACTGATTTTTTAAATCCCAGCCAAGACTGGAGAGGTCAGCACAAAGCTGCTCTTAGAGCAAAGCTGGTGATTTGCAAGCCAATGTCTTTAACCCCAGGTAAAATGCTCTGCTCTGGCTGCTGCTGCTGGTCTCATTGTCACTGTTTTGGTTGGGGTTTTTTTTTGCAGTTTCCAGGAGCTCTTTTGGCTCCAGCCAACTGGAAAAATGGGAATTTCACAGCATCTCAGTGCTAACTTTGCTTCCCCATTACAATGAGGTGCATGAGTGTGGTCTACCCTGTGGACAGCAGCGCTGCAGTGGCCCAGGGCTCTGGCATGGCTCTGCCAGGTCCCCTGCCATGCTCCCAGGGCTTAACCCGTCCTTGCCCATCCCACACAGGGCACCAGGACCAGAGTCACGGCAGGCAGATGTGGCTGCTGCTCAGCCATCGCTTGGCTAATACCTGGTTATCAGCCCTGCCATGACCAGATGATCTGGTAAGCCATTTCCACTGCTGTTTTCTGTGCTCGTTCACCACATGCTAAAGCAGCCTGTCTCAGCTGATGGAGCAATATTATGACCAGATATAGAGGTCACCCAAAGGGAGATGCTATATCTGGCCATGAAGGGGCTATTCTCCCCATCTTGACATGTATTTGTGTTTCAGTTCATGTCATGTAACATTTTGCTGCTTGTTCTTACCACATATTCCATATAAGATCCCCATCAAAGAGTAAAACCCGCTAATCCGCAGAGCCAATCTGTCAGCACGAAAGAAGGAAAGAAGTACACAAGATGAGAAACCTATTACATCTGTTTCTTCTTCTCTGGACCTTTGGGATGTTGGATGTTGACTGGTTTTGAAAATCTGGCTCCAAGTGGAAATTTTAAAAACACATCAATGGTAACAGGAGGTGGACATCTGCTTGTTGCATGAGGGACAGGCTTGGGTGGTGGGATGTGTGGAAACGTGTCCACTGCAGGCAGAGAAGTGACGATGAGATGTGTGATGTCTGCACCCAACCAGTTCCCCCTCACTTACCCTCTCCAGGTCACTCAAATAGAGGAGTACTGTACTAAAAAAAAAACCTGCTAGCATCCCACATGGAGCTTGCTAAGGTGAGGAGAGTTCAGCGGCTTCTCACTTTGCTTGAGTGCTATGTATACTGGAGAAATTGTACTCTGAATCTGCCTTGTGACCCTCATCTTAGAAACCTGGTCCTCGCTCGCTGTAATTTGGGTCTTGCAGGGTGAAGGAGGATCAGCTCCTGGCTGAGGAAGTGGGATAATACCCCCAAAAACCTGCGGGATGGTCTTTCCTCCCTTCCTAGCCAGTGCTGCCACACCACTGCTGCAGACTCTTTGTGGTGGCTGCCTCCTCCTGCCTCTTGTTTCTGCAAAGCCCACCTTGACGTGTCCCAGTAAGCCCAGTGCCTTGTGCCTGGGCCCCCAGGAGGGCTGGCTCTGATCACCAGAAGGGGAAGCACAGCCCCGCTTGCCTTCAGGAGCTATGAAATGAGTCTATGGGGCCCTTCTGGCTCTCTCCCCTCTTAAATTATGGAGAAGTTTCCCATACCGATTTTGTGCTCTAATGGACCTTCCCAAGGTCGTGCTTCATGTTTATAATCCTTTGATCCCAGAGGCACTCAGAAAGGTGTTTGTCAAAGCCTGCCAAGGCACTCAGCTGCTGGCTGCTCCTGTGGCACCCGTCGGATGCAGCCCCCCGAGCCGGACCCGCCGAGGCTCCCTAACGCTCCTGCAGGAAGGGCCGCAGGCTTCCTACGGCTGCTGGATGACGAGGGATGGATCTATGGGACTTATTCTTAAAAGAATCAGCCAAGCCCACAGCAGATATCACAGGGAGGGAGCAGAATTCCTTCCTGGCTTTAAGGTGACGTGGTAGCACAGCAGGACTTTGCAGAGCTTGGTTTTAATTCCGGCTCATGCACAGGTTTGCCATGTAATTGTTCACCCCTGCATGTGCCTCAGTTTCCCTGGTTGGGAAATTGAAGTACATCCTTTTGTCTCTTACAGTGCTTGTGGTTTCTAATCCACTGGTGCCCGTAAGGCACCTTATGATTCCCCAAGGTATAGCTGAAGGGTATAATACTGTAGTATAACAGTGCGTGATTATAGTGCTGGGACCGAGAGATGATACATGCATGGTGAAGCTCTCAGCTGAACGTACTTTCCAAGTGTTTCTCTTACGCTGCAGCATGTAACACAGAGTACAGTTGTTATGCATTGGTGTATTGCAGACCTAACGCAGTGTCCTCTGGACAGTGAACTGGGGGCTCGCTGCTCTATTTTTTCCTTGCTTTAGGAGCATTTCCCAGCCACATAAGGAGCATTCTCCAGCCCAAGAGCACAGCCCAGAAACAAGAGCTGAGAGCTGCTGGGTTGATGTAAGGTGGCAGCAAGAGCACAGCCCTCGTTGCAGGAAATTTTGCAACAGGTCCCCAAGGTCTTTGCTTATATAGGATTAGGGCGGTTTGGGTTACAAAGGGATTGAATTAATTTCCATAACATGACCAAGAGTGCAAAGGAAATAGGAAATGCAGCAAAACTGTTTTGAGTTTGTTTGTTGGGTTTTGTTTTGGTGTTTGTTTTGGTTGGTTTGGGGTTTTTTTGTTTGGTTTGTTTTTTTTTTTTAGGATGATTTTTCAACTTCTTTTCAAGTTGGGAATGTAAAAAAATGGTCCTCCTCCTGGGGCCCAACCTTTCTCCCTCCATGTGGGTTTTGGCCAGCCAAAATCCATACCAGAAAGTGCTGGCCCACCTTCTTGCCTTGTGTTTGGGGCTGGGGACAGGGTCAGGCAGTGAGCGGGGAGATGAGGGGCGCGAGCGGCAAGGTGGTGCAGCACACACCCCGAACCACCTGGTACTGATTGTGGCAGTCACCAAACGAGTTTATAGATGGTTTTCTCCCCCGTTCCCCTTCAACTTGGGGAAGTAAAAACCAGTGTGGGTCAAAGCTGAGACCCCAGCCCCATTCTGTGGGTTGGTGCAGGGCACACTGTTCGTGGGCTGACGATGCTCCCTTCAGGCACCTCTGGAGGGCATGTGGTTTCTGACCAAGCATCCTTGCTGAAAGGAGTTTGAATTGCAAGAACAAATTTCTTACACGTGGCAGCAGTGGGCACGCTCCTCGCCGACCCCACGTGTGGCTGCCCCAGTGCTCCCGGCCCGCGTTGTCCCAGCAGCTCTGCTGCCTTCGGCACCATCCCTGCTGCCTTGTTTTGCCTCCTTTGAAGTCTCTCTCCTCAGACTGCGCCTGCTCTTTAAGCACCCCCACAACATTCATTTTAATGGGATATTA